>NC_043719.1:342761-685523 GCF_005498985.1 Sporisorium graminicola
AGCACAACTCTCGTCGATGGAGACAAGAAGAGCATCGCTTCCATCTACCCCAATGTCAAGATTCGAAATGCTTCACGACTCTTTGCTGACCTGACTAGCCTCAGAGTAAGTTGCGGCCGCGATCGATGATACGAAGATCTACGAGAGAAAAAGACGCTGACATGTATTTATCAACGATTTCCAGGGTGCACACGATGGTCTCTTGCACACCGAGACGTTCTGGGACCTCATTCTAGCACTCTGAATGTAAGGGCATAGACCATAGAATGAAATATTTGCTCGACATCGACATAAGAAGAAAGGCATACTTGGAGAGAAAAGAGTGCAAGGCTGAGTCGACAATGATGGACTTAGAAAATGGGGCCATCGGCTTCAGCGACGACGTCGCGCTTGTTGACGCCGTTGGGCTTGGCGTCATTGGGTTTGGGCTGGCCGTCCTTCTTGGACTCGTCCACAGCGGGAGGCAGCTGCTCTGGCACGGTGACCGATACAGGCATAATCTGACCCGCGGTGTACGATGCGGCAGCACCGTGGCCCTTGCCGTCATAGACACCCAGGGTGACGCGGTCGATGGCAATGATGGCACCCGTGTACCCGACGCCCGAGCCGTTCTTGTTGGCGTACCTGCTTGTCTTTCTCTTGTGCGCATTGGTCGACTGCGCCTGGCCCTCGCACTGCACAGCGGGCAGCGTCGCCTCGTGCAGGTCGTCCAGCTCGATCTCGACGTTCTCGTACAGCACCGTGTGTTTCTGGTGTCCCACGGAGCACGATTCGCACTTGTACTCTGCGCGCCACACGGACATCTTCTCTGTGAGCGACAAGTGCGTCACGTCGATCGGCTTGTGCTGCGAGTTGTAGATGATCTGGTTCCACACATTCTGCTTATCGTCGCTGCGGACGAGCTCGAAGTGCAGCGGCTCGACGCCAGATTGAGCGGTATCCTTGGGCGAGGCTTTGGTGGGCACGACTTTGGTGATCTCATGGTCGCGCTTGACCGTGTCGATGCAGACAGTGCCAGCAGGGCCGCTTATCGAGGCGCCGGAGCCAGACACGGTGGTGTCCGCCTTGTAGGCAGGAAGAGGAGGAACAGGATCAACTGCGTTGGTGCCGGGAGCTGGCTTGTCTCTCACATCGCGCTCGATAAGCGGATGTGCAATGCCGTCGGGGTGAATGCCATCGAGGTGAATGCCTCCATCGTGCAACAGCACTTCCCTCTTGAATACGAGAGGCGCAGCCTCATCTTCGGCGTACATCAAGCTTTGCGAAGGAGATCGCTTGGTGACAAGCGGTCCAGCGTGATACTCGGGATCCTTCTCCTCAGGTTTGGGCTGGGCAGCGCCATCTGGTTTCGTCTTGTCGTCGCCCTTGTCAGCACCAGCAGCAGCAGCTCCACCGTTCGGGCCGGTAGGAAGGATCGACTGAGGTACGATGTACGGTCTGTTTGCGCAAACCTCACCGTGGCGAGCCAGCGTCTTGGCACACGACCCCTCGTCGGGGTTCGGCTTCGAATACAGACCCGAGGTCGCCTTGATGACGACGCCGCGTACGGACCCAGCCTCAGCCGTGGTCGTGGCACCGCTCTCGTCGCGGTCAATCTGCACCCTCATGGTATAGCGGATGCGCTTGATACTGGCTTGGTCATGACTCAGGTAGCAGTGACCCTTGTTGGGGCCATCGTCACCAGCCCCGGCCAGCTCAGCAGTGGACTTCTGGTTCGGGTCGGGCACGGCAATAGCCGACTGACCGGAAGAAGACGAAGCACCCGCACTGGTACCTGGAAGATTGCTGTGAAGGTCCTGACCAGTGAGCTTGAAGACGGCCTGAGGCGAGACGGGGCTCTTGGCGAGGTTGACGGGGGTGGCCAGCTTGCCAGGGGCCTCCTTGCTCGGCTGGAAGGGGTGAGAGTCACGAGCGGCGAGGTGCTGCTCGATGGGGTCGAGCGAGGCAGAGACGGCGATCGAGAGCGACACCATGGCCACCAGGGCCGAGGTGAGGGACTTGCTGTTGAAGAGCATGTTGAGAAGAGCTTGCAAGGGAAGTTAAAGAGTAACAGAACCAGTTCACTTTGTGAAGTGAGTGGATAGACGGATGGAAGGGAGACAGGTTAACGAGCACCATCTCATGTACTTATACCTCAAGGATGATCTCAGACGGTTTGAAATGCGAGAGCACGGTCTGGTCGGCCCTACGTGAGCATCTCATAGGTACACACTGTTACGTGTGGTTGCCACACCCTGTGGTGGGTACAACAATGCCCAGACAAGACGCCACAGACACAACCTCTCAACCGTCAGCCGTTGCGTCCATATGAACCCACGACCGACCGTCGCCAGATTTCGGTCAACTGTACAACAAGATGGAACAAAGGCGCACATGAGATGATGGTGGGGACAGACGAGTAAGTCAACGCGTGTCGACAGACGCCGAGCCAGAGCGAGAGCAGCGAGAGCAGCGAGAGCAGCGAAAGCAGCGAAAGCAGCGAAAGCAGCGAAAGCAAGCCGGAATGAAAAGTGGGAGCTTCGCGTGCACAGACCCTTGAAATTCTTGTTTGGCTCGTTCGATTTCTCTTTTCTCGACTTTCACACTTGAACACCATCCTCAACCGGCACTTTGCAGCCCATCCATCCCTCCACGATTGCGTACCTCGGCTACGTTGCAGCTGCTGCGTTTGTGCTCGTCCTATCCATCTGTTCCATCCAATCTCGGCGTCATATGGGCGAAATGTCGGTGCTCAAGACACTCATCATCAACCCACGCTCGGGCGTCAAGCCCACTGCCACGCTCTTCTTCCTCCATGGACTCGGAGACTCGAGTGCCGGCTGGTCAGATGTCGCACAGATGCTCTCGCAGCGCCCATCGTTGTCGCACGTCCGATTCGTGCTGCCCAATGCACCCATTCAGCCCGTGACGCTCAACATGGGCATGCCCATGCCTTCTTGGTTCGATAGTAGGTCGTCGTATTCCTGTGCGTGCGCTTGTCCGCGCTGCTTTTGGTCCCGCTCTCCCACCTGACTGTGCCCTAGGCTGGAACGAAGGCTGATTCTCCCACCTGTGGAACTTTCTTGCTCCCCTTTCCCGTCACAGTTCTGTCGCTCGACGACATCTCCGGCGCCGAGGACGAAGCGGGTATGCTCAAGTCGACCGACGAAATCAAAAAGCTCATCAAGGCCGAAAACGACGGCACCGCACAGGGCCTGGACGGACACAAGATCGCCAGCGAGCGTATCGTCGTCGGCGGCTTCAGCCAGGGCGGCGCCATCTCGCTGCTCACCGGTCTTACCAACCCTAACCCCGTCGCGGGCGTTGCGGCGCTCTCGACCTGGCTGCCACTGCGCGCAAAGATCGCCACACTGCGCACGCCCACCTCCAAGTCGCTCAAGGTGTTCCAGGCACACGGAGACGCCGATCCGGTCGTCAAGTACGAGTACGGCCAGCGCACTGTGTCGTTCCTCAAGAACGAGCTGGCGCTGAACGAGCAGGATGTCGAGTTCCACACGTACCCACGCATGCCCCACTCGGCGTGTCCCGAAGAGGTGAGTTGCTGTCAAACCTGCTTGCTATGCGTTGCTGTTACTGACTCCACTCCGGTTCTGCTTTCCGACCGCCTCTCACGCAACAGATCCGTGACCTCGCTACCTTCTTGGAGAAGGTCATTCCCGCTCAGTAGACCATTCAAACTCCAGTCCTGCTTCGGTCTTTGCTCGACACGAGACAGCATGTACAATACAACCACCGCGATAACAGATCGAAAATACATTCGAAAGCTGAGTATACAAAGATGAGACCAGATCAGGGGCAATGACCCCTGCCAAACCTCGAGCCCGCACTTCAGGCGCCATCGACAGTGATGATGATCTTGCCGATGTTTTTGTTGGCCTCCATCTCGTCGTGGGCCTCCTTGATATCCTTCCACGAGTAGACCTTGTGAATCACGAGCTTGTGGCCCTCGTCCTGGCAGCCCGAGATAAGGCGTTCGAGGCCCTTCTCCCTTACGAAACCCTGGACGAGGTCGCTCTGGTATTCGACGGTGCGCGAGCGGAGCGTCGAGCCTTCGATCCTGAGTCTCTTGTAAAGCAGTTGGGCGATGACGCTGTCCTTGACCTTGGCGCCGCCCATGAAGGCGAGCATGACCATGCGGCCGTCGCGCTTGAGGCTGTGGAGGTTGCCGTTGAAGTAAGGCGCGCCGATGAAGTCGACAATGACGTCGACGGAGCCGGCTGGGCCCTGGGCGCCTGTGTGCTTGGCGAGCTCTTCAGCCCAGTCGCTGGCCTTGTAGTTGAAGCCCTTGTCGGCGCCGATCTGTTGGCAGAATTGGATCTTTTCCTCAGAACCGGCGGTAATGTAGATCTGGCCTGCGCCAAACGCCCGCGCGAGCTGGATCGCTGCGAGACCGACACCGGACGCACCGGCATGGATGAGAACATTCTCGCCCTTTTGCAGGTTGCAGATCGTTCGCAGCGCCTGGAACGCCGTGAGGTAGTTCTCCGGGATTGCAGCCGCTTTAACCCAGTCCAGCTCGCTCGGCTTCTCCAAGATCATACGTGCAGGCACCTTGATGTACTCGGCATACGCACCGCCCACCGCAAGACCAAACACCTCCTGCCCGACCTTCCACTCGACATCCTTCAGGTTCTTGGTCGCAACCACGTGGCCCGAGAACTCGACACCCAAGATCTGCGGTGCGTGCGGAGGCAAAGGATAGTTGCCCTCGCGCTGCAGGATGTCCATGCGGTTCAGTCCGAACGCTTTGATCTTGACCAGCACCTCGTCGTCTCCGAGCTCCGGAACAGGCGCTTCGCCGAGGTACAGGCTTGAAGACGGTCCCTTGCCGTCCTTGACCAGGATGGCCTTCATCTGAGAGGGCACTTCGGATGACATAGCGCGAAATTGGATAGTCTTGCTGCGAACGTTGCGGAAGGGAGGAAGGGCGCTAGGTAGGACCGGCAAGGGGCGCTGCAGGTGTCTGGTAGCGATGGAAGCTTGTGAGAAGGCACGCGATACAAGACGTGTGATAGATGCAGACCGAGCGGTGGCAGCGCTTTTAAAGACGTTGGAAGTAATGGTGTGACGAATGCTGCTGCACGAGACGCTTGACATGCTGCTACGCAACGTGGCAGGCAAAGTTTGAGGCTGCGATCGAAAGACTTTTAATCTCCGGGCTGAATAGCCGTCGTACAAAACGCACAACGCAAACGAGATATCAGTGTCTGTTCCCGTTTGGTTCCCACGAACTGTCAGATCAGCCTTGCGAGGAATACCTACGAGCTCGAAATGCTACAGCTGCTGATTTGAGGTCGAAGTCGTGCGAAGTCTAGCGAAGGAACGGCTTTGACGAACCGGGTCATCATGGTCCTGACACTCGCCAAACCGGTCGATCTGCAAGATGTGTCACCGTGCGCACAGCTATTCTTGCAACCACATCCTCGGATTTAACAACAACGAGAAAGTGGAACCTCTTGCGATCTTATATTCCCAGGAGGTGCGGCCAGCCCGATGGTCTGAACGAGATCCGCGGAAGGAGTCGAGTTCCAAATTTCCGGTTCCGGATAAAGATGACGTCCTTCCTTCGAAGTCGCACCACCCGTTTGCGCAGGAGAAGGTGGGACCCCAGGCCTGCTTCGATATGACTTCGAGAGGAATTGTTTGTAGAAGCACCACAGCGGCCTATTTTTCGATCGCAGCCTGAATTGTGAATTTGAACGGCCGATTTCTGTCGTGCTTATCTGGTGGGAACAGGGCCGGTTCAGCATCGTACAGTCCACCGACAGATCATCTTCAACGTCACCAACACTAACATGCACCCAAGCCCTGGAAATCTGTTGTCGTCGGCACGTCAGGCAGCATCGGGAGTGAATTCGCTGGTTCTTGGCGCGGTCTGTTTGGTCAAATCGACTTGGCAGGCTCGATTTGCGTCGTAGGCAAAGAAGACATCAGTGCTCTCTGTGAAACTGCTTGGACTCGTTCACAGATGGAGATGCGACTTTCCGGTGTTGATGAGATGTGCGTTGGCCATTGCTGAATGTGCTTGCCATGCCAATGGTGACAATATGGTAGGCACACGTCGGAAGCGCAATAGACCGTTGCGCGTGGCCCGCGTCAACGTGCTTTGCTCCTTCAAGAAGAATTCGAGAACGTTTAAGCCTTGCTCGTGTGTCTCGACGACCATGTCTTTGACTTGCTTCACGAAGTCCGCTATACTCATATGGATTATTCGAGACGTGGTGTCGAACGAATTCGTGGTTGCTGTTTGTCCGAGTTGTTCGAGACAAGGCGAACTCGGGAGAATGGTTCCCTTTGTGCACTGTCAACTCCGTATCGCCCGTTCAGAAACATATTGCACGTCTCGTGCTGAATCGGGTTTTCGTATCAGCGACAGCTGGATGGCACACGTTGACCATGCTTCCTTCTTGCGTGGGACTGGTAAATAAATACTTAAATTGATCGCCACGAGTTTCAGGAACGAAATTAAAATTGCGGGTAAATTGAAGCCGCTAATTTTCGCACACCGACTCTTCGTGACTTTGCAAATAAGTTTGAGAGGGAAATTCCGAAACAACAGCATGGATGATCCCCACCATAATGTTACATCGACTCGCTCTTCCGGTCGACCGATGTCATGCTGGCTGATACCGCCGACAAGCCTCCTACTACCGTAGGAAGCATGCTGAGTCCATTCTACTTCGAGACTGAAGGGTGTTGCCTTGCCTCGTCGCCAGGGACACGGATCCGGTCCGCTGTCAAAATGCGATGACATTTGCAAGCGCATCCGGTTCGCAGCGCAAGGAAGCGAGGAGGTTGTGGGTTGTGGTTATCCCAGCTAAGATAAGTGTGAGCAGTGTGCTACACGTGATCATCAAAGTCTCGACCTTGAGCTTGGCGCATCTGGACCTCGGTCTGGTCGGGCGCGCGCGTCAGGCGATCAGGATCAAATCTACAAGCAAGTCGCGGGAGACAGCAGAGCAAGATTTAGATATCGTCGAATGCTGATGGTAGCTGATAGCAGCCGCAAGCGTTGGGATGCGAGATTGCCTTAACAAGCCACAAACCGACCCGCAAGCGTCCAAGGTTCCGTATAGAGCTGCTCGGAAGTCGGAATCTGATCGGAAAAACATGCCAAACAAGCAAGGGAGGTGAATGGGACAAGCACAGTAAGCAGCATCTTGATCTGCGACATGACCTCGAAGCTCCGAAGAAGCGTGAGCGTTGTTTGACACTCCGCGGGGCTGGAGCCTTTCGCTCGGAACCCGACTTTGGAGTTTACCTTCTACTCTACGCAGCTTAACAATTAGACTCGGCGAGAAGAGAGAGAGTGTGTGTGTGAGAGTGTGTGTGAGAGTGTGTGTGTGTGAGTGTGTGTATGTGTGTTCCGCATTGAGAATATTGAAGATTTTCACTTTCGACCTCCGCACAGAGACGCAATCGGAGGCGAGCTGTCGAGCGCCACGACCAGAGACGGTCTCGCCAAACTTCGAATTTCATTTCCTGTGGATCTTTTTTGAGTCCCCGCAGTGTGCAGGCACGAGAAAGTTGAAAGAAAACTGACTCCAAACTCAGAGCCGAGAGAGAGCTTGGCCAGTCGGGCTTTGATTTTTAGACATGGCTTCTGCTCTCAGTCTCGTGCATGGTGCTGTCAGCTATCGCCCGCCGCCTTGCCTTCGATGAGCTTTGGCTAGCCCAGACTCTTGTTTCAGCCGCTCTCGCAACAAGCAAATCCTCGAAGACCCCGCTGTTGCCACTGCCCTAGAATTCACTCACCGCTGCAGAGCACGGCCTGCCACTGGTTATTGCAGATCGCGTCTCCCTCTTTCCCTCCCTCTCTCTTTCCAAACGCTCTCTGATCGACATCTTTCTCCGCTCCGACATTCTGCATGCAAGTGCGTGGGTGACCGTTCGTCATATGTCTCAAACACCGCTGGACCGTCTCGAGTCTGCCTGCCCTGAGCTGACAGCTTCACTGTGCACCATTCCGCTCGTATCTCCGCTCTCCCAGTCAGTTGGTTCGAAATCAGAGGCGCTTAACAGCTTTCGACTCTCGACACTGTCTCTGCACGTACGTCAGCTAAGTTAGTCCAATGGCTGCATTGTGATCACATTTATGCTGATGTCTCTTTTGTGATGTAGGGTCGACTCAAGGACGGCGCGCACTCTTGGATTCCGCTGGAACGGCAGTTGAGTTGTTTACATCTCTATGTCGGCGTGGTGAAACGAGTGCTGCGGTCGCCGCTGAGCCTCTGATTCTCGGGACGGCCATTGTTCTGTCTGTCCTTGCAGCGCTGGGCTTTGCCAGAAACACGTGTCTCAGTCCTCGACACATCCGATTCTCTCGCCCTCTCATTTTCAGATCCCGACTGCCCATCGCTCGTCTGGTTACTCTTGCCACTGTTCCGCCATTTCGCATGCAGGCCTGTTCTTCGGTGGCCCGATATGGCCACTGGGCGATGGGCGCTTACAAGTCCATGCAAGTCGCGCACACGCTAACCGCCTTGCTTCTTTTGTCTGCCTCGCCAAACAGCCCAGACCTGGGTCGCTCGAACCTTTGCTGCTCTTTACGGGTTTCATCTGAATCCGGCTGATCAGCCCCGTCGATACCATTGTACTTGTTGCCCCACCGTTGGTCGATTCTCCTTTTTGGCAGAGCGTGTCCAACTGAGTCATGTTCCTTTACTTGTGTCAGAAGTACGGCTTTTATTTGTCCGCTCCGATATTTGCTACCCAGCCAGCTGGGCACCACCTGACCAAGCAGCTTCCACTATATAACTATGGCGGCCTCGATGTGCTACGCCCTCCCTTCTCCCCCCTCATCAGTCTCTACGTCCACCCACACCATCGTCCGAAGCTTTGTCTTCCTCGTCCTCATCCTACAAAGCATAGCTTGACAAGAAGCTTGCTTCCAAAAATGTCGAGCTCATCATCAGCACCCTCCCACGTCTTGTCACCAACCTCTACTTCAGGCTCGATGTCTTCTTCTCAGAGCCGATCAGTTTTCCGAAGGTTGTCGAATTTCTCCAACGCTTCCTCCTACTCGCGAGCCAGCTGGTGCTCTACAACCGAATCCGAAGTTTCGATCTCATCGACACAGCAAGGCCACATCTCGCATCACCAAGACTCGCTCGACAAGCTGGTGCTGGCCAACATGGCGACCAACGCCATCTTCGGTTCCACCTCGCCGCGAAAGAACAGGTCGAGCGGTATGCGCTCTTCAACAGACTCGGCGCGCTCGTGGGCGTCGTCCAGCTCATCGGTGCGCTCGCCTCGCACTCCTAGCACTCCGCTCTTCTCGCACCCTGAGCGCGATGTGACGCAGACACCCAAGCTGACGACCGTCGCTCTGCCGTGCGTTGCGGATGTGCCCAGGCTCAAGAAGCCGCATCTTTCGAGGATCGTATCGGAAGAAGTGCAGTACATCGGCCGATCGCTCGATGTGCCAGTCTCGGAGGAGGGACACGAGGAGCACGTTAACCCGGTCAACAGCCGCGCTTCGAATGCTTTCACATCTTCTTGCAACCGACACCCCGCGAGCAGCTCTCGCTTCAGCACATGGAACGGCAAGGATGGCCTCATGATCGCCTTGGACGAACTCGAGCAGGAGCTTGCTCGTACCATGGTTGCTCTATCGACGTCGGCGAACAACACGCCTGTTTCAAGCGTCTCCAAGGCACGCGGCAAGAGCATGCGGAGGCCTCACACTACGGATACAGTCATGGCTTCGAGCTCGGCCAAGAGCCTCGGGCTTGCTCGCGGTGCTCATATTTGTGACTCTTCTTCGAGTGTCTCTACCGCGTCACAGGCTCGGTTCCAGCGCGAATCCTGGATGTCGTCGACGTCGGACTGCGATGAGGACGTGCTCAGCTACGCGAGTCGACCCATCCGCTTCTCTGCGTCGGACCTCACTCTGCTCTCGGACCCTGCTGAGCTGTCGAAGCGATCTGATGCGGACCGCGAAGCAGAACGTCCGAGCTCGCACGCCGAGTCCGACAGCCTCTCAGTGCCGGCGCTGGTGTTCGATGGACGCCTTTCTGGCTCGTCTGTTTCGTCTTCGGGAGTTGACTGTTTCCAAGAAGCACCCAGCCGTCCGGACAGCTTTGTCACCGCCGACAACGGGCACGTTTCCCTTCTGACGTGTTCTGCGTCGATTAAGAGTCGAGCTCGACCGAGCACCGCGCGAGCCTCATCGCCGCAAAGGACGAGTTTCTATGAGTCCAACAAGGGCGTACGCTCGACGCCGTTGCTGGCGAGCGAGCCACCTCGCATTCCCCTGCCGCCGCTGCCCAGCCTGCCTTCCGGTCTGAGCAGCCTGCTCGCAAGTCCTATGGTCGCGCCGCCTCGACCACCCAAATCGTTGGCGAGGAGGCCGACATCTTCGCACGGCAACTGCCCCGTGCCTTTCCTCCACAAACCCCTCCCTTCGCTGCCTTGCTAATCGCTCAGTGCTACCTTCACCTACACCTGTCTGGAATCCTGTAATCTCACCTGGACTCGGGACTACTTTAGTCTGGTTTCAATGCATGGCCTGCCGACTTTGCAGGCTAAACTCTAATTTTGTTTTCATCGTCTATCTTGCATCTTACCCATGTCTTTGAACCACTGTACCATAGAGGTCCTGCAATCACAAGCTGTCGCCCTCAGCCCGATACCCTGCCCCATTTATCTCTGTCTGGAGCGTGTGCGGGTGGAGGGAAGGAGAGGAAGACGGTGCTTCGAATTTTCCGGAGGATTGAGGTCTGAAACATGGCCCAGCAACGGGTGCGGGTGGCGGCAGCAAAAGAAGGGGGAAAAACGGGAGAGACTCGGGTAGGTCTTTCTTTGCTCAAGCGAGGAACAGACTCGTGGGAACAGTGGGTTCCTGGGCGATACGCACATGCAGGGTAGGTGTGCTGGATGCCTTGTCGTGGTGGACCGTCGTAGGCTTGGCACGGGCGTGTGTGGTGTCGAGCAGCATGATTGCGTAGTAGCATAGTAGCTGCCTATCACAAACGCATTCAGGAACGGATCGACACAGACACACACACACACACACACACGCACAAACACATGGACTGACCGATGCTACCGCACACGCATTCCAAGCTTGTTCCCACCCATCCGCCCGCCGCCCAAGTCCGCGATACAAATAAGCGTTCGCATTGGCCTTCCGCTCTTAGTGTGTAAATACAGCGTTAAAAGTCCGCCGATAGCGACTTGATTTCGATGAGCACACTGGCTCCGCCCAGATCGACGTTGGAAGCTACGGTGCGAGTGGAGGAAGCATGGTGCTCGATTTCATCAAGCATTCTGATCCTCCATCAACTTGCGGCCGGTGCAGGACGAAACACGAACGAGATCGAGATCGAGAACAGATGCGTGAAATCAATCGTGCTGTCGGCGATTGACGAATCTGCTCGGAAACACGATTGCCGCCTCGCTCTTTCAGCGAGAACCTGCATCGAAGCATGGACTCGGCTCGACACTCAGCCACCAAGCCACACATCCCGCATGGCTTTCCGGTATACTCATCCCCCCGATTGTTGATTCGTTCGTTCGATCGTCATTTGGGCTTGGCACGAACGTGAGGTAGAGACAGCAGCCGTGCAAAACAGAACTTAACCCAGGTCTGCTCTCTATTTCGGAGGATGGGAAGAATTGAGCTGGTGGATGAGCACCTTGCCAGGTCGATCGAGGCCGGGTTTGAAGCCGTTCAGGTACATGAACAGCGACTGTTGTCCACAAACAAAAACCAAGAAGGTTTAGTAGAAAGCTCCTAACAAACAGCTAATGCAGTCTCACCACTTACCATCAACGAGTGCGGGCGTGTCTCTGTACAAAGTGAAGACGGGCAAACCCCCCCAACGCGCGCAAAAGAGAGAGAGAGAGAGAGAGAGAGAGAGAGAGAGAGAGAGAGAGAGAGAGAGAGCAAAAGTCAGTTGACCGGTGCCAAAGCTCACATGGGCGGTACAGCCACACACGACTGCTTCGGAAAAGCTCCGCGAAAGGGGTCGAGCAGCGCTTGTCGGCCGCCCTGGGATCTGCAAAAGAGTTCCACAAAATGATGAAATTTTTTGGATGCACACAGAACCAGCTGGGCGCCAAAAAGGGGAAAAGCCACAGCGGAAATCGCTGAGCCGAGCGTGTGGTTTCGGCAAACCTGTCAAAGCCCTTTCGGCATTCAGCGCTCTTGCTCATCGAGCCAATGAGACATGCCATGCTTGCTGCCATGGCAAAGCAAGGCAAGGTCTCAAGGGCCCGCTGAACTCGCTTCGCGCCTCTCTGAGTGTTCCTGATCTGCTTGCCTGTTAGCACGCAGCGCCTCTGGCCGAGAACATGTGACCCCCCCCCCATCCTCATCCTTCCCTCCACTGGTTTCTGTTTTCTTTCATGCGCCTTGCGCTGGAACAGCTGTGCAGCATATGCTTTGATGCACACAAGTCCCCGCTCAGCCCAGCCAAGGCCCGGGTTTCGCAACTTCCCCACGTCCTAGACCCCCCCACGACCTGCTGCTAAGCGAGACCTAGCGTCTGCTTCGCATGGCATCTATATGCCAAATGCGGGATTAATAAGAGACGGGCGCCGTTACTTGTCAGACGAGCGGCCAACCACAGTCTCCCAGATCACGTATCGCCCTCAGACCAGGTATCCCGGGCCTGGGTCCCCTACACGAGCTACCGTGTTTTGAACCTTGACCGCCCGATTGAGCAGCCACACGCTTCTGTCTCGCGTATCCTCGAGATAGCCGCACACCCAGGCCAGAGCGGCAAGCGGCAATCTGCATATACAACATCACTGCCCTTTCTTCTCTCGTGCCGAACGATGGGTACTCACTCTTGTTCTTGAAGCGCTCAGCAACTTCTTCCAGCTGCTCATGCACCTGCTGTACGTCTTGATCCGCATCGATCATCTTGAGGTACCGAACGTCCGTGACGAAACCCTTGTCGAGCACTGCCGCGCTGTTGCCGCCTGCACTGGAGCTCATTTGTCGGTGTCGCTCGCCGACCATGTCTCGCGCCTGCTGGCCTACTTCGGCCTGGTCGTGCTGGCTTTGTTCGTGGAGCTCTTGATAGCTCCAGTCGTTTTGGCTGGGCGTTTCTGGCGATGCGACGGTGGCGGTACCACCTCGGTCAATTGTCGGTGTGGCTGATCCTTCTTGGGCGGGGCTGAGGTTGGCGTCGACGTGTTCATGCTGCTGCACTGAGCCTTGTTTGGTTTCGCATATTGGTGACTGAACCACGTTCCCACGCCCTTCCGTTCCACTTTGACTCTTGCCCGACGGCGCCCACCCTTTTTCCGCCCGCTCCAGCTCTGTTGGCGAGGCCACCTGCTCGACGCGATCCGACTCCATTTCACCTTGCAAACCGGCCCTGTCGTTGTCCGGTGCGACATTGGTAGGTGAGCTCTGCCTGTCCACCTTGCAATCCGGCTGGTTCTGCTGTTCGTGCAGCCGCTGGCGCGAGAGACCCATCTGCATATAAGTGGCCTTGCAAAACACCTCCATCGTGTGTCTGGGCCCCACAGTCGAACGGAAGATCCTCGGCAGCAAGAAGGGGTAGTCGGAAAAGTCCGTGTGCTTGCTCCCTGTCAACGTCAACAGCCAACCCCTGCCAGACGTCTTCCGGGCATCCAAGCAGATCCGTTTGAGCTTTTCAAAATGCTCTTGCCATACCGAAAACGACTCGGAGTTCAGCACGTAGATGGGCTTGACGAGGTGTCCTTTGACCTGGTCTTCTTCCTTGGCTGGATCGCGTACTGGCTCGACCCAGGGGTCTAGCACCATGGCCATTGGGAACACGTTGGGCTTGCGCATCATCTCGATCACCGTGGCTCCGCCGAACGAGTGCCCGCACAGCGTCGGCACTTCCATATCCAGTTTGCCCTTCCAATCATGCAACGGTCGTTCGCTGCCAATCAAGCTACCACGGGGCAGGTTACGCGCGCGACCGGCATGCCCCGCTAGCTTGGTCCCCAGATTGCGCGTAGATCGCTGGACGATCTCATACCCGCGACCGGCATTGATCTCGTTGAGCACGTAGACCGTCTCCTCGATCTCGGCCTGTCGCATCTCGATTTGGTCGCAACGTAGATCCACCTCTCGCTCAGACGGATCCGTCGCAAACGACTGTAGCCCAATCTTCTCGAATGTAAAATAAGGTACCGAAGCCTTCATCCTGCCTGAAGACTTGTGTCCGATGTGAGGAATGTGCAGTGACCCTCCTGCTCCTCCTGCTCCGCTCTGGTTGGCTTTGTCCGGGGCCTCTTCGCCGCGGACGATGCTGCTGACACCTGAGCCGTCGCGGTGCTCGATGGCTGCGACGACGATGCCGAGACTCGCGAGCTCGCCGCAGTACTGCGAGTAGCTCAGGCGGTTGCCTGCCAGGCCGTGCGAGAAGATGAGCACGGGCAGCTGCGGCGGTCGCTTGCCAAAGTTGCCAATCGTCGGGCGGTCCGAGTCGGATCGAGCCGGGTGCGATTGCTTGTGCACCTCTTCCGGGTCTGCAAGCGGCGGGCCGACTCTGGCGGGCAGGTGAGCGTTGATCAGCGACAAGACGGCCGGACTGGCCGGAAGAGCAAAGACGCCGTACTGACCGACATATTGCATCAGAGCACGCACTCCCGCATGGATGGGACGGCCCAGCCACGCAGCCCGTGGGTATTGCTTCACCTCGTCGTCAGACATAGGCTGTGCGGGGTAGTAAATGCTAAACAGCACCGTCTCGAGATGCAATGTGCATGTCTTCGACCCCGTTGTCCATGGTGACCATGGCGAATCCGTCTCGTCCGAATCATCGCTTTGCTCTTCTGGACAGTTCCCGTCGTTGCATGATGACGACGACGGCTGCTGCTGGTGCTGTGGATCGTCGTCGGAGGTCGAAGCATCGGCGCTGTCCGAGGTAACCGTTGTCGACGTTGGAGCGCTGCTTGACTGCTCTTTCCTTTTTGCCTGTCGGCTTTCTTTCGCTTCTCGGTTTTGCTTTTCGGCCCACTGCCGAGCTTTCTTGGCGGGCTTATTGAGCTCTCCGGGATTGACCACGTTGTTGCAGAAGCTTCGTGGCTTGCGAACGGGGATCTCGAGATCCAGCACTCCGACCTCGAACGGTCCGCTGTACGGTGGCAGTCCCATGGTGATTATCGCTGTGCCTATCGCGACGGCTGTGAGCGTGAGAATGTGGTGTCAATGCACGCCCCAGCAGGTGGTGGTGGTGGTGGTGGTGGTGGTAGTCCTCGCTGAAGATGACAGGACGATGTGAAAAGGTGGGGACGCACTTCCAGTATTTGTGTCAGCGTCAGTTTCGGAACCTTGCCAGTTCAATGACTGCCGGTGCCACCTTTACGAAACCCCAGCTGTGCATGCATCGGCTTACGGCTTCGGAAGATTGAACTGTGCCTCATCAAGCCACTTTGGAACCTCCTTTCCCGTTGCAGCAGAAGATTCTGAACGACACCTGGAAAAAGAAACAGCAGAACTGCAGGTGCATGTTGCGTGATGTCATACGGCGAATCCACGTGGGCGAGCCACCACCACGCTGCTCTAACAAGCCACTCTGATTTTTGGACAGTCTCTCGAAGCCTTGCAGCAGCACAAGCTCATCAGCATCGCATTTTTGGTTGACGTTGGTGGCATTTCCTTCACATAATTACATGAGCATACAGGGCTACAACACGCGGTCCATAGAGAACAATAATTACTCGAGGTTGGAAGCCACCTTCTCGGTGGCCCTTCCGTTTCCAAAGATCCAGTTCCACAGGCCCGTCGATTCAGGCTCCTGCGAGCCCTCGACCTTACGAGCACCCTGGTGCAGCTTGTCTCCAGCATAATCAAGACCGTCAGCGGTCTTGGAGCGAAGCGACTCGTATCCGCTGTCCGCTTTGTCCTTGAGAGTGTAGAAGCCCGAGTTGGCTTCGTCCTTGAGGTTCTTGTAGCCCTGCTGCGACTGGCTGCGCAGCTTGTTGTACTCGCTCTCGGCCTGGTTGCGCGCCTCGCGTGCCTTGGCGTCGAGCTCCGACTTCCACTCTTTGCCCGTCTGCTTGAGATCGCGGTAATCGCCCTTGAGCTGTTCACCTTGCAGGTGGCCACGAGCCTCACCGGCACGCACCTCGGCGTTGTACTGCGCAGCGAGGATCTTCTGCTGTGCGTTGTGCTCGAGCTGGTCGCGGTAGCTTTGGGCGTGGCTCTCGGCATCATCGACAGCACCTTCGGCTTTGCTCTTGAGGTTGAACCAGCCCTTCTGCGCTTCGCCCTTGGCATTTTCGTACTTGTCTTCGGCAGCCGACTTGCTGGAGAACCAGCTCGACTTGGCCTGCTGCTCGGCCTCGTCGACCTTGTCCTTGGCAGAGAACCATCCCTGCTTTGCGGACCGTGCGGCCTCGTCTGCCTTTTGCTCAGCAGCCGATTTGCCAGAGAACCACGAGCCCTTGGCTTGCTCGCCAGCCTCGGCGGCCTTGTCCTTGGCCGAGAACCAGCCGGCCTTGGCGTGATCAGCAGCCTCGCTCGCTTTTTGCTCAGCCTCAGACTTGGTGGAGAACCACGAGCTCTTAGCCGTCTCGCCAGCATCTTCGGCCTTGTCTTTGGCAGCAAACCAGCCTTGCTTAGCCTGCTTGGCGGCCTCGTCGGCTTTCTGCTCAGCCGCCGATTTGGTGGAGAACCAGCTGGATTTAGCCTGCTCCTCTGCCTCGGCAGCCTTGTCTTTAGCGGCAAACCAGCCCTTCTTGGCCTCTGCTTCAGCTTCAGCGGCTTTTTGCTCTGCGGCAGACTTGGTGGAGTACCAGCCAGACTTGGCCTGCTCGCTGATATCTTCAGCCTTGTCCTTGGTGGCGAACCAGCCTTGCTTGGCCTGGTCAGCAGCCTGATCGACCTTCTGCTTGTAGGCGTCCTCGGCCGAGAACAAGCCGGCCTTGACTTGCTGTCCAGCCTCCTCGGCCTTCTCCTTGGTCGTGAACCAGCCCCTCTTAGCAGCAGCCTGAGCATCGTGGGCTTTTTGCTCAGCAGCATCTTTGACCGAGAACAGGCCCGACTTGGCCTGCTCTGCAGCTTCGTCGGCCTTATCCTTGGTGCTGAACCAGCCCTTCTTGGCGGTAGCTTGAGCCTCGTTGGCCTTTTGCTCAGCGGTGTCCTTGGCCGAGAACCAGCCTTGCTTGGCGTTCTGCTTGACGTTGTCGGCCTGTGCAGCAGCGCTGTCGACAGCATCCTCGGCGCTACCCTTGGCAGATCGCCAGGTGCTCTTGACTTCGCCCTTTGCATTCTGGTATCTGTTCTCGATGTTGTGCTTGGCATCTTCAAGTCTCTGCTCGGCATGGTCGACCTTTTCGTTGACGTTGCGACGCAGCTGGTCGATCTCCTTGGAGACGGTTCCGTAAGGTACGCTGCCGGGGAGCTGGTTGAGCTCGTTGTGTTTGAGGTCGGTGCCAGGGCGTGCGATCGGACCCGAAATGCCGCGAGCAGCAGACGAGCCGACGGGAGGACGTTCGTGAAGCTCCGACGTGGCTCCGACGTGGGGCTTGAGGTCCGGAAGCGAGTTGCTGCCGGGTGGACCAGCTACAAAGGTGCCATTGGTGTCCTTGGCATACTGCTGCAGCAGAGGATCAAAGACGTAGTAGCCGATGCCGACACCCACGGCCGAAGCACCAAGAAGCGGCAGAACTCGCTGTCGGAAGGCCATCTTGAAGATCAGAGGTGGCTTTGAGTGGGAGAAGGAAGTAGGGAAGAGTTGCAAGCAAATAGGATGGTGTGTTTTGCTGTTTGCCTCAAGAGATGGTGGTGGTCGCGGCTCAAGGAGAGGGAGGGTGCAAAGGTGAGAGTTTGAATAGCTACAAGCACGGACGCACTCGAGAGGCTGATCTGGAACGTGGGAAACCAGAGCATGCAAGCGGACTCATCTTTCAAGTCGAAATAGGTCGGATGTCCAAACCGCAAGCAACTGCGTTCCAGCACTGACGTATTTTTAGTCGTCCTGAAAAGTATCGCTTCCTCGCTCGTCCTTTGTCGTGCTCTGGCAGGCTGAACCCTGTTTGGCCAATGTTGGCAGTCAAGCGAGTGTCTGAGCTCGAGCATGTGTGTGCGGAGCGCGTTGCCGAGCTATCACACCGAGCGACAGCCCTCCGCATCGCAGAGTGACGGAAAAGGCCAAGCCAGCATTCCTCAGCGTAAGGCTTCCAAAAACAGAAATCGCCTTATTCCACCTCCTCCTCCTCCACTTTCCTCTCTGATGACGCCAAGATGCATCGATTTTTGGTGATTTTTCGGGTCGATGCATTCTCGCACGGATGGAAGAAGCGCTTGGACCCTGAACGCTTCTGCTGCAAAAGAGTTGGGTCTGTGACAGCTGCAGCTTGCGCCCGTTCTCCTCCATCCGTGCTCGCCTTTAAAGATGAAGATCAATCGCAACACGGTGTTGGTGGGACGGAGGGTGGTGTTGGTGCCCTACCGGAAGCAGCATGTGCCCCGCTATCACGAATGGATGAAGGATCCGCTGATCCAGGAGCAGACCGCATCCGAGCCGCTCTCGCTCGACGAAGAGTACGAGATGCAGCAATCGTGGGCAGTCGATGAGGACAAGCTCACGTTCATCATTCTCGCGCGTTCCGAGGAGGATCAGCAAAGCGCAGTCGAGGACGTTGCATCGGATGTGAACGTCCAAAAGCTCGTCTCGGAAGGCAGGATGGTGGGCGACGTGAATATCTTTTTCAACGTACGCCATCAAGAGGACGAGGAGGAGGACGGGGAAGGAGGCTCGTTTACAACGATGAAAGATGACCAGCAAGCACCATCAAGGCATATTGTCTTCGATGCCGAGTGTGAGATCATGATCGCAGGTGAGTTACCGAACTCGATATCCGCCTTCTTTTGCAGCACAAGCTAACATGTGACAGCTCTTTTCACGAACAACAGAGCACGATTGTCGTCGCAAAGGAATCGCTCGAGAAGCATTGCAGATGATGTTCTCATTCGTCACAACGCATCCTACGCCCATCGGCAAGGCAGCTTCAGACACACCCTCCGATACAGCACCCGTTCCACAGCCGACAAACGGGCCTCACTGCACGCTCCCGATACCCGCAGATTGGCTCACCTGCAAGATCTCCCTCAAAAACACGCCATCCATCCACCTATTCGAGTCGCTCGGCTTCATCCGCCAGAGCGTCAGCGAAGTGTGGCAGGAAGTCGAAATGCGATACAACAACCCCAACCCCAGCCTTCAGAAACAGTCTGACGAATCGATTAGACAAGTGCTCTTCTGGCCAGAAGAATGAAATTGACAAGGGGGCAACAAACCGTGCGATATGATGTCTGCAACAGAACGTGGTATAGATTGTTAGTGAAGTACATTGGTCCAAGCCGTTCGATGTGTGATGGTCGAGAGCTCTTCTGTTGTCAGATCAAGACCGTGCTGTGCTCGAAGATGACGTCGCAAATCGTAAAGTCGTTTGAAGCGATGCTCGCAAGGCGTGCTAGAATTCAGGATGGAATCAGGCTGAAGCTCCAATGCAAGGTGATTTCTGCTTTCGTTGCCGGACAGGGGAAGGGCGGGATCAAGCATCTGTTGATCGAGCGCTGCGCAGATGTTGCTCCAAGGGCATGCAAACACGCGATCTCGCGTGGTGCGCCGCTTTTTGGGCGATGCTGATTCACCATCATCGGCGGCCGGACGTTTGCTTGATGTCGGTCCAGTGAGGTCGACAGAAGAAGTGGAGTAGCCCCGTCCCGTGAGCAGGTCGAGCAGCCTTGGCTTGACCACGGACGATGTCTCTTTCGCGGCGACTTCAGCCCGCAACCGATCATCTTCCTCTTGATCATCGTCAGTGCTTGTTTCTGAAGGATTATTCGACGAACCAGCATGAACTGTTCCACTTCCTGCTGGATCCAGATGGTCTGCGGCGTCCATTTGCATGCTGCCATCCGCGGTCGAAAATCGAAGCCTACTTCCGCCGCTGGCACCCCGTTCGGGCGACGATAGAGCACCAGTGCAGACTCTGCGGTGCCGAGAGACGAGGTGTTTGTGCGCAAACCTGCGACCGCAACCCAAGCACTCGAACGGTCTCTCGCCGAGGTGTGCTGTTCGGACGTGGACAGACAAGGTCGACTTGCGCGTAAAGACTTTGCTGCATCCGTTCCATGTGCATGGAAAGGCCGTTGGTGTACCCCGAGAACTTGTGATGGAAGTGGCGATGCTTCCGGCGCGAGCGGAACCTGTCTTTCCCGAGACGGAAGTAATGACGCTGAGGGCGGGAGAGCTTAGATCGCGG
Organism: Sporisorium graminicola; assembly: GCF_005498985.1. Classification (NCBI taxonomy): domain Eukaryota; kingdom Fungi; phylum Basidiomycota; class Ustilaginomycetes; order Ustilaginales; family Ustilaginaceae; genus Sporisorium; species Sporisorium graminicola. Next base: position 362,970 of record NC_043719.1, read on the forward strand.
AACACACCACCCCTTCGAGGTCGTGTGGAGTGAAGCTGTGCAGCTTTGTGGATGAGCTGCTCCTCTGAAAGAGCCCGAGTCTGGGTTACTGTTTTGCTGATGGCGCCAAGGTGCGTTGATGAGTCGGACTGTTCCACGCTTTGATGCTGCCAGTCGTGATCTTCGATGCCACGCTCTTGATATGATAGCTCTATGTTGCCTGCTGGCAACTCAGGGTCATCCTCTGGCTCATCTTCCGTCATAGATTCATAGCTATCATCGGACAAGTCGGCACGAAGATGGTTGAGCTCAGTCTCGTGACTGCCTTCGAGCAGCCTTGCCTCGATCTCGAGTCGTAGTTTTCGATCCTCGTGCCGTCGATAGTGGGCTCTGAGGTTGTCCTGACGTTGGAACTGCTTGCCGCACCCAGGCCAGGGACATATTGGTGGATGTGCTTCCTTCATGTGCGCCTGCAATGCCGACCAGGTGGGGAAGACATATATCATCGAATGGCCTTGATCTTGGCTTTGATCGTCCTGCTGTGGCTGTGAATGATCCATGAAACAGGTGTATCGACCCTGTTCGTGCGTGCGATAATGCGTCTTGCGTTTGGAATTGGTCGCAAAGAGTTTGCCGCAACCTGGAAATTGGCATGCAAAAGGCAGCGCAGCGGCGGTCGATGATTGCTCTTGCTCTTTCTTTACACTGCCTTCGACATCTTGACGATCCGGTGTGCAAGCGTTACTGTGATGTTCGCGAATGTGTTGGCGCAGATGCTTACGCTTGTCGAAACTCATGTCGCAGCCACTTTCAGTGCAAACGTAGTCATGAGCGCTCGCACCGGTGGCAGAGGACATGTGATCGGCGTGGCAGGCCTGCACATGATTTTTGAGCTGGCTCGACGTCCAGAATCTTAGCACGCAACCTTCTTGCCCGCAGGCGAACGGCTTTTCCGATGGATCCAGATGGCGGCGCTGATGTGCTTTGAGATGCTCGTTCCTCATGTAGCTGGCACCGCATCCCGGATGGTCGCAGACAAATGGACGTTCGCCTGTGTGACTTCGAATATGCTGTGCGAGCTTGGATGCCTTGGTGTAGCTCTTGTTGCATCCTTCGAACGGGCAGGGGTGCGATGGACCGTCGGGCCTGCTGCTGGGTCCAGCTTCCGGCATTGCCGCAAAGCGCGAAGCAAGGGTAGCCGGACCAGGCCCACATCTGCCCGCCTCGGTCGTAATCATTCCGATAAGAGATCTTCCGTAGGTCTTATCATGTTGCCTTCTGTTGTCTTGGGTCGATGATGGATGGAAGGGACGAGTCGATAGATGATGGTAAAAGGCTGGAGAAAAGCAGGAAAGGTTGAGCTCCCAATTGCAAAAAGAAAAACTCAATTCCAAAAATTAACGTCGCCCGCCTTTTCCTGCATATGGCCAAGATTGGACCCTGGATGCGCAGTTTGATCAGGATCCTTCCTGTTCGGGAAGCCGTGTCCCTGCGAGCGAGTTCCGGCTTTTCTCGAAAACCATCATCGCAGAAGCTTCTCGCGCAGTCGTCGACAGCTCTTCGTCCTTGCTCGATTAAACCTTGGACGGCTTTTGGACGGCTTTGGGACGGCTTTGGGACGGCTTTGGGACGGCTCTGGGACGGCTTTGGTGGAGGATGCTGGGATACGGATTCGCGACCCTGCCATTTCAAGAGTAGCCATGGCTCGGAGGCGACTGGAAGCAGAGACAGGAGATCCTATCCCATCCGAGCCTCTTGTTCCATCCACCCTCGCGCTAGATCGTCGCAGCAGCAAGCTCAAAAACCTTCAAGCTCTACGTCAGAGATGCCTCCAGGCTGCTGAAGAGCCTTCCACGATCGATTACGAGGTCGATCAGATCCGTGATGCCATACGAGCCAAAGCGCTGGACGAGGACTTCTCGGTGGCGCTTCGTGAACGATGGCAGACTTGGTCGCGCACTGCGAATCCCTTTCGATCAGAGCTGGCATCTTCGGCTGCATCCGAGTTGAAATCGGCCGACCGGTCAGCATCAGAGTCGGAAGAGCCATCAGAGCATTCTGAGGCCGAAGACTCTGTTCAGCAAGAGTCACACGATTCACCAAACAAAAAGAAGCGAAAGAGGGGCGTTCGGGGCAAGGAAACCAACAAGCGAGTGGCCGAGTCCAAAGTGGATCCTTCCGAAGACTATGAATCCATCCGCAGAGATCGAGAAGCGCTTCTAGGTGATCTTGACGCTGTGCTTCCGAGCGCTTTTCGATTCAACGAGCGCCAGTTAAAGGTGTACGCTCACCGGCTCAAGACCAGATACATCAACTCGCTTGATCGACCGTTCGAGGCCAAAGACATTCACAGACTGCTGCGACCGTCCAAAGCTGCACCTCAGCCCAGCACATCCACTGCGACAGAGGCCCTCCCAGCGGCACCACAGCCCACGGTGTTCACCATCTCGTTCTTCAGCAGCAGCATTGACTGGACCAAAGTAGATACAGTCGCGCGGGAAAGGGCCGACCCACTCAATTCACGAGACGAGACGGAAGGGGATAACACAAAGGATGACTATGTCAAGCGCATTTGCGGCGATGGATTGGGAGGGATGAAGCGCGCGCAGACGGTAGAATTGCTTTCCACGCAGTCGTTGTCGGACCTGCATTCGTCTCTCTTCTGCTGGTCCGATGAACAGCCGGAGCGATCTGAATGGCGCAAACGTCTGCGAAGACAGGCGCGTCTACGTTGCGGGATGCAGCAACATTCGAATGAAGGCTCGTCGACCTACTCGCAATCAAAGCAGGATGGACATGCCGTGCAATCCCATTTCGACGATGACGACGATGACGACATTGCTCTGGACGATAACAAAGATGTGCATTACGCACGCTTCACAGGTCAACCGAGGCAGACCGATGTGGCACTTGTCATCGAAAACAAGCTGTACACCAAGGGTCTTCGACATGGTGATGCAATCCACGAAGCGGACTACGCTGTGCTGCTCCGCAAATGGACAGAATCGACGGGTAATGCGAATCTGCAGGCCGGATGGACTAGCAAGGGCGGAGACTTCAATCTGCGGCTCAACGAGATGGCAACTATTCGCGTGGGCCAGCCATATTGGTTGCTGCATCAGGGCGACTGTGTCCATTGCTTTGTCGTCGAGCAAGTACGTGCACTGCGTCCGAGCGAACAAGCAGCCGTTCGCCAAGGTGCTGCTGCTGCAAGCAACGTCGAAACCGCTCCAGCTGGTACCGCCTTTATCCCTTTTCCTCGTGTCACTTGGCTCTCGACTCCAGCCATGCTTCGATTCGCAGCGGACACCAAACACAACTGGGGTCTTGGTCATCACATCCTGCAGTGGGAAGGACTTGTTCCCCTCTCGCACCTTGCGGCGGGTGCCGAAGGCAAGCTTGCGGTGGATCCACCGGGCTCAATCCATGGCGACAAGTTCAAGGCGAACCCCTGGCAGGTTGGTAATCTTCGGACTGTGCGTAGAGACGAGGCGATGCTACGTCAGAAGCAGGGCAAGTGTCTCTCGTGTTCACTGCGCAAAGCACAGGTCGGTATTCTGGGCGGTGATTCGGTTCGTCTACCTCTGGCGTCGACCAAATCGGATGGATTTGACAGCGCGCAAGGCGAGCGAGTCATTGAGGGCCTTGATGAGCACCTCACTGCGATCTGCACGCCCTGTGCTGCTCTGCTTGGCCTTCCGACCCGACCTCTAGCGTTGACCGGAAACTCGCTGCAGCTCGACTGGGAACGCATCGACCGAGACAAACATCGTGAAGCGGGCTGGGCCGTGTTTCCCTTGTATTGAAGCTCAATAAAAACACCTTTGTACCCCCTCACGCATCACGACAAATTGCACACCGAGTTTCAAGCAGTGAGAAACAAGAGAGTGGTGTCGTGGCAATAGCAGAAAATGAGAACAACAGTAGGTCAAAGGCGCACGTCTAGATGCAGGGTCAGAGCTGGGATAGAGTCAGGGGGAAGTCTTGTTTCGTATGGACCATCGAACTGAGGTTCGACGTGTGAAGTCTGATTATCGTACAAAGTGGTCTTGCAGGGGAAGCGTGCGTAGTTATCTCTAGAGCCGAGTCACGCTTTCCCCTGCCAAATTCTTGGCGCAGAGAGGGTCGATTCTGCTGAAGATGCTCCGCGCTTAGGCTTGGATCTGGGTGACAATACCGGTACCGACGGTCTTGCCACCTTCACGGAGGGTGAATCGCGAGCCTTCCTCGAGGGCAATGTCGTGGACGAGCTCACCATCGAGCTCGACGTTGTCACCAGGCATGACCATCTTCTCGTCGGCGTCCTCGGTTCCGGGAGGGTGCGTGAGCGAGACAGTGACATCGGCAGTTCGGATGAAGAGCTGAGGACGGTAGTTGTTCATGAAGGGCGTGTATCGGCCACCCTCCTCCTTCTTGAGAATGTAGACCTGGGCACGGAACTTCTTGACGGGCTTGATGGAGCCGGGGATGACCATGACTTGACCACGCTTGACCTGCTCACGCTTGACACCACGCAGGAGCGCGCCCATGTTGTCACCAGCCATACCCTGGTCGAGCTGCTTGTGGAACATCTCGATACCGGTGAGCGTGGTCTTGAAGGTGTTGCCGAGACCAAGGATCTCGACTTCGGCACCCTTCTGGATGGTGCCACGCTCCACACGGCCGGTGACGACGGTACCACGACCGGGGATGGAGAAGACGTCCTCGACGGGCATAAGGAAAGGCTTCTCGAGGTCACGGGGGGGAAGGTCGAGCCACTTGTCGGTCTCCTCCATGAGCTTGAGGATGGCCTTCTGGCCAATCTCGGGGTCGCGGCTCTCGAGCGCAGCAAGAGCGGAACCCGAGACGAAGGGAGTGTTCTCACCATCAAAGCCGTAGGTGGAGAGGAGGTCACGCATCTCCATCTCGACGAGCTCGAGCATCTCTGGGTCGTCAATCTGGTCCACCTTGTTGATGAAGACGACGAGCTTCTTGATGCCGACCTGCTTGGCGAGCAGCAGGTGCTCGCGGGTCTGGGGCATCTGACCGTCAGGGGCCGAGACGACGATGATGGCACCGTCCATCTGAGCAGCACCGGTGATCATGTTTCGGATGTAATCGGCGTGACCGGGGCAGTCGACGTGGGCGTAGTGGCGGTTGCCCGTCTCGTACTCGACGTGGGCGGTGGAGATGGTGATACCACGGGCACGCTCCTCGGGCGCCTTGTCGATGGAGGCATAGTCGATGAACTTGCCGGTACCCTGAGCCTCGTGGAGGGTCTTTGTGATGGCGGCAGTCAAGGTGGTCTTTCCATGGTCAACGTGGCCGATGGTGCCGATGTTCATGTGGGGCTTGGTACGCTCGAACTTGCCAGAGTCGGCGGCGTAGGTTCGCACCTGCGAGGCGATGGCGACGCGGGGCAGCTGGGCAGCGCACACTCGGGCACGGGCGGCCAGGGTGGAGGGAGCCTGGGTGGAAGGGCGGGTGACTAAGGTGCGGGCGGCGGCGGGAGCGGCAGCAGCCACCGACTTTTGGGCGGCGAGCGACCTGGCGACGGAGCGAGGGGCCTGGGTGCGGAGGAGGCTCATCTTGGGAATGGGCAGGGAGGTTGAAGAGGGGAAGTCGGAGGTGGTGGTAATGGTGGTGGTGGTGGTAGAACAGTAAAAATCCGCTCTAGCTGGCTGTCTCTGTCTCGTCAGGTCTGCATCGCCAGTCAAGCCCTTTAGAAGAAGCTGCTCAAAGGCAATCAACCACGCTTCTGTGCCCGCTCCGCCTTGACGCTGGCTCCGCGTTCCGTATCATTTTCGCAAGTCTTTCGTTTCTCCCTTCTCAGCTCGGCCCTCAAAGAAGGGTCATCCTCTTCCATGGTCTCTCAAAATCGGTGAACTTATCAGCGTCTCCGACTGGACCCAGCATCACCTCCTCATCGCACTTAGCAACGACCTTGTTGTTCCGGCTGCCTGGGCAGGTCAAGCTTGGTGCTCAACATCGGAATGGAATTATCCAAGCACAAATTTTTGGTTGGTCGCGCAGGAAGAACTCGACTTTTTTTCCTTCTGTCCTTCCAAGCTAAGAAGATCTAATTTCGGGTTCTCTTTTTTCTGTACCGTAGCGCGGGTGTCTGGCTGAGTTCATCGCCGATCGATCCCGATTGAGAATGGGCTTGAGCTTCATCCTGAATTTGGGCTGCGCTGCCGCTTCTGCGCGCCCGACATCTCACTAAGATTGCATCAATCAGCCAGAAACACGATTTGATCTGCTGCTCCACCATCACCACCTACAACAGGCTTTGTCGACCCGCCCTGTTTGCCCCCTTTCCCCAGCTCTGCAGTTCTTCCATCCCTCGCCGATCACTTGCTCGCTCCGGTCATTCTATTGAATCAACAGTCTAAGACCCAACTTACATCTTCGCCTTGCCCTTGGAGGCACGATCCCACATCTCATCTCGGACGCCAGGCGCTCAAGCTTGAGCAACGACGAGAAGCATGGAAGACGATCTCGAAATCAAGCGCGAGGACCAACAGTCGCGCGTTCTGCCCGCAGACGACAACAGGCCAAGGGTCCAGCACGGAGGCAAGAGACCACCCGTAGACCCTTTCGCCGAGGATGACGATGATGAGGTAGACGAGCGCGGTGACAACGAAGAGGACGAAGAGGACGAAGATGATGATGACGACGACGACGACGACGACGACGAAGATGATGATGAAGACGAAGAAGACGATGGCGCACGCGGAAGCCGCAGACGCGCCAAAAAGCAGCGTCGCAACCGCTTTCTCGATGTCGAAGCCGAGGTAGACGATGATGAGGAGGATCTCGACGAGGAGGAGGAAGAACTGGCCCGAGAGGATGGTTTCATCGAGGAAGACATTCCCGACGATACCGAAGATGTGCAGAGACGCGCCGCCGCCGACAACCAACGTCTTGACCGTTTCCGAAGGCAGGAAGAGGACACCAACGCCGAAGCACTCGCCGAAGAGCTCCGTCAACGTTACGGTCGCTCGGCTCGATATGCCGCACAGTCCGACTATGCCGAGGTGCCACAGCGCCTGCTCATGCCCTCCGTCGAGGATCCCAGCTTGTGGGGTGTGCCTTGTAAGCCCGGTAGAGAGAGGGATATCGTCATGACCCTAGTGCGCAAAGCGATGGCCGAGAACTTCACATCCAACCCCATGCGTGTCATCTCGGCTTTCTGCCGAGACACCATCCCCGGCAGGATCTATGTCGAGGCTCGACGTGCCGATGATGTCGTCAAGGCCTGCAATGGTCTCGCCGGTGTCTATGCACGACAGACCACCTCACTCCACCTCATCCCTATCTCGGAGATGGCCGATCTGCTCAAGCTTCAAAAGGTACAGAACGAAATTCAGGTCGGCGGCTGGGTACGTATCAAGCGTGGAAAATATGCTGGCGATCTGGCACAGGTGCTCGACGTGTCGGAGAACGGCGAAGAAGTCGGTCTCAAGATGATCCCCCGTATCGACCTCAACCCCAAGGACAGTGGCCTCTATACCGACAGCTTGGGTCGCAAGAGAAAGAAGGGCGCCGGCGCCTCCTCTGCCACCGTCGCCTTTCGTCCGCCACAGCGCTTCTTCAACCCTGAAGAGGTGCAGAAGGCCTACCCCCGCGACACGCCCACCAAGCGTGGAAGCCAGTGGGTCTTCCAAAACGACAGTTACCGCGACGGCTACCTCGAGAAGGACGTCCGAGTTACGGGCATTATCACCGAAAACGTCAATCCTACCCTGGACGAGATCACCAAATTCGCCGGCGAGAGCTCGCTTGAAGATGGCATCAACAAGCTTGGTGCGGTCGATCTCAGCTTGATCGCAGATGCAAGCAAGAAGGCCACCGAAGCTCTCATCCAGCCCAAGGACCAGGTCGAGATCTTCGAAGGAGAGCAGGCAGGCGTCTACGGTACGGTCAAGGCGATCAACAACGAGGTCATCACCATCCAGCTTGAGCACGAGGACCTGATGGATCAAATCGTCGAGGTGCCAGCACGCAGCGTCCGCAAGCGATTCAGTCCAGGAGACCACGTTAAGGTCATGTCCGGCAAGCACGCCGACGAGACCGGTCTCGTGGTGAAAGTCGAGGACAACGTGACGACGTTCCTTTCAGATCTGTCGATGCAGGAGGTGTCGGTGTTCAGCAAGGATATCCGCCAGGCCGCCGAGGTGGGTTCCGGTGTCAACGTCATCAGCGGCTACGAGCTGCACAATCTGGTTCAGCTCGATGCTCAGACGGTCGGTATCATCTTCAACATCGAGCGAGAAAGCTTCAAGGTGCTCGACCAGACAGGACAGGTGGTCAGCGTCAAGCCGCATCAGATCAGCAACAAGAAGGACACGAGCCGTGCCTTTGCGCTCGACCACGATGGCAACGAGATTCGTTCAGGAGACATGGTCAAGGAAGTGGCCGGCCCCTTCTCGCGTTCGCGACAAGGCCAAGTGCTTCACATCTACCAGTCGATGATCGTTTTCCTGCACAATCGCGAGTACACCGAAAACGGCGGTGTCTTCATCGCACGTGCACGAGCGCTGGAGCCGTTGGCGCCCAAGAGCGTCTCGACCAAGGCAAAGAAGGATGGCGGTGACCTCTCTAAGATGAACCCGGCATTGTCGAACCTCAGCGGCGGCGGAGCCAACGATGTCCGCGTCGAAGGTGTGCGACGAATGGGTGGCCGTGACATGCACAAGGGCAAGAACGTGGCAATCATCAAAGGCCCTTACAAGACCTACCGCGGCCGCATCACCGAGACGACGGGTAATGTGGCGCGTATCGAGCTCACGTCGGTGTCCAAGCCCATCACAGTCAGCCTCGACTGGCTGGTCGAGAAGGATCCAATCACAGGCCGCAGTACAAAGTTGACCGCGGGAGGTTCCGGTGCGCCGAATCGGGGCGGATACAATAGCGGGGGCTCGAGCATGGGTGGTGCATCGAGCAACCCTTACTCGTCCAGCGGCAGCTCGATGGGTGCTGGCGGATACAACCCGTACGGAGGCCCGCAGCCCGTCTCGGCTGGCGGTGGCTACGGTACGTCTTCGAATGGTGGCGCGGGTGGGTATGGCTACTCACAGCCTGTCGCGTCTTCAGCAGCCGGCGCTGGTGGATATGGAGGTGCAGGAGGCATCGGCAGCCGCACGCCTGCGTATAATCCCTACGCAGGCGATGGCGGCAAGACTCCAGCATATAACCCCTACGGCGACGGTGGCAAGACGCCCGCTTACAATCCTCTTGGAGACGGCGGCAAGACCCCGGCTTACAACCCAGCTGCTGACGGAGGACGCACACCGGCATACAATCCTTATGCTGGCGACGGCTGGTGAAAGGGTATTCAAAATACGACGCTCCTTGTTTCTTTATCGCATCCCGGCCTCTGTTGCCACCATGTTGCTGACGGAATCTATCTCACGCATTCACTCTTGGCCCTGCATCCGTCACAGACGAAGCGATGAAGCGCGTGGAAGACAGTCATCAGCTCAAGAGCGCAAAAGATGAGTTTTGCAGGCTAAAGGTACAAATACAGTTTTCGACGAAGCTTTGAGACGTTCGATCGATTACAGGGCCGGATGCGATCAACACTCAAATGATGGGCTGCTCTTGAAGATGCTGGTGACGGAAATGAACGAGATCTGAGTCAGACTCTATGCTCTTGACGATCTGCGTCATGGATGAGGCGTTGCGATATCGTCTAGCTGAGGTGTCTGGATCGATGGACGTGGTGTACGGTATTGAACCGAGGATCGACTGCAGGTGCTGCTTTACCACTTTGAGTGGCGATTCAAAGTGACGGTACTGATCACGGAGGTCCAAATACTCTCGAGCCATCTCCGCTGCCGACGGACCGACTTCTTCTGTCCCAGTAACGGATGGGTGGAAGAGAGCTGGGTATTCCAGCAGAGTTTCGCCGACCATGACGCCGCTCGCACCTGTCGACGCGAGATTATCGACAATGTCGGACCAGCATCGAACGTTTCCGTTGCTGACCACGGCTGTATCTCCGTTAGGCTGGTCGACGTCTCTAAGAAGGCCTTCAGCTTGTAGCGCTTCTCTAACATGGACCACCTGATCCAGATCCGCTAGTCCCTTTCTGCGTCGAACGGAGGACGCAAAGCGGGGGTGCAACGTGACGAGGCTGCTGCCCGCCCGAGCTAGCGTGACGGTCAGTTGTGGAGTCTGCTCTTTTGGAACTGTCAGGCGAATCTTTGTGGTGATGGGCACGTCGACAGCTTGCGCAAGATTCGACACGATATCTGCAAGCAAAGGCCAGTTCTGTTTAGGCAGCAGGTAGGCGCCGTAATGACCTTGCTCGGCGTGCCGTTGTGGACAGCCGAGGTTGAGGTCGATTGCGTCTGTGAATGGTGCTACTTTCCTCGAAGCTTCTACGAGCTGTTGGACACTGTTGCCGGCAATCTGCACGACTTGCGGCGCTGCGTGGCCCACTAAAGAGCTGTGTTTGCTGCAGATCATGTTCTCGGGTGCAGTCTTGGCAAGCTCGAGACCTTTACAGAGTGTGTCGAGCATGTCTCGATCCGAATTGAGGTCCGAAGCGAGATACATCTGGGTCCACGTTGATGTAGCTCCATTACGAACTGTCTGTAGTCGGAAGGGGAGGTCGGACTGCCCGACCATGGGCGCGGCACAGTACAGCAGGCTGTCCAACGGCAGCTTGTGGTTGACCACCATCGCTTCGGCTCCTCAGGGTCGAGACTATTCAATGTCATGCGAGGCTGGCGAGTAGTGGTGTGTCCATTCAGCGCGCATCACGGCGGCTTAACGCTTGCGCCATCTTTTTCCAATGCTGTTGTCGATCCTTGACGATGTCAGTCGTGTGTAGGTGATGGGTGCCTATAGCATTGTCCAAGAGGAGCGTCAGGAAGAAGAGGCGAACAAGTCCTTTGAAATTTCAAGGTCACGTGTTGTGAACCCTTGTTTTTGTTAACAGGCGTGATTTGGCGGCAGAAAGAGAGCAACACTCGAAATTGGGGACTTTGCAGGCGCGTGTGCTGTCTTTCTGGCCGCCTAGTCGCTGAGCGAGAGCTTGACGCGACTCGAGCCCACTCGCGCGTCGTTTTGACGGAGAGACCAACACGAAGGGCTCGGAGCAGCATCCGATGACGGGTTTCGCTGATGTGACATGGCTGCATCGGGACTTCCACCATCTCTTCACCGAGTCACTCGCCTCTCTCTGGTCGCTCCTTGCTTCTCTCTCCATAATCACTATTTCCACGACTGCGGCGACTCAGCAGAATAAGTCAAGAGACGAGATGCCTTCGCCTCTCAAACCACGACGATCACCGCGCTCTAGGATGTCGCTTGCGGGCACAGGCTCGGGTGGTGTGCCCCTTGGCGGGTCATCGATGACGACCAAAGCATCTGTCAACGAAGCCACCAAAGAGAACAACAGATCCGCCCGACTATCTTCCACTACCGCCAAGGACGACACGATGACGGCGGCCAAGGATCGCGTCACCTCCAAGAAGCGTGCAGCCTCTGTTGGAGGCGCCGAGCTCGATACGCTCTTGAAGGAGTCCGCATCAAAAGTCAATGCTACCGTGACTTCGGCAAGTAGACGAAATGCACCAGCACCCCGAAAGAGCGCCATTCGCCAGGTTCCACAAGTCTTTCTCAGTCCCACAGGTCTCGTTCCAAGTCCCGAATCCAGGAGGGGTCTACCCATGCCCTCGCTCACCGAACAGATCGCTCAGATTGGCAGACCTGAACCCGCGACCAATGGCAAGTCGGGTCGAGCCTCCCTGCCCAATCACAAAGCTTCCGAGCGCAGTGCTGCGTCCAGCTCAAGCTCAAGTGTAGGCAAGGCTCGCGATTCCATGCAAGCGACCAGCTTTGCCTCGCTGGGTGGCGCTGCAACCAGTATTCTCTCGGCCCCTACTGCCGCAGCACCTGCCCCAAGAAACGCCATGACCCAAATTGTGCGACCCAGGCGAAGAGTGACCTTCAGCTCTCGACAGGAAAAGACAGAGTTTGCTCGCGACGAGCCCACCCTCCGTCTTGGCAGCTTGAGGAGGGAACATGTCTCACCGCCATCGACGCCTGCCAGCTCTTCCATCGTCAGCGCTGGGTTTGCTTCCTACATTCAGTCCCAAGACGACGACTCGAGTTCGGACAGCGACAGCGAGAGCGAGTCCGAATCCGAATCCGACATGGACCTCGACGCCTCCAATGACCTGGCCGCCAGGTCGCTTGCTGCATCCATCGCAGCCTCTTTGCCTCACGACGACTCTACTCTGGAACCTTCCATGGACGCGTCGACGGACGACAGCAACGTCTCTGCCTCGAACTCTAGCGTCAACATGGATTTCACCGGCACACATGGTTCTGTCAACAAGCGTCTCCTCGCTGACACTTCCGACGACCAGGTCTCTATGAGCCTCGCAGCGGGAGGCGAGGAATCGATGCAGATGGACATCACGCAAGCCATGAACTCCGCACCAGCTTTGAAGCGCAGACGAAGCAGCAACACCGCTGCAGACGACTCGGCCTCGACTGACGCCTCCGACAGCTTGGAGCGAGGTACTGATGCGTCTGCCATGGACTTGGAGAACACCGTCACCATGGAGTTCACCGGCGTACACGCTCCCGTCGGAGGGGACGACGACGAGTCCGAGGACTCTGACAGCAGCGATGCGAGCGACAGCATGGACATGACCAAAGCCATCACCACGAAAATTGAGGCCAAGAAACACGGCGATGCCACGACCACGGTCATCACCACCTTCCCCGAGCTGGGCAGCAGCGACTCCGAAGGCGACGACACCATTCAGCCAGACGCAACCATGCCCATGGAGATGACCCGCGCCGTCACAGGTTTCATCCGTGAGAAGGACCCCGTGTCGAGCGACATGGACCTTGTCGACTCGAGTTCCAGCAGGGCGTTCGGTCCTCCGTCATCCGATGATGCCTCGATGGCGATGGACATGACCATGCCCATGGGCTCCAACGTGTCACCTTCCAAACCCAACATGACTCCCTCGAGGTCGGCAACCAAGCTTGGCACGGGTGCGCCGAGCCCCTTCCAGCCAACACCAGGGAAATCGCCTAGCCGTTTCCGTCAGTCTCTGCGCGGAGGTGTTGCTGCTCTCGAGGCAGGATCCAGTTCGCCAGCGCAGCGTGTTGGAGGTGCCCTACCGCCGAAAGGACACGTTCCAAACTCCAGCATCCCAACCGACACTTCTTCCTTCCGAAGAGCCATCATTGGTGGCATCGCCACGCCCTCGTACCAGCATTCACCTGCGAGACGGGTACAGGCGCAGCAACAGGCTGCGGACGAAAGGCCAGGAGCTCCGCTCACAGCCGATAACCTGGCTATGGCGGGTCGTGCCGCGAGTGCGTCGCCGTCGTCCAAGAACAAAACCTCGGCCGCCTCCTTGATGGCCGGACAGCGCAGATCGTTGAGCACTGTCGGCTTCAACTGGCCTTCGAGCGGCCCTGCTGCATCGACCTCGCGCTTCTCTCCCTCAAAAGGAATGAGTCCGAGGCGACGCGCTGGGCGCTCGTCCCTTGTTGCGGCCGTCTTGCCGGACCTTTCCTCGGCAGCAACCAACGAGGAGTCCTTCCACTCGGCCGTCGAGTCTGGCATCAGGGGCTCCAATGGGGCCAGCAGCGAGCCGCAAGACAGCTCCATTGCACACTCTGCTGCGTCGGATCTTGGCGTCGGCGTCGACAGCTTCGACGACTACAGCAACGATGAGCGCAACCAAGTGCCGGTGCAGATGCCGCTCAACGACTTCCTCCGCTTTGTCGGCGTTCACTTTAACGATGACATGAGCGCCTCGCGTCGCAAGCCTGTGCCTCCCGCAAAAACAGAGCAGGGCACCGATGGTGGCGCTGTAGCAGGTCCATACGGGCCTGTCTCCATGATGCGTCTAGTCAAAGCAGCCTGTGGATCTGTTCCGCAGCTCGAGGCGCTCCGAGAGGCGTGCCGCGAGATCAAGGAGCAGGTGGACGACGGTCGAGAAAAGATGGTCGAGATGGAGCAGGCCTTTTACGACTCACCACCCGACTTTGTGCGCGAGATCATGGGTCTGCAGAACGAAGAGGAGAGACGAGACATGGAAGCACAGTTCAAGCTGCAGAAGCAGGCCGCGCGTGCACTCGTCAGCGCTGACTACTACGGCTGGCGACTCGACAAGGAATTCGACCAAGAGATGATCCAGACGCTCCAAGCTTACCACGGACGGCTGCAGTGCGATCTGCACATTGTCAACACCAAAAAGGAACAGCTTCAGCAAGAGATCTTGCCCGTGTTGCGGATCAAGCATGCCAAGCTCAAGGCGGATCTTTCCCTGGCCAAGCAGCGTCAAGCCGAGATCGAGACGTGCGATGCCGATGAGCTCAAGGGGCTCTACTCGAGCATCGAGGAGCAGCACGAGGTGCTCGAATCCATGAGGGCCAAGTTGATGGATGTCGAGGAGCAGCACGAGCGTCTGCTGGTGCGACTCGAGGAGAACCGCGAAAAGATGGCCGCGGCCCAGGAGATGGTCGACAAGGCGCACGCTACGGTCGATCAGATTCAAGGCTACACGCGTGGCGAAGCTGGACGTCTGCTGCGCGAGATCCGCAACCTGGAGAAGCTGCACCTTGTGCGCATCTTGGACAACGGGTTCGACCCTAGTCTCGACGAGGTGGAGAAGGGATCCGAGAACGTCGAGCAGGGCAGCAGCCGCGATGTGGTACTGATCCTCGACGGCTGGCTGCAGATCTCTATGACTCTGTTGGCCACCAACAGCAGTCACCAGCTCCCGAACAACAGCAAGCTGTCGCGCATTCAGCTCAAACAAAAGGGGACACGGGCTAGCAACGACGACACCAACCTCGTCAGAAAGCTTTCTGTCCAGATCCTGCAAAGCGATTTCGATGTCGAGTTTGCCGACGGTGTGCCTCAAGATGCACTCGTAATCCTCCGTCGAATCTCGCAAACGCTCATCCGTCAACGCATCTTGCTGGCAGAGATCGAGCACCTCCGTTGCCGTTTCCCCGTGCAGCTACTCGACGACATTGTCAAGTGCCCACCGACGATTCTCGACAGATCGCCGGATGCATCCACGAGCTCCTCATCCGACGCCGACGCCGAGCGAGTTGACAATGAGGTGGCGCTGCAGGCTTCTGTGCTGCTGCCTAACAAGCGAAGCAAGATCGTGATATCGGCGACGTCGGATCTCAAGGGAGCGGGTGAGAGCCGCTCAATCCTGCTGGCGGACAGCGTGAGGGTGGAGAGGGTGTACGGCAGCGTGGATGCCGAAGCCATGTCGTTGCAGATTCTGGATTGCATCGAGACGGATCCGACGATTGGCTCGCTCAGCAAGGCTTTCATCGAGACGATCGAGACGTTTGACAGCTGAGAGGGTGCGATCTGCTGCTTCGATTGTTTGCCTCCCTGACGGGGGATGCTCTGTATTTGTGTTCTGCTTCAATTGATACCTTTGACTGCGACCAGACAAGTGCGTTTTCGCAACGATTTGAACGGAAATGTCGGACTGATGTTCCTGAGCTCAAGAAGTATCCAGGATCGGCAGGGTTTTCGGAGACGAAGAAACGGGTGAAGCTTCGGGCGCACATTAGTTTGACGGCATGAGCCGCGGTCCTATGTCAGATGCACGTATCTATGGTGCTTTTGGCTGTTACTATTGTACACGGCTTCCACTTTACGACAGTGTCGCTGGGTCGCAAGCTTGGAAAGAAAGAGACTGTTGTTACATGACCTTTATGGTGAAGGTCGAGTGGCACACCTCTGGGACGCAAAGGCGAACCTTGAAGGAATCGAATGGATCTAGACGGGATGTTCGTTGGTTGATCGCTGATGCCACTGTGGTGGGAAGGTAGGTATGCGAGTGGGGTCGAGTACGAAGCTAGAAGTCGTTCCGAAAGGCGTCCGCACCATTTTGGATGCGCTGCATTGAGTCCGGTACAGCGCCATATGCTATATGTTCTGAAGTCTTCGCCTTCGTAAAGGCGATTAGATCTGCTTGGAGAGCCTCGCGAGATGGTAGTTGATCGTTGG
Source organism: Sporisorium graminicola (assembly GCF_005498985.1). Classification (NCBI taxonomy): domain Eukaryota; kingdom Fungi; phylum Basidiomycota; class Ustilaginomycetes; order Ustilaginales; family Ustilaginaceae; genus Sporisorium; species Sporisorium graminicola. The sequence continues at coordinate 378,952 of NC_043719.1, forward strand.
TTTGGATACACCTCCGCGTGGTTTCTGTTCGATACGAACAAACAAAAAAGAACATCACGGGTCAGCATTCAACACATTCTTCCGCTTCAAGACGTTGTGATGTGTGGTCGTAAGAACTTACCCTGCTAGACATGCACTCTTGCAGCGCCCTCGCCGAGTCCTTGCAGGCGCCAATGTTGTTCAAGTCGTTGCTGGAGGCCCAACACGCAAGCATGGTAGCGAACTCTGCGGCGCAAGGAGCAGGAGCAGCGTCCTTCTTCGGTCGGACTTTGAGCTTGTTCAGCTTCATTGTGTCGAATCCGGCCCGTCGAGCGTGATGATGAACAATGGGTGACGATGAAGACGATGATGAAGACGCAGTGTTGAGAAGAAAGGTGTAAAGGGTGGAGCGGCACTGCAAAATTCCTCGGAAGACTTTCTCTGTGCGGGATGGATCTACCGGCCGACAAAGGAGGGTCGAGACGCGGACCCGACATGTCGCTGCATTTGGAATAGGGCGGGCGTTTGAGCGCGTGTGAGGTGGAAGGCAAAGGCTGCAGCGCACAGGCGTGGGGCAACCCAACCGACTTCTTCTCAATCTTGCTGCACCCTTTACATGGAGAACATTGCACACGCTTGATCGCGACACCTTCATCTACACCATCGACAAAGCAACGCCATCGTTCGCCTCTTTTTGGACACAGTACACCTCGTATACATCTCATACTCAATATGGTACGTACGACCAAGCAGCTCTGGATGCGGCTGCAGCCTTGTTCGTGTGACGATGACCCAAGGCAACTGACGCTAGACTTTGCCCTCTCCTTGCCCGCAAACATTGAACGATTCCAAACGTCTTACCACGCCTGGTACATCCATTCGCATGCTCACCCTTTCCGCTCCACAAATCGGATCATCTGCATTCTCGAACTTGACGCACACTCTGCCTCGCTACGCTCGTGTTCCATGTTGACTGCACTCCTGGCGTCGCGGTCTGGCATTGCAGTCTGACGCAAAAGCATCCGGTGCTCAGCCCAACCTCGCCGCTTTGGCAAGCAAGAACTCGCAGGCTGTTCGGTAAGTTTCTCACCCCGGCTTCGGGCTTCACTTTCAGCTTGTGTGTACGATCAAACGCGCTGACTTTTGAACTCTTTCCTCGTGTCTCCAAACCGTCCTATTACACTTTCTTCGTCCTTCCACACCACTTTCGCCCTCGTCTCCTTAATTGTGACTTCTAACCGACAACCGCATCGATACTCTCCAGCCGACGAGCCGCACAACAAGCCGCAGCAAAGCCCAACTCGACACGAGCCGCTGGTGCCGGCGGATCCTCGTCCACCATGATGCGTCTATACACGGACGACAGCAAGGGTCTCAGCGTGGACCCCGTTGTTGTCCTTGTGCTCTCCATCGCCTTCGTGTTCTCGGTCGTGTTGCTGCACATCATCGGCAAGTTCATGAGGTGGTTCTCCAAGTAAATCTTCGGCCGGCATGCATCTAGGCGTCCTTTGCGTCGGCTATCAGGTCTTGGGGTGCGATAGAGAACGGCAGCTGGGATCTCTCGCTCCTATTTCCTGGTGCGGTGGGCATGTGGACATTCGACCGTGATTCGAAGCAAGAGGCAGAACGGCTCGACCGATCTTTGTAAATATCATCTCTACGCTCTGGACATGTCACGTTTCCTTTGCCAGCATCCTGCTCTGTCTTCTGACGTGCGCATCTGTGTATGCGGTGTATGCGCTCTTTGTGTTGTCGTTGTGTGGCAGCAGCTGCTGCGTTTTATAGTATAAGCGTGTGGTATTGTTGGGTGCCCGATGACGAAGACCGATCGCGGACCATCTAGATTCTGTCTCGCATTTTTGTGTCCCTTTTTCGTAGACGATTATCGCAACCTCCTTATTGAATATACTCCTGTCTCCAACCAAACAAATCCAGTGAACTTCCATATCGACATTCCCTGACGCTGTCGTCTCGGCCCCTCTGGCGTTCCTGGAGCCCGCCACGGACAGCATTGCAGCGCCGACCGTAGCTGGAGTGGCCTAGAAGTGAAGAGAGCAGAAACGATGACGAGCGGCCAATTTTTAGGCAGGACGAGTGCGAGTCTCGACCCCTTACGTTGAGATTGCTCCGATCTGGACAAACAAACTCGTTTCTGACAACTGGACAGCATCGAGCAACGGCGGCTTCCTCTCCAACCCCTCTTCTCGACGTTATCTCTCGGCTACTCACGTGGAGCTCCCTTCAGAAGAACCTAGCATGGGAACATATGCAATGATGGCCTCCTTGAAGTTGCGATCGTTTACAGGATGAATCGAAGACATCTCGAAACCAGAAGTGCACCGCGTCTCAGGTGGATCAGGGTCTAGATGCTGCCCTTCTCCAAGTCTGAGACCGACGAAGCGTTCAGACTCGTACCCTACTCGCAGAAGTAGCGGGTCAGTGGCCTTCATTCATCGTGAGGGCGGTGCAAGACCAGAATGGACGGGAGCAGCAGCTTGGCGGTCGCAGTATCGCATACCGAGGCGCGACCCCGAACCACCGACGCGCAGCGTACAGATTTCTGCAGACCAGCCCGAAGAATTTCGCTCCACCACTGCTCAGGTGCCTTAAAGCTTTAAAATCAGCAAAGACCAACACTTTTTTTTTTTTCCCTTTTCGAGCATGAGCTGGCAGCGCGTCGGAGCGGGCCTCGCTTCACGGCTGCACCTGCAGCTGTCAAATATTAGTGGCATCAATGATCGCCGCTCTTAGCTCATGCCCGAGCTGCATTCGAGCCTAAACAGGCAGGTTGCCCGGTCTGGCTTCGAGCGAGACGATGATCTGCAAAGTGCATCGTAGTTTCACTTGGGACCGCTGCCCGAGCCCCATAAGCGACCTGCGACGCTAAGCATTGCTCGACGACAGCCACAGAAGATGGCATTCGCTGCTTCGACGCGCCGTCGATCCCTCCGAGACACTCTGCCCTTTTCAACATTGCATTGAGGCTTGACCTCATCTCTTTCTTCTTCTTACGAAAGTGATGTAGGTTCTCTGAGCTGGTGTGAAGCTCATCCGAGAGCACTTGCCTGGCATTACAGGTAGAGAGCGTTACCACGGATCTGGTGTGTACACGGATGTCTGCAAGGAAAGGCGGAGGGAGAGCCAATGACGTGCCGAAAGAGGGCCTGCGTCCTTGTGTTTAAGATCAGCATGGAAGCCTTAGTCTGCACCGTGCTGCATCATCGGCATTGGCGCCTCTCGCAGGCTTCAGCGCCTGAGGGCGATGCTGCGCAGCGCACTTTCGAAGCTCGCCAGACGTCAAGTCCTCGGCTGCCCTCACTAGTGCTCCTCTCAAGGCACATCAGGAATGCGCACAACCCGTGTACCTTTTGGTGATGGCGAGCTGAGATGCCAAGCGGAAGCCACTCGGCCATTCGTTCTCCCGCTCACGATTGACCAGCCAGCAAAAGCTATGTGCTGCCTTGCTGTCTTTGAGCGCTTCGCTTCTAGACCCGCTCGCCCTTCGTCCTTAGGTGCACGTCGCCGATCCTGTGGCTGCACAGCCGACAGCGTGCACCGCAAAGAGCTGGAGAGGCTTTTGCTCCCATTCTAGCCAGATGCGTGCCTCCTGCTTAAAGGCTCACTTACATGCACCCAGGCATTTGCCAAGTCTTTTTCCCAAGAAGTTTGGGATTCGTGTGCATGTCATGCCGCTCAGAACTGTCACAGCTGCACACCCTCCATATGCGAAGTTTGTTTGAGCCTCTTCGGCGGGGTACACGGGGGTTCCTGGGCTTAGTAGCCGAAGTGATGGGAGCAAATGCAGATACTGGAAGGCAGTCGCACGTTCGCAGGCCCCTTGCCTTGCCCTATCGCACAATCGCGTAAGGTGGACGAGCGGCTTTGCTCTGCCCCTTTGGATCCTTATAAGTCCCGCTCGTGCGCCATCAACTCGATCTTTCCTCATCCCCGTCTACCACTCACTCCTCTCTCACTTCTCGATTGCAACAGGCTGTCACTCTTTCCAGCCTCCACCCTCCCTCCCAACTTTCCCCAACTTCTTTATCCCCAATCTCGGCCCTCTCCTTCACCATGAAGCTCTCTCTCACGCTTTCCGCGCTGCTCGCGCTCGCTGTGTCCTCGCACTCGGCTGTCGCGACCGAGTTCCAGAACCTCCAGCTTCGTCAGGGCGGAGACGTCAACACCCTCCTCCAGGGACTGCGCGATAACAACCTTACCTCGCTCGCCAATGTGCTTTCGCAGCACACTGCCGTGACGGACCGTATCTTCGCTGACAACACGGAGAAGCTGCTCCTCGCGCCCACGGACGAAGCAATCGCCAAGCTGCCGTCGTGGGTGACCAGCAACTCGTCGCGTCTTGAGGCTACGCTGCTGCAGCACGTGCTGCGTGGAAGCTTTGAGGCGGACAAGCTCAACGCGTTCCCGCTGCACACGATCGGACACTCGCTGTTGAACGAGTCTGCATTCTCGAACTTACCCGGTGGGGCGGGGCAGGCGGTGGCGCTCGCCAAGTCGGCCAACCTGACATTTGTCTCCGAGGCGGTGAACAACGACACGTTTGTGCAGAAGACGCACAAGTTCGACACCATCACGGTGCAGCCGATCAACCAGGCGATCACTGTGCCCGGCTCTGTGACCGACACGCTTCGCTTCTTGGGCTACACGGGTATCTCGACGTTGATCAGCAACGTGCAGAACGGTGCGCTCGCCAAGACGATCGACTCGATGGCGGGAATCACGCTGTTCGTCCCCACCAACGATGCCATCAACAAGTTTGCCGCCACGCAGCCCAACCCCACTGAGATCCCCACCGTGTTGGGCCAGCACATTGTCGCCTCCCGCGTGGTTTACTCGCCACTGCTCATCGACCAGGGCTCGCTCATCTCGTCGAGCGGCCAGGACATCGTGTTTGACAACAAGGCCGGCACGGTCAAGGTCGGCAACTTTACTGCCAAGATCTTGCAGACCGACATTATCGCCCAGCAGGGTGTCATCCACCAGATCGACAACGTGCTCGCTTCCACCGCGCTCGACACGGGCCGCGCGGCCCAGGCGCAGAAGTCCGCCCAGTCCTCTGTCGACGCCCAGAAGGCTCAGAGCATCTCGGGCCCCGTTTCGGGCAAGAACGCCATCACGACCCAGGGAACTGACGTGCCCGCCGCGCAGCAGGGCAGTGGAGCGACCAACCGCTCGGCGAACGACAACACTGACTCCGCGGGATCCGGCCAGACCGAGTCCGCGATTGGTAACGGTTCTAACGGTAACAACGGTGGCGAGTCGCAGGCTGGCGCGTCCAACTCCAACGGTGGCAACGGAAACGGTGGCAATGGCAATGGAAGCAACATTGACCACCGAAACCCGAACGGTGCTTCGGGTACGGCCCGCAGCACCCAGCTCATCGCCTCGGCCGTCGTTGCTTCTTCCTTCCTCGCTCTTGTTCTTTGAACGTCCCACTTCGTGGAAGAGGAGCAGAGCGGTTCGGAGGAGAGGATGCAGGGGCTTGCGTCAACCACGTGCCCGTTTGGGACGCATGCCCTTCTCCACACCTTACTTCCTCTCGAAACGCTTATCACTCCCTGTCCTGCTGACTCTAACTGTATCCATATAGCCCTCTCTCGCTTGCTGGCCCCCTCTCACTTCACGGGCCCAGGAATTGCTCTGAAATCTCAATCTCTGTTCGTTGTCGCCCCCTCCTCGCCTTGCTACCTTCGCTGCGGCATGTTGAGAAAGACAAGCTTGCGACAGACTCTGATTAGACACATCATGCACGAAGAGATTGACCAGCCACGGTTGAAAGCTATGAACATCAAAACTCGTCGACGCCTACACCTTCAATCAGTCTTAGCCTTGCCCCGCCAGCCCAACACGCGCGAAGGCGAGGCAAACGGCGGCACCACGCGATCCACCGCCTGCAGCGACCTCGTCAAGCCCCAACCAAGCACCTTGTCCAACGGCCCCGCCAGCGGTACACTGACGACCGCCGTCTGCAGCGCCACCAGGGGCCAAGCCAAGATCGGGCGCGCCTCTGTGGGCGGAGATGTCCGGGAACAGCTCTCGTGCGGCGTATGGGAGCGCAATAGCTTCGCCGAACCAATATGCTCCAACTCAGCGTCCATCCTCGACGCAAGAGCGTGCCATTGATCGCCTTGTGCTCGTCTCGGTTGACTGCGGAACAATGCGAATACGTCGGTGGGACGCGTTCGCAGCACGACACGCGCCAAAGCGGGGAGGGAGCGAACCGCAGCCGAGACGCCATGCCATTCGACCTGGATCGAAAGCTCGATGTTCACCACTACGCGTCTGTTCCAGTTGTCCTTCCATAGAGCGGATCTGCAAAGAGAGAGGACCGCGCGATAGCAATCAGACAGCAGAAAAGCACGCATGCGTGTCAGTCTTCTCCGTCGGGATGCTTTGCAAGAGTGACGAGATGGAGGGACGGTACAGGGTCAAAGGAAGGGGGATTTTCACCTACCCCACCATGGATCGCTTTCGTCCTCGCAATCGCACTGCAGCGGCAAAATAGCAAAACGAGAAAGGGTGTCAGAGCACGAACATGAAAAAACTTAGCAACGTCCCTGTCAGCAGGTGCTCATTGTGTCGGGTCGACTTACCTTCCTCGAGCTTTCGTCGCGTCTCTTCCCATTTGCTGAGCTTGCCGCCCTTGCTGCGATTTTTGCCAGCCGATCTGGCCGTCACCTCCTCGGCGTAGCTCTCGAGGATGGTGCGGTAGAGCGACTCGGACGCAGGGTGGGTCGAGGCGAATGCCCTCTCGAGCACATAGAGGTCCACCGCCTTGTCCTCGGCAAAGGCCGAGACGGAGGAAAGACCAAAGTCGATCAAAACCACCTCGTCGCGTTCCAGGTCGACCGTCGCCTCTTTATCTGGCAATGCAGGGCGCAGCATCATGTTCGAGGTGGTGAGATCTCCATGGATGATGTCGGCTTCGTGCATGATGGCCAGCTGCTTACCAATCAACCTCATTAGCTTGATTTGATCGCGCTCCGAAAGCACTACGTCTTGCTCTTCAGCTTCGGCTGCTTCCTCGGCATCGATCAAGGCCTCATCCTCGCCCTCTGCACCACCACCAAGCCATTCTCGGACACTCTTGCCGGCGATGAGCTCGAGACCGAGGATGCCTTCTTTTTCGTCGACGCAGCGAACGGCTGGCACCGCTACACCCGCCTTGGCACATCGGAGCAGCGCTCTGGCCTCCATGATGGTGCGCGACGCAGTTATATTGCTCGACAGTGTCGGATGTCTGTACGTCTTTGGAAAGCGCCACTTGAGCAGCACAGAGGCAGGAGGCCGCACCTTGCTCGACTCAAGCTGGGAAGAGCGTGGCTGCGGCCAAGACAAGATGTTGTTGGTAGCGATGTTGGAGATATACACCTTGGCCTCGGCGCCTTGCTTGATCAGCTTGGAGGCTATCGAGTCGGAAAGCAGCGCTACCAGTGGAGGTGCATTGGGCGTTGACTTGGGCGCCGCCGTTGTTTTTTTAGGTGTGCTCGGGCCTGCTACCTTTGCGCTGGTGGTGGAGGCCTGATCACGAGATCCGCGCCTCGACATGGGCTGACTATCGACATTGACTACAGGCGACTCCAAGTTATGAACGTGCCCGCTGGGCTTTGCAGCAGCCTCTCCGGCTCTAGCGCTGGAAGAGACATCGAGAGAGGTGCTGGTGATGGGTGTCGCTGCCGACTTTGAGGTGGTGGTGGCCTGAAGCAGTGTCGGGAGCTTAGGGCGACCTGCTTCAGTGCTTGATCTGGAAGTGCTCGAAGTCGTGCGTGTTCGATGAGATTTAGCGGCAGCAGCAGCGTCCTTGGCTTGAGCGCTCGCGAGTCGGTCTGCAGCCGACTGCGTGTGCTTTCGGGGAGAGAGGCCGGTGGAGGTGATGGAAGAAGCTGGCGAGGTGGATAGGATGGCATCTGCGGACGCTTCGACCGAGGTCGCAGTGGTGTCAACGATAGACGTCGGCCTCGATCGAGTGGTGGGAAAAGCCAGTCGCGGTGTGCGTGATGAGGGCGGGCTCGACGATGAGCCACCGCCCACCCGATGCTCAGATCCAGACATGATGATGGTGTGCGACACTCGACAAGAATTAGATCGCTGCCGGCGAAAAAAGGATAGTGAGTCTGAGAGAGATGAGGGAAGGGCGCAACGCTTCAAGTTGAAACGCGAGCTGAGCTGAGCTTTCGAGACTTCTGAAAACGATCAAGTCACCAATCGCTTTCGCTATCATAGAGTGGCTAGGGGGCTATCTCGGTATAATTTTGTGTTCAAAAAATCCAGATCGACTCCACACCGCCCGATTGTTGTAGGACGGAGTATAACACAGGCGAAAAAAAGACTCCGGTCCTCTTTCATATGCTGCATGTGGATGTGATTCTGACACAAGCACGTGCTAGCATCCCCTTTGGCAACAAGGACACATGATGCCAGGCTGTACAGTACAGTACAGTCGGGAACGGGGAGTATCTTCAGGCTGTGTATGCGTTGTTGTTGCGTGAAAGAAGAAGAAAAAACATGCTCACGTCTAGAGCTTGACCTTCGCCGAGTTGTCCACCTGTCGAACCAGCCGGCCGTCAAATACAGTCAAGGTTGCCAAAAGTGGTCAGCGCCAGTCCCTCCTCAGGTAGGATAGGTTTCGAAACTGCCAAGGAAGCCGAGAATGGGATGATCGCTCCTTCACAGCCCGCGGTCAAGTAGGGACATGTACTTACCTTTGTATGTGATCCAATGACGGTCTTTGTGACGCGTTTCCACTTGCCCGAGTGAACGGGTCCCTCTCCATCGTCCTCTGTGCCGTCGTCTCGTTGGACGATCCAGAACTCGGCCTTGATCACCGCGATGTTCTTGCCGATCTGCTCTGTGTAGACCTCCATCTCAAGCACGGATCCGAGCGGACAGGCGTTAAGATAGAGCACCGTGATGTTTTGCGAGACGCCAAGGAACGACCACGGTTGTCCATATTCGCCCGAAGTGTGGTAAAAGACGGGCATGCTGGTGATGTTGTCGACAAGCGTTGCAGCACATCCTCCATGCATATTGCCGAGTGTGTTGTCCATCTTGTCGGTGACCCGCATGCGCAGAACCAGGCGGGAGTTGAGCGCCTTGCGTATCGGTGTAGCCGCCGTGGGACTGCCGGATGTGATCATGGTCAACCGCGCCTTCTCCTGGGAATCGTCCACGTAAGCAGCTTCTCGCACCAATTGGCCGTTCTCATCCAGTCCCGAGCGTTCAGCTGAAATGATGGTGACCGTCTTGTCCACGGCCGAGCACGAGTATCCGTCCGTCGCGAGATTCCGTGTCATACCCACGGCATCCTGCGTTGCATCCTGGAAGTTTTTGAGCTGTGGTGCTGGCATTTCGGCAATCTAGGCTAAGTTTCGAGTAGCTTCTTCGTGTCGTTGTTCTCTCGTCGCGTCCGCTTTGATACATGCAGTATCGTGTTAAAGATTGGAGGGCCCCAATGGATCTTGTCACGGTGTTGGTGGTCGATGTAAACGGACACAGATGGTGGATGCTCTTTCAGAAGTGGAAGGGACCTGTTCCTCGCTTAGCACATTCGCAAAAGTGTAATTGCCGCAAGCCGGTCGTCGCGCCGAATCCGGCTACTTGCTAGACAATCGAGTGTTGGTACACACCCATGAATAAAGTCATCTCCGCACGCAGTGCAAGACGCAATCCTCTCCGCATTTCTTTTTTCACGCGACAGAACGCGCAGTATCACCAACACAAGAGACTCACAGCCGTGCTTGCATGCTGCTCGAACAACATGCTCGGGGTTAACGTGGTTGATGCAGTACTCTGTTCAAACAAATCCTTACACCGTCAGACGTGACGATATCATGGAAGAACTGCTATGCAGCGACAAGCCTTTTATTGGCTGATTCGCCACTAGCCACGTAGCCTGCAACCGAGACGGCAATGGCCAGGATCTGTCGAGCCTGTTCGAGGCAGGCCTGATCTTGCGACTCGTCCGAGCGCGACCAGCTACGCTCGACCTGTCCTAAGCGTGCAGTTACTGTGTCGACCTCTTTTACGTTGCCAGTGTGATGGTGAAGCCGCAGCATATAGTAGAGAATTTGTGTCTGCAGCGCGAGGCACTCGACCTGTTCTGCATCTAAGCAGGCCAAAAGAGGTATAGGAGATGGAGACAGAGGGTTCGAGGGCGTCAGCAGTCAGGGCAAGCAATCGCTGTAACGGAGGTGCAGCTCCTTTTCGGGCACAGTGACTGTCGCCAGCTGCATGGAATGGTTCGACTCACCTCGCTCAGCTTTTTGCAGCCAGTGTAGCACTTTTGTCAAGTCGTCGGGCTCTAGCTTGTCCTTGTTCCAACACGAGAGCAACACGCGTGCGTATGTCCACTGCGCACGCGCTCGCAGCTCAACGTCATCACTGGACAGGCAGTTCGGCAGATCCAGTTCCATGAGCAGCCGTGCTCCGTCTGGCATCTGGAGGTACAGTCCCAACGTCTCGGCGAGCTGCACCCTCGCACGCAGGATCAAGCGACTGCAATCCATGTCCTTGGCGATAGAAAGACTGGCCAGCGTCGGCATTAGCGACAACATTGGTTGACTGCTTTGCACTCGTTGAGCCGCTTTCTCCAGCAATGCTTCCGCCGCATCTTCGGCCGTCAGTCGACTGAAGCCTCTGAAATGCGATCCCATGACCTTCTCAGTCAGGCTCGACTTGCTAGATTCGAGATAGCGAAGCGCAAGCTCGACCAACGCGCTCGGTGTGTCGACGGCGTCTTCGATATCGTAGTCCAGAAGCGCCGCATCGCGAGCTGGGAAACTTTCGGCTAGAAGATGCAGCACTGCTTCGTCTTGTCTGCGGGTAGCCTTCAAACGTAGTACATCTGCAATGGCCCGGTGCCAGGTGGTGTATTCGTTGAACGAGATCGCCTCGAAAGAGGAAGGGGAGACGAGCAAACTGAGAGCCTCTTCGTAACGACCCATGCGTGAAAGCTGTTGTTGTCCACAGGACGAAGTCAAAGTCAGCTGGTGTCATTGTCGATGCAGAAGCAAGCCATTTTGGTTTGCTGTTCGTCGGTATACGCTCACTCACTCTCTTTGCCTTGTGGCAGATACAGTCCATTCGACCTTCCGCCTGCAACGTTGACATGACCGTGCCGCTCGACCCTGTGTCTACCCGGTCCTGGTAGACATCAGCGAGCGATGGCTGGCCCAACAGGTCCCATAGACGGCCAATTTCAACGTCGCTTTGCATTGTATCCCTGCCCAAGCGCCGCTTAGCATCTTCAACGACTTCCAGCGAGGCCTCTGAGGCCGCCAACGCTTCCCTGGACGGTTGATTTGGGGCAAAGCTATCCTCCAAGTCATGGAGCGTCTCGACTGCAGAGCGTCCCCTTGCAATGCTGCAGCGTGCTCGCCACAGGGAATCGTTTACAGGCTGTCGAAGTCTGTCACTCGTCATCGAGCTTTCCACTTCTGGAATGCTAGCGAGTGTGCTGGTGCCGACGCCCTGGATCCTCAGCATGAGACTCTCGCAAGCAGAGATGCAGTCGCTGTCATTCGCGGATCGCGCGAGGCTAATGGCCTCGTCTAGCGCTGCTCTCGCGGCGGAGAAGCTCTCGTTCCGGACGTGGAATGCGGCCAGGTGGAGCAGCGTGTGTTGATGAAGTTCACGGTCAGCGCCGGGAGCGTAAAAGTCAAAGAACCTTTCCATGTTGTCCTTGGCCATTGCATAGTCGCCGCGCAGCAAGCCCAGCTGGTAGTCTCGAAAGGCGCTCAGCCTTGCGTCTGGTTGACTCGAAATTTCAAGATCTGCTCGCTCGCGATCATGTGGAGATGGAAGCAGGCCATCCTTCCACGCGCGTGCGGCGAGCGTCAAGCGATTCCTCGCTTGCAAGTCTAAGCTATCAAAGATCAGCTTGATGCGACGGAAGAAGAGACCGAAGAAGGAGCGTCGCTCGAAGAAGATGTCGGTCGCGTTGAGCATCCCCATAGGTTCGTAGCTGGGCATGACCCTGTTGAGCTTCTCGTTGAAGAGCTTCGTGAGGCCATCTGGAACCTCGAGCAGGTTGAGCATGCCATCGAGGTAGTCGATCATAATTCGACCATTGTCCTCGTCGCCGTCCATGGCCACTCTGAGCTCGTCTGCAAAGGCCGTATACGAGGCTGAAGGCGGGCAGGTCTGGTAGATCTTGTGCATGAGAAACAAGAGAAGCTTCTTTCGAGCGACCTGCGCCTCGTCATTCAGTTGAATGCGGCAATGGAAGTTGAAGAGGACGAGGATCGCGATGGTCTCGCCATTCATCTCGTCCGGCGGTGCCAGATCGACGTTCATGGCTACTTACTCCACTCGAGTACGGTCGGCGCGAGACTCCGTGGCTTTACGATCCAATTTGAAAGACGTAGCGACCAGAAGTTGTAGAGCCACTGCGTGCTACGATCTGAGCATCATGGCCATGAGAAGAGTTGGTGTTGATTGGGTCAAGAGCAACACTCACTCCTTTCCGCAACGCGTCTTTTTGGCTCTAGATTCCTCCACCTGTGCGCAAGCTAGGGTTAGCAAGTTTGTCCCTCTCAGGCTGTCGCCCATGATTTTTGGGTGGAGCGCGACCAAGAATCAGAAAAAGCCGAAATCGGATTTCGGAAGCTTCACTCTCGCACTGCTTGACGCTGCAGAAAGAACTTTTTACCATCTCACCGACCAAACAACTCTTGCCTCTCGAATCGGAACATCCCTCAGGTCAAGTCACTTTCCGCAAACGCACACTGTCACAATGGCATTTTCAGAAGACACAAAGGTGCGTCGCCGCTCCAGAACTCATCAGCCGCTCTCTGCTGTGGATTCACCCGGCATGTGGCGTCGATTAGAGCCAGCGATGTGCTCTGCTGATCAGATCAGGCGGAAGATGCGAAGCTGTTCTTTACGATAGCACACGCTTTGTCGTCCATCTCTGTCTCTGAAGCTCATAGCGATCACAAGAGCAAAAGAGCTGACATTCAATCATTCACGTTTCTCGACACACCGGCACTTGGTCCACACACAGGAGCGAATCGTCAAGGCTGTCGACGTCTCCAAGACCTTGCTGCACTACGGCTGGTGAGTCCAACTCTGCCTGCTCTACGCCGAAGTCCTTCCAACGATGCTTATCGCTCACTTTGCTCTCTTACCGTATCGCCGCACTCTCTTGCTGCATCTCCAACATCGTGACATTGCGAAAACAGGGTCCCTTTCGTTCTCTACATCGGCTTCACCCGAAGCACGCCACAACCCAGCTTGATCAAGTGAGTTTTCTCTTCGGCACATCCGCTTCTGCCCATGAACACACGGAACGCCTACTGATCTCCTTTCCTTTTTGCTCAATCAACGATCGATCGGTCATCCGTCCAAACTTTCCGTGGTCACCTGCCAACTATGTCGCCCATCTTACGTCAACAGGCTCATCAGCCCTCTCGCCTAAGAGCCTCAGAGCTCAGCTCTTCCCCGCCCTGCTCCCAGCACATGGTGCAGTTCGTGATTATCTTGTTCTGCTGTAGATCGTATCCCAAAATTCAGCCTTTTTGGCGCTTCGAGCAATAACCACCGCTTTCCTCCCATGTACCTGGTCACCTGTTCTTGCGGCGCCTTGCGAGCAAGCGTTTGAAGAGTGTATGCGTCTCCTCAGACATAAATAGCCGCTTCCTATTCGATCCGCTCCCATGTCCGCGTCGCTGCGGTCCATCGTCTCGTCCTTCGCTCTCCTCCTCTGTCGCCTTTCAACACTGCAGCAACGCGTCATCATCACCATGTCGAAGGGTAGAACCGCCGGCATCGGCAGCCACGCACGGGGAGGACAGGCACGGCAGAGCATGGAGACTCATCGACCTGAGCCCTACCAAGCCGCACATGGCTACCAGTCTCGAGCGCAACCAGGACCGCCCCTGACACTTCGAAGCAGCTCAGTCTCGCGCGGTCGGCCCTCATATCTACCCGTGCGCCAACAATCGTGTCCGCAGGCCGCCTCAATGGCGATTCTCAACGTACCGAGCACTTCGACGACTCATTCAATTATCCACAGTTCTCAGGCGTCGTCAGGGATCCCTGCCATCTCGCGCCCGTCTGCATCGGCATTGACGACACCGACGCACGGCGGCATAATCCCTGGTTACGGGTACATGCATGTTTCTCCAGCGGGAAATTCTAGCAGTAGTGAACCATGTTTTCCGACTGTGGAAGGGCAGCACAAGTTTCTCCCCCTAGGTCGGGGCACGTTGGCATCTCAGCGTGGCTCACGCCCGATGACCGTTTCCCATCCATTTGTTCAGCCACCTCACCGTGCAGGCTCCGCAGCAAGAACCCGAACAGCTCCTGAGGCTGCACCCACGGGACCAGACACCTTCAGGAATGGGGACGAACACGAACCTCTGAATGCGTATGTGCGGCTTTCCATTCGCGACCAGAGACGGTACTACAAAGACGCCGAAGAGCGCCACAACAGAACGCAGAACAGCTTCGATGACCTTAATAAAGCCTTGCAGGCAGGGGTAGAATCACACAGGTATTTGCTTGAGAAGCTCCAGAAGACGACCGGTGAGTATGCGCAGGAGATGTGAGAGGCAGGCAATTTGACCTTGTGCTAGCTAAACTTGTGCCCCACCTATTGTACAGACGCTCGCTACGAGGAGACAAGGGCATGCAGCGCGCAAGTGGCGCAGATCCTCCAGGAGCACTTCGAAGTGCGTGCTATCATTGCAAGGCTGGAAGAAGCTGTTTGCACCGATCGTCGGAACTGCAGAGATCGGCATCAGGAGGTTGGTCGCACCCTTCCAGAAGCCGCAGAAGCCGACACAGAATCATGAATCAGCGTCGGCATTCTGACCACATTTAGCTTTTGCGCTGATCCGAGTGCCATCTAGCTGTTGAGCAAATTCGAACAAGTCTTTGATCGAATCAGCGACAATCCTTCTACCTCGGCATCGGCAAACTTCGTGGTGCAACCCTCCCCAGCTCTGGCTGCGGTGGCACTTCCAGCAGTTGAGCACAGCTCGGAATCCAATGCACTCAAGAAGCTCCTCTACCAGACGCAGGAACTCCAATACCCGGACGGACAAGGCAGTGACGAAGTCCAACCAGCGAGAGGGGAGCGACGTATGTTTCCAGTCCGAGCCAACGACGATGGCGAAGAGGGGGAGCCCCGCTCTACGCCTCGTCCTCCTAGAGCACAGAGCAGAGGAAGAGCGCGCAATGCCGCCAAAGCTGTCCCTGCAAAGACGTACAAATCCAAGAAACGGCAGCATCAGGGAAAAGCGGATCATCTCTCCCACGAAGCCTCTGCCTCACGAGAATCGGCACGCAGACAGGGTGAAGGCTCTGCATCGAGACTGCCGGCTGCAAGCGATGACGCGGTCGATGGACAACCTGATGCCTTCTCTGTCCCGGACGCGGAACCGTCTCCCGAGCCGGAAACGATCCCATCGCGGGCACGCAAAGGGCTTGGCGCCGGAAACACGGGAAAGAAAGCACGTCGGGATGTCTTGGACGACGTTGGCGACACCACTCCAGGTGCCCGGGCAAAGAAGAAAGCCCCACCGAAACGAAGCCACTTCGTCACACAACCCCCCACTCATGGCTACCAGACGCGAACACGAGGAAAGCCGATCGACTATCCTCTCCTGTAACCACCCCTCTCCCCACCCGCTCCTTTCACCCTGTGTATCACTGTACAGTATGCATGCGCGGATGAGTCGCCTCTACAGTACACTCGTCCAAGTCATGCGTCTATTCACGATTCAAGCAATTCGTACCTCGTACACGAAGGCATTCTTCCAACACCCTTTACACTGGTCGAACGATCGCGCACATGTCCGTGGCTCGAAGGCAATCTCCCAAAATCACACTCTCCATTCCTGAGTGGTCATGGTTTCAAGATAGGCGCCTTTCTGGAGAGAATCTTGCCCACCGGCCCAGCACCTCCGAATCCCAGTTCGACCAAAAGCTTGATTTTTTAGCTTGCTTCTCCTTCTCATCTTTCATCTTGAAGGGTGAGAAAGAGGAGAGGACGGTAGGGAAGCGTGCAGAACGGTGGTGAACGGTGGGAGAGAAGAGAGACGATATTGTGGGCATGGAAACGAAAGGGTGGCAGGAGCAGGACCGAAAAAGACACGAAGCGCAAAAGCTGAGAGGAGCCGAGAGCCGAGCCGAGCCCACCGCCTTCACCGCAAGCGCAGGTGGTGACTGTATCTCGTGTGTGCATGGGCTCTGTCTGACCCCTTTTTCTTGTTCTTTCTTCAGCGGCACCTGCGAAAAAAGGAGAGCAGCGCAAGGAATGGATTACAGGAACTGAACAGAGGCGAGTGGGACGCTGGACAGCGCGGGTGGTTGACTCATTGTGAAGCACCATATTCACTGCCCTCAATAGCAGCTGCATCGCACATGGTGACGAAGGTCAGACGAGAGAGGCAAGGCGAAACCTTCTGCTTGACCTCGAAGGAATAAAAATATAATTGGATGAAATTAGAGATAAAATTTACATTTAGACAGTGCGCAGGAGGCGGTCTGAGACAGGGTGGCAGGTGCAGGTCGACGACAGCCGCGCGAAGGGTCTCAGATTGGCAGGCAATAACCATGGGCTTCGCGGGGTCTGGTCGTTTGAGTTGGTTGGGTCGGTCCAAGCGCGTCCTGCCGCCCCGTCGAAAGCGTGACGTCCGCAGGAGCAGCTGGCTGCTGCTGCTTGACGTGCTTTTGCTCGACTCCTTTGCAATCCACCAACCTTGCCTCCATCGACCGCCGGACTCGCACCTCACCTCCAGCACGACCACCCTCTCCGCCTGTCTTGATTCCGCAAGGCCTTCTCGCTCCGCAGCAAAAAGGCCGACGATCACTCACCGGCCGGCCTTGTCGCATTCATCCTCCTTCATTTCGGTATCCTCAACTCAGATGTGGGCCGAGTAAAAATTCTGTCGACACCTCCTCCGATTGCCGGAAACGACATCGAGTCGGCCGCGCCGCCCTTCATCGCTTGCTCCCAACAACGAGCGCGCTCGGCCACAACTCTGTCATGGTCTCCTCCTTGAACGAAGCGGGCGATGCGCCGCGCGCCTCGTTCTCTCAGCGCGAGCCTCAGCGCGGATTGGAGGCACTCTCCAACTTCTACGGCCGCTTTTCCACCGACCACCGCCCTCTCCGCTCCAAGAACACCGAGACCTCGCTCTCCAGCTACGCGGGCAGCGTACGCAGATCTTCCTCCGGAACCGAGTTCTACTCCAACGCTCAGAGCCTTAGCGACGACGTTTCATCTGCTCCCGATCTGGCGCCGCAATCCATGTCGCCTCGTGTCTACACTTCATTCTCGGCAGCTGCAGCTGCAGCTTCCCGTTCCTCCCTCAACAAACGCAATTCGCAAGCCAGCTTCCCAAACAACAACGCAGCCGCATCGCCTTCCATTCGCAACTCGCCCGCGCTCTCCTCACCCCGTACCACATCTTCCCCTACCGCAGACGCAAGCACAATCGGCAACGGCAACGGCGACGGCGGCGGCACTGCCTCTGGGCTCGTGTCGACCGCAGCACCGACCAAAGGCGCCTCCTTTGACATCGCAGCCATCAACCAGTACTCTCCCGGCTCGCTTGCTCACACCTTTCCTTGGCTCTCCAGCAATCCAGACGTCACATCCAGGCGCGATCGTGCACCATTTTCACCCCACAGCAAAGCAGTCTCCGCACACACCAAAGTCGACTCGCCACCTGTGGCTCAGTACAGCAAGGGCAAAGGCTTCGGCTGGAATCCAAACAAGGAACACGGCTCTCCCAAATCCAGCTCCAAGATCCGCACCGGTTCTGGCGCCTCCCAAGTCAACTCTGTCGGCCGCGGCCTCGGCCTCAAGTCTACCTCTGAGCTCGATCTTCCAGAGCGAATGCGGAGCCAGCGCAAGGGCGCACCAGCTCCACCACGCCTCTCCCAGGACCCAATATCGCTCAGCATCGAAGAGGAGCTCAAACCTCATTCCAGCACTTCCAAGGGCGAGTCTGCCTTTTCACGATTCTTTCGCCGCAAGAGCAAGACGGGCAACGACTTGAAGGCAGATTTCGGTTCAACCGCTCGCGATGCTCCGCCACTGCCACGTATTCCTCACACAGCCCCGAGCGCAGCGAGCCAGGCACTCCCAGTCAAGCCATCGGATCCTTTCGCAGCCAAAGCGCTCAAGGCAAGCAGCGGCTCTGGCGACTCTGCTTTGCGCAAGGCAAGCAGCAGCACGGTTGGGGGCGCACAACCCAAGGAATTGCCTGAAGCCAAATTGATAGAGCAGACAAAGATCAGCGGTGATGCGGTATCTGGCGATACGGTTGCGATCGCGAGTGACGTCAAACCACGAAACGGAGGACAGGCCATCGTTGCAGACGAGACTCGATCGAACATGGCTGCATCTCCGCCTGCCGAGTCGCAGCAGAGCAACGCAGCAACTCCACAAGAGCAAGTTCAGCAGGCCAAAAACATCGACAACGAGACGCAAGTCGGATTTACAGAGCACAACAAAGCTCAGCTCACGACCGACTCGGGCATGGCGTCTATGGCCTCTTTGCAGCCGGAGCCGTCGCCCACGTCGATGGTTTCCAGCACGTCCAGTGCGCACCGCAGCTCGCTAGCCTTCCTCGCTCCAGCCATCTCGATGGGCGCCATCGCCTCGGAGCTCGAGACTACAGCTGCTCAGCCGCTCAATGGATCCAAGGACAACCCGGCCGAAGCTCATACTTCAGCACCAAACGATGACGACGCGACGGCGAGTCCAAGGCAGTCCTCTGTGTCAACACCGCTCGCAACAGCGGCCGCAATCCCAGACGTTGATCTGAACAGTGTACCCGATCCTGCGGAGAAGACTGCATCCTCTTCTCCTACAGCCAATCCGCGCAGGCCCAGTGGGAGTCGCGGACGTCTAGAGCCAAAGTCGGCAACGCGCAACGACCACATCCCTGGCATCTTGGCCGACTTTCTCACCATAGACAAGGAATTGTCGGCGAGGGAGGCAAAGCTGTCAAAGACCAAGGCTCCGTCGCGCTCGACGCGAGATGATCGATTCCCAACAGATCTCTCCACCGAGACCTCAGGTGCGGCTATGGAACGCTCCGTCAGCGGGCCCTCGGAGGGTCGGAGGTCTTCGCTGAGCTCGTCGCCGAAAGCAACGCGTGCCACTAAAGGGGTATATATGGCACCAGCTGTGGGGCCTCACATGGGCGGCTTCGTTTCACCCTTCTACGTCGCTCCAATCACCTCCGCGGACTCTGGTATCGTGGCTCGTGCAACTCGCCCAACAGGACGCCGAGCCAGCGCCAGCTCGCGCTCGGTTCACAGCGATGACTCCAGAAGCATCTACAGCGGATCGCGCCGCGGCTCTGTTCCATTTGCTGCTCCTGAAAGCGCAGCGAAGGACGAACAGCATCAGCCAGTTAGTGCACCACGCGCTATGGACGAACTTCCTGACCAGCAGCTTCGAGAGACCAACGAGACCGAGAAAGCGAGAAAGATCAAGTCGTTTGGCAATCTGCGTGCTGCAGCCAAGGACAGCCACGGCCCTCCCGAGGCGATGCCGCGTGCCAGCACCTCCAGGCTGCCCTCCGCTTCGGTCCTGCAAAGTGCGGGCGAGGGGCGTACCAACGGTCTACCTTCAAACCTGCCGCTCAAGTCTTCGGAATTGAGTGCAACGACTAAAGTCCTGCCTGATGCTCCGCCTTCGCACGACGAGTCACCATCTCGATCTCGCAGCGTGTCTGACCGTTTCCTTCGCCGTCCGAAAACAAGCGCGGCTGACTTGACAGGAGAGCGCGCCTCTGCGTCGCTGGCAAATGCTGAAGCACACTCAGGGCCAGGACTAGGGCGCGCGTCTCTGGACGATTCGGGTCGTTCGTCATTGCCGTACTCTTCATCGCCGATCGAGTCGAATTTTGAGATGCTCGCAGCTCGGGACACGTTGGCAACGCCAACGAAATCGCGCGACGTGAACGTGCGGCAGCAGAGCAATCTCACTGTCGAAGGTGTACGTCCTTCCACCCTTGAAGGAAGGAGCAGCTCCACCTTCGCTCGGAGGCCTAGCGAGCAGAGTGTCGGCGCAATCACGCCTTCTTCATCAAAGATCGAATCGCAGGGTGGAGCAGGAAGCCTATTTGGCAATCCGACTACGCGACCACGCACCTCGTCTTTGCTGCCTTCCTTCGGCTTCAGCAGAAGTCGGGCGGGCTCCTCTGCCGGACTCGAAGGCTCTGGAAAGAGCCCTGGCAGCTTCGGTAGCGGCGCTCGAACAACCTCGAGTGGCTTCCGCCGCGACACGAACGAGTCGACCGCCACTCAGGTAGAAGGTGATGGGGCGGGCCGGTCACCCCGGGTGTCTTCGAGCTCACGACCGTCTTTCAGCAGGCAACCCTCCGCAAGCATGACCCTTTCTGATACCGAAGCCAAACAGCTTTCGGCGAAGCCTGAGAAAAAATTCTCTTTATCCGCCTTCCTGCCGTACGACGACGAGGACGCACCCGAGTACGCTGAGCGAGTTGCCTCTACTGCACCAAAGGCTCAGATTGCCGCCATCCTGGCGTCCAGTGCCGACGTCTTCTACGTTGACGCGCTCCATCATTTTATGACGCGGTTCTGGTTCAACGGTCTTCCGCTCGACATTGCGTTGCGGAAGCTGCTGATGGACTTGCACTTACCCAAGGAGACACAGCAGATCGACCGCGTAATGGAGGCATTTGCCAAGCGATACAACGAGTGCAACAGCGGCCTTTTTGCGTCCGACGACCAGCCTTACATCCTTTCGTTCTCGTTGATGATGCTGCACACCGACGCCTTCAACAAGAATGCCAAGAACAAGATGACCAAGGTCGACTATCTCAGGAACACGGGCGCCAGTGGTGTACCCACGGAGATCCTCGAGTACCTCTACGATAATCTGACGTTCACTCAATTCATCTATGTCGAGGACGAAGAGGATGGCAAGCGACGCCCGTCAGAAGCCTCTGGCATGTCGCTGTCTGGCACCAGCCTGTCGACTTCGCTGGGTGCGCAATCGGCTGTCGCATCAAACAGCCGCACCAAGATCGATCCTTACTACCTCATCACGCAGGGCAGACTGGGCGAGCTTCGACCTGACCTGGAGAATGTGATTCCAGAAGACACTCCTTTCTCGTACACCGGATCTCTCTCGACCTTTGACGTGGATCGACTCAACTCCGCCTTCCTCCATGCGCCCAGCATTGAGATCGTCACCACAAAGACGCCCAGCGAACAGCCAGGCACGGCCACCCCCAATCCGCTCGAGGTCGAAGAAGAGGTTGTCTCGCTCAAGGTCACCAAGGTGGGCATAGTCAACCGAAAAGACGACGTATCGGACGGCGGCAGAAAGGCGGCTTCGCGCAAGTGGAAGACGAGCGGCCTCCTCCTGACAGGCTCTCAGCTGCTTTTGTTCAAGGACATCATCTGGATCAACGCGCTGCAGTCGCAGATCCTCGATCAGGTGGGCCATTCGCTCCTGTGCAATGGCATCCCAACCGATAATGATGCAGCCAACGACCTTGTTGAAGGCGGTGTCATCATTTCCCCTAGAATCACCTACTTCCGGCCGGACGGCGTGATTTCGTTGGCGGATGCCGTCGCTGTTAAGGATCAAACCTATGGCAAGTACGATTTTGTGTTCCGACTGCTCGCCGCCAAGGGTCGACAGTACCTTGTGCAGGCTCAGAGCGAGGACGATATGAACGACTGGATTCACAAAATCAACTTCTGCGCCAGCTTCCGGACGTCCAACATCAAGATTCGCGGTCTCGACCTCGCACCTCGCGTCGGCTCGGGTGCAGATGGGACGGACCGGTACGATGCACCCGAAGATCGCTTCGGTCGTCCCGACGCTTCAAGGCCATCTTTCTCGGGCTCGACTCGAAAACTGAACGCGGACGACAGCGGCCGATCGACTCCCACTGCCGACGATAGCGGCGATCTTTCGAGGGAAGGCACGCTTCGCCTCAGCGTCGATCCTCAATCCCGAACCAGCGAAGGTGATGTCGCTGCCCGACCTCGTTCTTCGGCCTCGCATCGGCTGAGTCCAGCATCTTCTGTGATCCAGAAGCGAGCCAAGGCGCGTCGTGAGATGATGTTGACCAAGATCGCCGAAACCGAGGTACAGATGGAGCGAGCGAGGGCACGTTTGGCCGACGAGATCCGTCTGGCGCGGCACTTTGCCATTCTGACACCGTTCCTCAAGACGACTCGTGATCGCATCGAAATGTCGGCATTGCCGCTGGCGAGCCGCATTCGATCGCTGCGCCTAGACGTGGCCAAGGCCGAGTCGAGGTGTCGAATTTTGCGGCTCGACCTGGCCGCCGGTGAACGCGTGGCGAGAGCGCTGCTGCCCAACACGTATCTGTCGCCTACGACGATGCGCGCTGCCAGCCGCATGCCATCTGCACAAATGGCCACACCGCAGCTGCTGGAGCTGGGTCACGTTTCCGAATCGCAGACGCAGTTCGAAGAGCTGTTTGCACCGACGAGCTCGGTTAGCAATGGAGAGCCTTCAACGGTGCCCGCTTCACTATCGGGGACGGTCAACAAGCCAGCGTCGCATCAGAGGAACCAGATGAACCTCAACGCAGTTTCGGAGCAGCCGGCCGAGGAATCGCCGGTGATGATGAGCCGACCGCAGATGCCTGGACGGGATGCGGACGAAGTTGAGGAGGAACGGCTGCCCGAAGCGAATGAGCAGCTCGCTGCGCAGCAGAGTACGTTAACGCAGACGGCCAATGGGCAGCACACTCAGCGCGGACTCGCTGCAGACGAAATCCCCGAGGACTGGGAACTGAGCCAAGTGGCGCGTCCAGGCACGAACCGCATCAGCCTGGTGAATCTTCCGTCGCCCGACGAGCTTGAGGAAGCCACGGGAGGACGCTTCCGATTCGATAGATCGGCCGAGTGATGGGCGACATTGTGGTAGTCGTGCCGGCCGGACAGCATGAGCTAGAGTGCATGAGGGATTCGACAGCCGAGTTTCTTTGCTGACCTGTTTGCTACGTTTTCGATTTCAAGTAATGGATCAAGAGCAGTGTGGCTCCATCTCTAACCACATGGCTCGGGACTGTGTGCACGAGGAGGGATGCCGTGTGATCCGATGCTGCAGAGGATGCTTCCGTGTGATCCGATGCTGTGCTATGCTGTGTGACTTCCAATTGTACGGATGCGGGGAAGAAAGTGGGTCGACACTCCGAATGTGGGGAAACCGGGGATGCGCTGCTTCTCGCGCGATAGTGGATGCAATCTGGCGTGAGATACGTACGGAAGGGGTCGCCAGCCCGAGCAGTCGTCCGAAATGGACTTTTGCCTTCCTCAAAAGCGATGAGCCATGCCCTGACGCTGTTAAGCGGCTCAACACAAACACGCAAAGATTCAGTCAAGAGAGTTGAACGAAATTGATACGAGGGGAGCCAGACCCATGTTCGCGCCCTTATGGGATGATCATCGTGAGCATTCTGAAGAGGTGGTGTGAGCGAAGCCCGATTTGTCGCGACCACAGGAAACAAACGAACCAGGTCTGGATTTGCAAGTTGAATGTGAAAGCTGGCGGCAGGTCAGACGTTTAACGCGACGCAAAATAGTTTGCTCTTAGTCGAGGAAGAACGGCACTCGGTCACTATGAACCGGATCATGCGGTTGCCTTGTTAACCGGAGATTGCCCTTTGACGAAACGGCGCGAAGCTGCTTCCTCGTCGACACTCCGTCTAGAAGCAGAATGCAACTTTTTCACAGGAGCGCCGACTTTCCTTCCACATCGAAGGAAGCAGTAGGTCGATCCAGGATTGTGGGGCAAGGAGTTGGGCGGGTCGTTCTCACATCCTTCTTGTCGGCTGCCCTTGCTCGCCTGTTACTGCGTGTCTTTGCTGCTGCGAGAGACGAAAGTTTAGACTATGCTGTGCTACCGTCTCTGTCGGGCCTGCCTTGGGTCTCGCCCATTCATTCCGAAGTGGTTCCAAAGTGAGCTTCGGTTGGCGGCTCCATGGAGAATCACAAATAGCAGCTCACCGAAGATGCTTTCCAAGACGGTCTTGGACAACATGCTTCATCGGAGGTGAAGAGAGTCAACCGGTATTGAATCTATCTATCCAGCTCCAGCAGTGTGTGAACTTCGAGTGTGGGGTAACCGTTTCGCTGGTTGCGTCGACATAAGCGAACAGTTCGTGCGAATATCTCGAGCGCAAGACCACTCGAGCGCACGAATGAAGTCGTGAGGGGTTCTCTGCACAAAACTCCACTTTTCTTTTGCGCGCCGCCGAGCTGTGCACGAGCGTTTCCGGGCCATTCCTGCCTTACCCCCGCGCTAGAGAGCCTTGAGCCGGAATCTATCAAGCGAAATCATAGTCAATGCCTCTGACAAATTGCCGCCTCCTTCGCCCTGTGCTCGGCACCGCTCCGGCTAGCCAAACACCCGCTTGCTCCGTGGCAGCTTGAATCGACGCACCCGCAACTACGCAGGTATCACGCTCCCCTTGCGAAGAGAGGCGCAGCTGGCAGCGTCATTCAAATACTCGTTACCCCGGCCCATCCCAGGATCTTTCCAATCGCATCCTCCTTCCATTCAACGATCCTCCTCCTCCTTTCTTCACCTCGTCTTCTGTTTCCAGGCCGAGGGATCGCAATAATCAACAGCAACAATCATAGACGGCTACATCTCCCTGTTCGTACCGTCTGAACAGCGCATACGTCTACACTCCCTCTACTTCGCATAGCCGCATAGCACGGCACACAACACCCTTCCAAAATGTCCGACTTCCCCTCCTCGGAGGACGGCAAGATCTCGTTCAAGGGACGCGTCGTCGTCGTAACCGGCGCCGGTAACGGTCTTGGTAAAGCGTGAGTAACTCATTCGTATGTTCTCGAGAGCCAGCCAACTTGAAACGGCGGCGAGCAATCTGCGTCTGGTCTTTCTCCGGCAATAATGCATGACCTGTCAGAATGCTACGATACTGACGACCGATTGATGTCTGCGCACTCCCCTCGCTCTCTCTGCTTGTGCTTATTTGCAATCGCAGTTACGCCCTCTTTTTCGCCTCCCGCGGTGCCAAGGTCCTCGTTAACGATCTCGGCCCCTCTGCTCAGGACAAGAACAAGAAGGCCGCCGATGTCGTCGTCGAAGAGATCACCAAGGCCGGCGGTGAGGCCATCGCCAACTACAACTCCAATACCGAGGGTGACAAGATCATCCAGCAGGTGATCGACAAGTGGGGCCGTGTCGACGTGGTCATCAACAATGCCGGTATCCTCCGCGACAAATCGTAAGTATGCTCACAAAGCACGCGCCGCATCAGCAGCTTTACTGACATTCATTCGCCCGCTTATCTGCCTTTTTTTCCCCCAATGCGTGCACAGCTTCAAAGCCATGTCCGACAAGGAATGGGACCAGATTACTGCCGTCCACATTACTGGTTCGTACGCATGTGCCAAGGCTGCATGGCCCCACATGCGCAAGCAAAAGTACGGCCGCATCATCAACACCTCGTCTGCTGCCGGTATCTATGGCAACTTCGGCCAGGCCAACTACGCTGCTGCCAAGCACGCCATGATCGGTTTCGGCAAGACCCTTGCCATCGAGGGTGCCAAGTACAACATTCTCTCCAACA
Organism: Sporisorium graminicola; assembly: GCF_005498985.1. NCBI lineage: Eukaryota > Fungi > Basidiomycota > Ustilaginomycetes > Ustilaginales > Ustilaginaceae > Sporisorium > Sporisorium graminicola. The sequence goes on from NC_043719.1 coordinate 404,529, forward strand.
TTCTCGCCCCCGTCGCTGCCAGTCAGCTCACTGCCACCGTCATGCCCCCTGAGATGCTTGAAAACCTTACTCCTGACTACGTCGTCCCGATCGTTGCCTATCTCGTCTCTGGCGAGAACAAGGAGGTCTCGGGCCACGTCTTCGAGTGCGGTGCCGGTTTCTTCGCACAGGTGCGACGCGAGCGCAGCCGTGGTGTCGTCTTCAAGACCGACGACTCGTTCACTCCTGCTGCCGTTCGCGCCAGGATCGATGAGATCCTCGACTATGACGAGAAGCCCGAATACCCTTTCCGCATCACGGACGCCAACCACATGGAGTTCCTCGAGCGCGCCAAGGAGGCCAAGTCCAATGACCAGGGTGACGGCCCCGTCCGCTTCGAGAACAAGACGGTACTTGTCACGGGTGCCGGTGCCGGTCTCGGTCGGGCGTACGCTATCATGTTCGGCAAGCTCGGCGCCAATGTGGTGGTCAACGATTTCCTCGAGAAGAACGCCACGGCCGTTGTCGAAGAGATCAAGAAGGCCGGCGGCAAGGCTGCTCCCGCCGTTGGCTCGGTTGAGGACGGCGACAAGATTGTCAAGGCCGCCACCGACGCTTTCGGTTCGCTGCACGTCGTCATCAACAACGCCGGTATCTTGCGTGACAAGTCGTTTGCTGCCATGTCGGACCAGGAGTGGCACGCCGTTCTCAACACGCACTTGCGCGGAACCTACAGCATCTGCCACGCTGCTTGGCCCATCTTCCAGCAGCAAAAGTACGGACGTATCGTCAACACCACCTCGGCTGTCGGTATCTACGGCAACTTTGGTCAGGCCAACTACTCGACCGCCAAGGCCGGTATCATTGGCTTGACCAACACGCTCGGCATTGAGGGCAAAAAGTACAACATCTTGGCCAACACCATCGCTCCCAACGCCGGTACCGCCATGACGGCCACCATCTGGCCTCAGGAGATGGTGGATGCCTTCAAGCCCGACTTTGTTGCGCCCATGGTCGGCTATCTGGCTAGCGAGGCCAACGAGGAGCTCACCTCGGGCCTGTTCGAGGTTTCGGGTGGCTGGGTTGCTGCTGTGCGATGGCAGCGTGCCGGCGGCCATGCCTTCAGCCACGGCAAGCCGCCCACGCCCGAAAAGATTATCAAGAAGTGGAACAAGATTGTCGATTACGAGACCAACCCTTCGTGGCCTACCAGCCCCAGCGACTCGCTCGGCGACATTATCTCAAACTTCGGACAGTCTGGAGACGACGACGACGACGACGACGCTGGCGCCGGTGGCGACTACAGCGACCCCGATGACCCCGAAATCGTGCAGAAGGCCAAGAAGGAGCCGATTGACGACTCGGAGTTCTCGTACGGCGAGCGCGACGTGATCCTGTACAACCTGGGTGTGGGTGCTACCGAGAAGGAACTCGACCTGGTGTTCGAACAGGACGACGACTTCAAGGCAGTGCCCACATTCGGTGTGATCCCTCAATTTATGGCGAGCGGCGGCATTCCGCTCGACTGGTTGCCCAACTTTAGCCCTATGATGCTGCTGCACGGTGAGCAGTATCTGTCGATCGCAAAGCCGATCCCCACGAGCGCCACGCTGGTCAACAAGCCCAAGCTGATGGAGGTTCTAGACAAGGGCAAGGCTGCTGCGGTGACGTCGGTTGTGCATACCTTTGACAAGGCGAGCGGCGACCTGGTGTTCGAGAGCCAGAGCACCGTGTTCATCCGCGGCTCGGGTGGCTTTGGCGGCAAGAAGAGCGGCAAGGACCGCGGCGCTGCGTCGGCGGCCAACAAGCCGCCTTCGCGCAAGCCGGACAAGGTGGTGACGGAAAAGACCACTGAGGGCCAGGCTGCGCTGTACCGTCTGTCGGGCGACTACAACCCGCTTCACATCGACCCCAGCTTTGCTCAGGTGGGTGGCTTTGACAAGCCCATCCTGCACGGACTTTGCTCGTTCGGTATCTCGGGCAAGCACGTGTTCCGTGAATTTGGCGCGTACAAGGACATCAAGGTGCGCTTCACCGGCCACGTCTTCCCCGGCGAGACGCTCGAGACGAGCATGTGGAAGGAAGGCAACAAGGTCATCTTTACCACTCGCGTTGTAGAGCGTGACTCGCAGGCCCTCGGTGCTGCTGCTGTTACGCTCATTGACTAAGAGATGTTTTTGTCAAGTAGTATTGCTTTCGTAATTTATCGAGCTGTGTTTTGAAAGGACCAAGAGTATCTGTAGCCGATGTGTGTGTGTGTGTGTGTAATGTGTCAGGCAGACAGATGCGGCGCAGGCAATTAGTATGTGAGGTCAAGGTACCTTTGCGGTCACCGTTTCGGTCCTCATCAATATTGCTGGACAGCTGAGAAGTGAAACCGGCGTCAGTTGAGCGAAGCCGACGGATAATCATTCAGGCGGAGTTGCCAGCAACAAGAGCGCCTGATCGCGTGCACAGACTCATCGGGCGCAAAAAGACACAAAGACACACGCGGACGCGCCGAATGCACTCGACCAGGGCTGTTGCTCTCCCTTGCGTCTTCCGTTTTCTCTATCACCTGCCGCTTCTGACGTTGCCAAGTTCCGCAGTGCTCTACAGCTTTGTTCGAAGGACCGACGCAGTGTTGCATTAGACAAGTCGGTCTGAGCAGTCACCACTCGTCCTCCCACCTTTTCGGTTTCATTGCATCCGTTCCGCGTGTCCACCTGCCCAACTGCCACGTCGTTGCATTTGCGACGTTGACTCTCGTGGCTTTTCCCCTCATGCACCTTCCTTCTATCACTCGCTCTGTCATCACCACTGCTTCTACCACCAACACCTCTTTCTCGGTCGTAGGATCCAGATCTCGCGTCCCTGTTCCGCACCTCACTGCATCCGCTGGTCGAAACAGATCGCTGCAGTCGCATCGACGCATCGCTCTGCATCGTGCTACATCTTTGACCTCGGCAAGATCGAAAAGCACACACCATCCTACGCACCAGCCATCAACTACAAAGTCACCCGTCCTCCCCAAACCGTCGCATATCGCGTCCACCCTCCCCTCGGAAGAACACGCTGCTCCACCAACAGCGCACCCTCAACCACCACCGCATCAGGGTCCACCTCGTCTCGTGCGCTACGAAGCAGAAACTAACCCACATACTCCGTCGCAGCATCCACTCTCACTCTACCCAACCTCGTTCTCGCACGCTTCGTACCCCGATCCCGTTTCGTACCGCGCGCATTTGTCAAATCGACGCGCACCAGCTAGCTTGTTTGGTCTTTTCCCAAGCACCAGTGCTACTGCTGCCGCAAGTGTACAGGCCAGCTCAGATCCGTTTGCGTATTCTCAGACAGCTTCCAGGACTGCTTCGACACCGCAAGACAAGTCGGCAAGTATGGCAGCTTCGACGTCGTCTGTTTTAGATGCGACCAAGGCTGGCGAGGCGCAGCTGCACCAGCGCAAGAAGAACGCCACCGCTCCGAGCACGGGTGAACCTGATGTGGCTGCCAAGACCAATGCCGTTCTCGGAGGAAACCATCACCACCATGGCCATGGACACGGGCACCACCACGATCACGGCTCGGCCGAAGAAGCCGACAAACTCCTCGACGCGCTCAAGGGCAAAGGCGACCGCGGTTCCAACATCACCCTCGCCGGCCTTGTCTCCAATGTCGGTTTGTGTGGTGCTAAGGGCGTAGCTGGCGTGTACCTCAACTCAGCAGCGTTGCTGGCGGACGCGGCGCATTCGCTCTCGGACATGTTTGCCGATCTCGTGACGCTCTTCTGCTGGAAAATGTCGCAGAAGCCGCCATCGGCGTCGCACCCTCTCGGGTACGGAAAGTACGAAACCATGGGATCACTCGGGGTGAGTCTGGTGCTGGTAGCGGGTGCTGTGGGGATTGGATTCCACTCGTATGGCTTGCTGCTGGAGGCGCTGCAGCCGACGCTGCAGCACGCTCCCGCAGCGTTGCAGGCGTTTGGCCAATTCACGGGGTCGCTAGCCAGCGCCGGTGGGCTGCTACACGACCATCACGATCATCATGGCGTGGCATCGGGCGAGGGCGGGGCTGGGCTGCTGGATCCGAATGCCATGTGGTTTGCGCTACTCTCAATCGTGGTCAAGGAATGGCTGTACCATGCGACGCTCAAGATCGCGCGGGAGGAGAACTCGTCGGTGCTGGAAGCCAACGCGCTGCACCATCGGTCGGACTCGCTTTCGTCCGCCGTCACGTTCCTGGCAATCGGTGGGTCGTACCTCGGCTTCCCCGTGCTCGACCCGCTCGGTGGACTGCTCGTCGCCGGCCTGATCGGCAAGCAGGGCGCAGACCTGCTTATCGGCGCACTCGGCGAGCTGTCGGATCGCGGCGTCGAGCCCGAAACCCTGCAGCTGTTCGACAGCGCCATTGTCGAGGTGCAGAAGCGCTTCCCCGCGCTCATGGGCTGGAAGGACCTCCGCGCCGTCAAGTCTGGCGTCAGCGTCTTCGCCGACGTCACGCTGCAACTGCCCAACGACGCCACGCTCCTGCAGGCCGGCGAGGTCGAACAGGCCGTCAGGGATGCAATCAAGGCTAGCGTCAGGGGCGTCAAGGAGGTCAGGGTCAGGCTGGTCACCGTGGATGCGGTCAACTAGCTTATCTAGACCCTGCCGAGTGTGAGCCTTGTCAGATTTGTTTCAACCAAGACCTTCTTCTTGTTCCCAACGCAATATCAATGCCTCCCTACTCATCAGAACCCCCAAACTGCACTCTCTGTGCTTCGCTCAGCATGCGCTTTTCCGGCTTGACAAATCTCGTTGCACGACTCAAAGCACGAGACACAGGTGGAAAGACACACAAAACACACATGAACTTGGGGAAGATGAATGCTAATTTACTCGGAAACTTGGAACAGAGGGATGCTAATACATGCGGATGACTGCGTCGCGAATGCTGTTTATGTATAGAGTCAAAAGGCTCAAGTATCAAACGAAGAGAGGTGGTGCTGGTGGTGGTGATGTCAAACAGCGCCGAGATTCGCTCATGTCGCTGCGGTGGCAGCAGGAGTGGAATGGAGTTCCGTTGCTGGCGAAGTTTGACTCTGCGAAGATGCCCCTTCGACTTGATTGCTGCTGTTGTTGGGCGCTGGAGTTGTTGGCGCAGTCTGATTCGACGCCACCGACGTGCTGGAGAGCGCTTGTGCTGCAGCGCCCATCGACGACAGCCCACCGGCTGTTGAGGTTGTCTGGCCGGTGGCGCCAGGCGTGGAGACTGGTGCTTTACCCGGTGGCGGCGACGCAGCATATCTGTTCGCTGTCGCTGCCGGCGAGGTCACCGTTGAGCCTGCTCCAGCAGCAACATTACCCGTAGATCCTCCCGGCGTTGCTGCAAAGAAGGGAAAGGCCGTGGTAGGACTCAACGTCGTCGGCGAAAGCGGCGGTCCTGTAGCGCTCGGCGTCTGACCATTCCTCTGTCGAGTAATGAGCGTCTTGAGCGCCGAGATCCACTTGATCTCTTCGTCTTCTCCCGGGGCGCACAGGATGAACGTTCGCTTAGGCGTGATGATCTGGAAGCAGTTTTCTTTGCGCTTCTTGGAGCCGACCATTCCCGCTGTCATGTTGGAGGCTACACCGGCAGCGGCGGCAACCATGCTGCCTCTACGTTCAGGCTTCTCGGGTGGTCCCGCCGGAGCACCTGCGCTTGACGAAAAAGCTGCATTGGGGTCGCGGTCGCCAAAAGCACCGAGACTGCTGCTTTCAAGACCAAATGGGTTGGTACTCGGCGAACCGATGCCCGGCGAGGTAGGCACACCAGACGACGCCTTCTTAGCTTCGTACTCGATGGCATCCAACATGGAAGAAATGGGAATCTGGCGATGTGCTTTGGCATCCATGTGACTACGCGAGTACAGCAAGCGCGAGGGGGTCAGCACGAACCATCGCTTGCGCCATACCTTGCGACGGCCGCTCTGTTTCATCAGGTAGCCCTGGGTGATGACCTTGTTGGGATCTCGAATCAGATCGCTGGCTGTGGGCGGCAAAGGGGAGATGCTGAGCGGCGAGTGCTGGTTTTGCGATGCTTGCTGCTGCTGCGACTGGCCCGGCAATGGCAGAGACGATTGCTGAGACTGTTGTTGCTGCTGCTGGGAGGACGCTTGTGAAGTGCCTAGCTCTGGCAAGGGCATAGCCTGATCAGCAACCTCCTCTTCATCCCACTCGTCCTCACCCTCCTCGTCCGAGCTGCTAAGGACCTGGTTAGCGCCAACACCACCGCTGGGTTGCAGGCTCGGGCTGGAAGGCTGATCAGCAGTTCCACTTGAGTAGGACGCCAGCCTGCGACTTGAGCTGATACTGCGCTGACGCGGGAAGCCTCTGTATCCACCCGAGGGACGACGTTGATGGCCGCCCATATCACTAACCTCGCTCCCCGAGGTGTGACCGCCGCCGCCGCCTCCGGGCGACTGTCCAGCCAAGAGGAATGACTGGGACGGATCCACGCGCGTCGAGGGGCTACCGGGGATTGACTGACCCGTAGAGCTGGTATAACTGAGGCCATATCGCTCTGCGCCCGTCTCGCTGTCGCTGGTGGCGGTGAGAGGACTAAAGGCAGCAGAGCCAGGGATTGGTCTTGGCTGGGCTGGAGCTTCGAAATTTCCTTGACCTGGAATTCCGATCTTGATAGGGACTGCTGTGGATGTAGGCGTTCGATCTTGCGAGAGAGAGCGTTTGTGGTGCTGCGAGGGCGCCAAGGACGAGGGTGCGTGAGATTGTGGCTGCTGGGGAAGCGTGGAGGAAGGGGCGGGAGTCTCAGTGTTGGCGAGCTCCAAAGCAGCCATCTCCTGGGTCATGGTGCTGCTCTGCGCATACTGCGTCATGACCTCGTTGAGCACCTTGATCCAAGACTCCATTTCGGGCCGAGAAGAAGCACGCACGTAAAAGGTGCGCTTGGGCGTGACGATGCCAAACGTGTTGACGCTCTTTTTGAGCTCGACAGAGGCGACTGTCTTGATGTCGCCAACATCGATGAAGCGAAGGAGCTGGTACTCTTTTTCATTTTTGTAGTAGGCGAGTTTGGAAGAACGAAGCACGAACCACCTCTTCTTCCACGTCTTGCGCTTCTCGCCCTTCTTTTCGAGGTAGCCGGACTTAACTGTGGTCTCGTTGATCATGTTGTGGTGTGCTTCGCTGCCGTCGAGGTCATCACCGTCTTCCTCGTCATCGTCGCCGTCGGCATCCGCTTCGAGATCCTCATCCTGAATGCGCAAAGGCGCGTGCATCCTCGAGGATGGTTGTGCAACAGATGTTTCTGAGAAGCCAGTCCGAGGCGTGACAGCTGCTGCCACAGGATTGACCGTGGCAGAGCTCTTGATTGATGTAGAGGCAGCAGAAGGCATTTCACGGATGCGTCGATGAGTGTGCGTGATCTGGGTTGGGTTTTTACAAGTGTCGCATGACGTGCTGATGGCAGAGGGACGAGCACCTGCGCTTAAAGTGTCGAGATGCAGGCCACAGCAGCGATCGTGCCCTCTCGACGTTGATTGGGGCGTTCGACGAAGGGCAAAATGGCGCCAGTGACTGAGCTGAATCGGAAGGAGGAGGAGGATGGAGAATGTCGATGAGTTGGTCTACTTCGGGTGGTTGATTCGAGAGGTGATGAAGGCGAAGTGCTGCTGCGCCCAAGCCTCCACTCGATTCGGGTCAAATAACAATAAGAAAAGCCACGCAGGACGCAGAGTAGCCGAATCGCACACACGGGCTGACTGGATCTCAGGCAGTGAGCACGCGGGGGATCGTCTTTTTGCCCTTTTTTGCGCATCTCGTTACAGCCGAGCTTCTCACTAATCAGTGTATCGACGTTCCGATGTCGTTTTCAATACCACTCCCTTCTCTGCGGCCGCTGCACTAGCCTGTGCCATGTGACACTAAATGATTGGTATCAGTGGTAATGCAACTATGACCGGTGGGGACTATGACGAACGCCTGCGAGCTGTGTCGAATCTGAGTTAGAGATAGTGACTGAGTTGTACCATTGGCGTGGCTCAGCTAGGAAACTCAAAAATGAATCGTGCGAGAAATACGAATCTTGTCTCGAATGCGGATCCGCTTCTGTCGCTCGCACTGTGAGGCATCGGCTTGCATACACACCCAAATCTGCTTTTGTAGACCCGTTGATATCCTTGCCTTCCACCCTGTCAACGGCTTCCACCTTTACAGCACGCATAATGTTCCGCCAAACACTATCATCCTCTGCACGACCCGCTGCACGCATCGCAGCGCTCCAGCGCAGCACCATCGCTCAAACCCGATTCGCTTCGGGAGGATCGTCCTACAATCAGCCTACCGGTTTGCTCTTTGGTGAAAAGGTGAGATCATCACAGCCTGCCGAATGGACGAGCTCATCTCGACGCCTCATGCTACGAATCAGGCTGAATAAGGAGATCTTGGCGGCACTGAACATCTTCCTATTAACAGCGTGACTGACCCACATTGCATCTCTCGACACACCCAACAGGTTCCCAAGGGCCAGAAGCGTCAGAAGGAAGACTGGGAGAACATGTACTACTTTGGTCTCTTTGGCGGTATGGTCTTTGCCGGCGTTGTCCTCCTGTACAAGCCCGACACTAGGTACGTTCCATTCGGTTCTGCATTACTCTCGACTCGCTCTTGACTTCTGACAACAGATCTCATTTACACAATCGATCCCAACTCTCGCAACTACATGGTACACTTCGACCTCGACTTGATCTCACGCCCGCTCCTCGACACACAATAGCATCCAGACTTGGGCCATGTCCGAGGCAAAAAAGCGTCTTGAATCCTCTGGCGACGTCTGGCAATACAAGCCATCGCCAAACTCTGGTCACCCCAACGGCGTTTAGATCTTGTTTTCACAACGTACCACACTCAGCACCATGGCAATCACAGATCGATTCTCTTCCGTCATCTTCGGTGTTTCTTCGTGCTGTCCAAGGCGATCCTTACTTTTCAGCAGTCGACCTCGCCACACTTCCATGGATCACCTTCACCAAGGTAGTTGGAGGGCTTGAACCGTTCCGTCCATCTAGAACCTACAAACGCATAACGCAACTCTGCTGGGCCTTGGAGACCAAATCAAGCAGCAGCTCCAGGCACACTTCAGCAAATCTGGCAGGGTCACAGGCCAAGACTGATACAGAGCAACAATTACATTTTTACGCCCCACCAATCAACAGGTGGGGAAACCCACTAACAATGCGTAAAGTACAAAAAAAGTCTAGTGCTGGTCACAGACTGACCTCTAGTTTACAACTTGGCGATGTAGTCGATGCCCTTGCCAATGGCAGCACACTGGTCGTCTCTCTGCGCAACAGGCTGCATCCTCTGCTGCACGGGACCAAAGCTGAGCGCTTGCGCACTGGACGGCGTCAACTGGACCCAAGTGGTACCACTCGAAGTCGTTCGCGCCAACGACGAGGCATACGCCTGTCCGCGCGCGCGCAGGTATGCTTGAGAAGGCGCAGGGTTGCCAGTTCGGATGAACGCAGAGAACTGGTCCATGATGGCTGCCATCCAGGGCAGATCGTTGCTGTCGCGGTAAGGAAGGCGGAAAGCGCTACCCGTGGTTCCGAACAGCGTCATCAAGTCGCCCGAGTGGCACATGTAATAGCTCGAAGGATCCAGGTTACCTCCTTGCGGCCTGCATACGCTGTTCGGGTCGTAGTTAGGGATCTGGTACGTCCTCTGATCGTATGAGTACGCGTAGACACTCGGGAAGACCGAGTTGACGGCCGAAGCGTACGCCATGGCCTGGGTACCGCAACGATACCTGATATCCGTGTTGACTGCCACGGTCAGATTCTGAACACCATACTGGCTCACAGGAAACGTGTTGGTGTTTTGCAGCACAATGTCGCTGTAGTTGGAAGCGATGCCTGCCGTCCTCATGGCAGCGCCCAAGTCCGTCTCTGAGGCAGGAGGCACAATGCCAAGCGAGGCAAGCTCGTCTCGCAACCCACCCCAGATGACAGGCACTCGGTTGACGTGGCCTTGCGCCTGATTGGGTCGCTCCAGACGAGGCGAAGTGATGTACGTTCCGTCCTGCACGACGCTCTTTGCTGTTGCCGCTTGAAGGATCTCCTGGACACTCTTGTTTCGCAGACAGGCGAGCGTGTCGGATGCCGTGTCACAGTGGAGAGCCTTGACCGCGTCACCCCCGCTGCCTTGACGTGCCTGGGCAACAGTGGGATAGATGAAAGCGTTGTCGTGGCCTTTGCCACTGAAAACAATGGCACGGTGGAAGAGGTTGGCAGCAGCAGGCGAAGCAAGCATGTTCTGTACCTGCTGAGCACCTGCCGACTGACCCCCAATCGTGACCCGCTTAGGATCCCCACCAAAGTCCTTGATGTACTTTTGCACCCACTTGAGCGCCGTCACAACATCGGCGACACCGTAGTTGCCCTTGATCTGGTCGTTGTACGCCAAGAACCCAAGCGAGCCCAAGCGGTAGTTGATGGTCAGCACCACAATATCGCTGCGACTCGCCAAGTTGCCGCCGTCAAATGTAAAGTCGAGACCGCTCCCCGAAGTGTAACCGCCGCCATGGATCCAGACAAAGACGGGCTTGAGATTCGAGCCGTTCGAGATTTCCGAGGTGGACGGCAGGTAAGGGGTAAAAATGTTGGTCACCAGACACTGCTCTGTGGACTTGGCGTCAGATCCGGCCTGCGGGCACTGCTTGTCGCGGCTGGGGTCGAGCGCCGCGATGGTTGTAGCTCCAGCTGTCTTAGCGTCAAAGACGGTCGAGTAGCTGAAGCGCTCGGTGGGGTTTGCATACGGGACCGCGTTGAAGCGGAACGACAGAGCATCGCGATAGCCAGTGTACTGAACACCGTTGCTCTGTGTAATGACGCGCCATTTGGAGCTCGTGTCGGTCGAGTTGGCGGCGTTCCAAGGTGCACTCTGGGTGCACAAGGCAGGATACTTGCTGTTGGCGCTCGGCTTGGTCACGACAAAGCTCGACGCGCCATTGGAAGCAGTGATCACGTTTCCGTCTGCCACCCAACAAGACTGTGTGGCCTTGTACGTACCATCCTGGACCGAGTAGCTGAATTGGGCTTGCAAGCCAGGATCGGACGCAGCAGATGCCGGGGCCAACGATTCGCCGAGGGCGCGGCATCTGGAAGCTGCATCGCTGGCAGTCAAGGCGGATGTGAGCAGAAGGTAGCCAGCCTGACGGTTTGCAGAGTTGGCCCTGTTCCAGTCCAGATCGTTTTGGTAGAGGAAGCGGACACCACTGCCCGTGGAGGGCACGATGGCCGCATGAACCGTGTACTTGGCGAGGAGACCGAACGCTGCGATGAACACGCAGGCGCTCGCCCAGATGGCAATAGAGCGCATCATGTTGGCGACGGAAATCTGCCTGCAAGAGCGACGGAAGGCTGTAGAGTGAGGAACAGAAATGAGCGGGGCTGAAGAGAGAGACTCATGAAAGGGGGAACCCCGCCCAATGACCTAGACTTATATCTTCAAGCATGGCTATGAATCGAGGAGGTACTCGCCCAGCATCCACGGCTCAGCACTAAGGGCCGCAATAGTCTGATATCAGGCACACCAGGACACTAAAGCGTTGCCGGAGCACCGCCCGAGCAGCGGCCTAAGCCGGTGCACACCACGGCGGGAAAGCCGACTAGTACCAGAAGGCTGCAGGAAAGAGGGCATAAGCGGTCGACAAGGGAGGTAAGGAATGAGTAGCCGGAGAGGAGGGAGCGGCACGGGCGCGTCGGATGAAACGCGACCGAGAAAAGGGGGCGAGAGGATGCGGGAGGACCCCTTGTGCAGCAAGCCTAGGCGGTGTTCCATAACTTAGTTCTTCGAAGTAGCCTAAGCGAGAGGAACAGCAAAGAGACGGCCGTCGACCCGACGGAGAGTCAAGCGGCGGAGGCTCAACGTGTTCATGCGGGTCAACGGTGGAACGAACGAACGAGCGAATGAGCAGAGCGAACGTGAACGCCTTTCCTGGATGGCGAAAGGAGGCGGTGCGACTGAGACGGTGACTGAGTTACAACGGGGAATGTCGTCCCTTCCTTCTCATTCGGCTTTTAACCGACGGGCTGTGCGTTGTTTTGTGTTTCACCGAGACTAGTCCTTGATCGACTGGCGTCCGCCGACAACAACACCAGCAAGACTAAAATCCAACCAGCTAGCACACAGAAAAGTGCCCAATACGACTCAATGCGTTTTTGCTTCAGGGCAACAGTTGAGACTTGCTATAGTCGGTAGGCAACAAGTGCATCTTTCGAATGTCTCACCACCTACGTTGAAGTCTGCTTCCTAGGAATATCGCTCACACGTTCTGTGCTGCGGGACCCGAAATTTTGCGTCCCGCGGTGGGGTTCTGGCTACTAAATCGAATTGAGATCTCAGACTCATGCAGAACGTGTCTATTGTCTCTGGCAAAGTTTGCCACGCCAAGACGTGCGCAATCTGGTTACCCGCTGCAACCTCTTTTCTTTGACAGTTGTCCCATTCATCCACGTTCAGCCTTTCGAACGGCTGGCTTCATGAGTCGTACCTGAAACTCTGTTCTCTCCCTGTTCAAAGGCCTAGACTGGCGACGAGATCTCCTACACATCGTTCTACGGTGGGAATTCACCACATCTTTTCATTGCGCAATACGACTTCAGAATTGTGAACGTTGTACCGGAGCAATGGTGACAATCTTGAAGCAGGATCATCGGGAAGCTCTCTTTCCCCGGTCAGAGCTTGCTCTCTCTCTCTCTAGTGCGAGCTTGAAAATTGACAGCTCTTATCCCTCAGACCCGGTACTGCATCTATATGAGCACGCGTTGCAAATTCCGGCCTGCCACAGTGTGTGGTGGCAAGGAATGTGGCCATCATTCCAATCATCGACAACTAGTCGCCAGATCTGCTTACTCGGCTTCCCTTGGGCATGCCGCGCTAGCTTCGAGCATCACTCGCTTTCCATCAACGCGACGAGCAGCCAGGGTCACACGAGATCGTCTTGTTGTCAGCGTCCAAAGCGCAACCGATTGGCTTCCTGCCGCGATCTGTTGCTCAAACTCAGTTCTCGACCAACGCGAAACGCCTATTCCTAGTTCGTTCGCTGTTGCCCACAAAGCAATGCATTGGTCTACCTGACGAGATTTCAGGAGCGAACATGGAGGAACAGCTTCGAAGACGCCTCGACCTCTTGGACGAGCCGTGGAAGCAGCCGCACAGCTCAGCAGGAGCCTTAAATCCGGCAGTGATGAACGTACGACCTAACAAATGGACTTCTAGCTCGCGATTTTTTTCAGGGTCCAGACGTGAGCGTTGTGTGGCGCAGGACACTAACTTACGTGGCCCCAGACTTCTGAGCCGCGTAATTGCTGGAAGCGGTTGCTCAGCCACAACCAAGTTGCGAATATCCGAAATAGCTTGGCAAGCTCGGCCATTTAAAGCTCGCTCAAAGCCGAAATGCAACAAACGACATCATCATCATCAGCGTAACTTCCTTTCGGATCCTTCTCACCCCAACCATTGCCCTGCGCAACCACCGGCTAAACAACCTGTTGCCCATACAATCACAATGCCGGAACGATCAACAGGACCGATGATGTTCATCGGCGAGCGATGTGCTCTCGAAGAATGTCACCGAGAAGACTTTCTGCCTTTCAAGTGCAGCGACTGTCGTCAACACTATTGCTCGAATCACTTCCGACCACAAGCTCATAGATGTTCTCATCATCTCGAATCGGACGTTGACTATCGAGTGCCCTTGTGTCCCATCTGTGACAACCCTCCTGCGGGCTGGAAGCGCGATCAGGATCCCAATATTGCCATGGATCGACATCTGTCCGGTGAATGCCCCATGCTCGACAGCAACGGCTATCTCAAACAGAGCACTTCTACATCGGCATCAGCTCCGATGAAGAGGATGAAGAAGACCAACGAGTGCTCATTTATCAAGTGTTCCAAGATCATGGTCGTGCCCATCAAATGCCCGCAGTGCTCCGCCTCCTTCTGCCCATCCCATCGTGCCCCGAACCAGCACAGTTGCAAGAACATTTCTTCATCCTCTTCTCCCGCATCCTCCTCTACGCGCTTAGTCGCCAAATCCGGGTCAGGCAGCGGCATCAAGAACGCTTTCCAGAACCTCAAGATCACCAACAATGCTGCTGCATCGAATACATCCGTTCCAGCTGCGAAGTCCAGCTCTTCTAGCACACCGGCCTGCCATGCAGACACTTCCAGCGCAACGATGACAACATCAGCTCCCTTCGGCAAGATGTTTGACAAGACCGAAAAGTGGGTGCCGAAACCGATTTTTGGCAAGGCTTGATCAGTGCAGTGATGCATCGGCCGTCTTTTGTGATTCTAGTAGCGCCATGCTCTTCCTTTCGACGATCGGTACGCCTTTGCTCAGTCACTTCCGCACCGCATGCGACTCGCTCTTCCTGGATTGTGGACTGATGAAAGCTGACAAGCTACGACTACGAACTCTTTCTCTTCCTTTTACAGACGTGCCAAGGCCGAAAGATTATCAGCCATCCGAGCCATGCAGGCGAGGCAGCGTAAAGGCATCCTGTCCAAAGCAGATGAACTCAAGTTGGCCGAAGAGATGGCTATGCTGTCCAAGACGGAGCGAATGAAGGCTTCAGATTCGGATTGCGTCGTCATGTGACGTCTCGCCTCCTCAACACCAAATTAACCCATCATACCCCCTCTCATACCATTCCAGGACCCAGTGCACGCAAAGCAATGCATAGACACCATGATCTCATTCTTGAAGATGACTTGTTTCTGAGAAGGCTGTGATACAAGTACCCGAAGCCCTCATTAAATTCACAGCAGCATATGTTACTTGTCATAGACCAACTGGCGGAAAGTGATACTCTGGGTGAGGGTAATGCAAAAAAGTAAACGGGTCAGATCTGTGATCAGAACCAAGAAGTTAGCCGAGCAGCGACCGCAACTTACAATCCTAGGCCCTTTGACTCTGGGCTCCTTGGGTATCTCATGGGTATACCATTTTTGAGTCTGACCCTGCATCACGAGCAAGCTGCCACCGGCCAGAGTCCAGCGTTTCTTGACCATGACCTTGTCCTCCTGCACCTCCTTTTTTCTTGAAGATTTGCGTTCCATGACCCAGCTTCGATCTGCGCCTAATGACACAGTTACGATGACCTTGTTCTCGATAGTGTCCGAATGACGACCAATGTAGATGCTTCCATCGTCGTAGCGGTTGAGCATGCAGTGGTTGAAGCGCACCTCTTCGCCAAGACAGGTATTGGAGGAAATGAGAGAGGCAATATGGTCGAGCAGCGGCGGGAAGGGGGCATGCATCTCGACGGGGTGGCCGCTGTATTTCAGGTGAAGGCCCGGAGCGGTGGCATAAGCAGCGATCTCGCGAGACTGCGTGATCTCGCGTCCATACACCTTGAGTTTGGGTCGGTACCACTCCGGCAGACGGTCGAGCTGGGAGCGCCACTCTTCGGCAAGCGATCGGTCGATGAAGTCCGGTTGATAGTATACTTCTGCGTCCGGAAGACCATCCACTTTGTATGAGGAGCAAAACTCGGACTTCGTGACTTGATGAAACGGTCCTCGATGTTGGAACTTTGGCGCTGCCGTTGAGGCCTCGGTTGATTCTCTCTTCGCTACTTTTCCGCTCCGGCCAGCATCATCTGCCACTTCGCTGTCATCAGGGTCATACGATGACTGTGACCGTGTCCGTTTAGCTACACTGCCTTCTGCTTTGGTAAGTGGTAGCCGGCTCCGTTGTGCACCGAATCTCACGTTGAACAACGTGCTTTGAAACGTGCGTTTGGTGGGCGAGCTCGAGCTGCTCGCAACTGCGTCCTTTACCGCCGAGGCCGGCAGAGATGGTGCGAACGACGAAGTTGATCGTGCCATGTATGCGACGTAAGAGCCTATGTGCTTGAATAGGGGCGAGTAGGGAAGGTGAACAACGGGCTGAGCATGGCCGCCACCAAATCGTCTCGGCTATTCATTCACACATAGGTAAGCCAGGGTCCAGGCGGCTGAGTTGGCCGAACCCGATGAATCTACCCGATCTTTGATTTTCATCTGTTGAGATCGACACGTTGTTGCAAAATTCGGATTTGAAGTGCTTTTTTTGTTTTCTTTCGCTGCACCGAGTCAGTATGCAGGAGCACCTTAGATCTTCTTATCGGCACCTTTGGGTGTTGCGCTGACGACCTACGCTCTTCTGCATTGTTTACGACAGTGCCGCACGAATTCATTTGATGTACACAGCAGTGCAGACAATGATGTACTGTGCTATCAGCTCACGCTCGACTTTGCAGAGGATGGCTTGGAGTTGGCGCTGTTGAGGTCAGTAACATGCGTGTCTAGGCTCTTTTGAAGCAGCGATTGCAGACAAGACAGAAAATCACACCGGCGAAATTTGCTCGGTTGAACGCTGTCAAAGCGAGGAGTTTTGCAATTTGCCGTCGTCTGGTTGGAGCAAAGCGCTGCACTGTCTCTCCAAAGCAAAAAAAATCGAGAAAATAGACCCGCCGGCGGTGGACCGAAGTGTTTCCCATGCTACTCACGGCAGATGCTCGGTCGAGCCATGTTTTTCTTTTCCTCGACTGTTGGGGTGGGGATCTCCTTGCAGCGCAGAGCGTGAGCAAACAACTACATCGTCCACATCGGATTTCGAGATGAACCTGATGGATGATGTGAGTTCGACCTCAAACAGTTTGCAGCAAGCTACACAGAGCGGGAACTAGATGCGAGTTTCAAGTGGCTTGCTCAGAGAGCAGGATGATGTTGATGGCACAGCGAGTTGCGCACGAGCGCACGCCGGCGAGTTTTATTAATATTATCTTCTTCCAGTTCTTCTCAAAGCTCAAGCAGGCGCGTGGGCTGCCTGGTTCTTTTTTCTAGTTTTTTTTTTGGAACGAAAAGTCGGCCCGTTCGAGGTCAAAGATCTTTATCTATTCTTACTGGGATATCTCGGCCTCATCACTTTTCTGCGCTGTGCTGTGCCGTGTGCGTGTGCGTCTCTCTCTCTCTCTCTCTCTCTCTCTCTCTCGGCGTGGCTCTCTCTGCAGCTGATCTTGAATTGCGCCGGTTTTCTTCTGAGTAAGATTTGCGAGCTGGCTTGCGCTTTTTTGCTTTCTCTTTCTCTTCTCGGTGTAGGCTCAATCGATTCTCGTTTCGTTTCGCGCCGCCGCTCGCCGTCACCAACACTACAATACACGCACCCGCCACATCGCATCCCTCTTCTCCACGATCATCAACATCACCGCTCGATCATACCCAGTCCATCATGATCTACGCTCCTATCGCCAAGACTCAGCTCGAGTGGTACGCCTCGCTCAACCCGCTCGAACACGGCGTCGACAACAAGTTCTTCCGTAAGACCTCGATCATCGCTACTATCGGCCCCAAGACCAACAATGTCGAGACCCTCGGCGCTCTCCGC
Source organism: Sporisorium graminicola (assembly GCF_005498985.1). Lineage (NCBI taxonomy): Eukaryota > Fungi > Basidiomycota > Ustilaginomycetes > Ustilaginales > Ustilaginaceae > Sporisorium > Sporisorium graminicola. The sequence continues at coordinate 421,899 of NC_043719.1, forward strand.
CAGGCTGGTATGAACATTGTCCGTCTCAATGCTTCGCATGGCTCGCACGAGTACTTCAAGTCGGTCGTCGACAACGCCCGCGCCGTCGTCGCTCAGACCCCTGGCCGTCCCCTGGCCATCGCCCTTGACACCAAGGGCCCCGAGATGCGAACCGGTGTCATGGTCAACGGCGAGGACGTCAAGATCGCCATGGGCCACGAGTTTTACGTTACCACCGACGACGCCTACGCTGAGAAGTGCAGCCTCGAGTACCTGTACATTGACTACAAGAACCTCGCCCAGAAGGTCGAGGTGGGCCGAACCATCTTCATTGACGACGGTATCCTCTCGCTCCAGGTGGTTGCCATCGAGAGCGACAAGCTCGTCAAGGTGCGCGCAGTCAACAATGGCGTGCTTTCGTCCAAGAAGGGTGTCAACCTGCCCATGACCGAGGTCGACCTCCCCGCCATCTCGGAAAAGGACCGAAAGGACATTGAATTTGCCGTCGAGCAGGACCTCGACATGATCTTTGCCTCGTTCATCCGACGTGGTAGCGACGTGCGCACCATCCGCGAGATTCTTGGCGAGAAGGGCGCCCACATCAAGATCATCTCCAAGGTCGAGAACCACCAGGGTGTTCAGAACTTTGACGAGATCCTCAAGGAGTCGGACGGTATCATGGTCGCCCGTGGTGACCTGGGTATCGAGATCCCTGCTCCCCAGGTGTTCATGGCCCAGAAGATGATGATCTCCAAGTGCAACATTGCCGGTAAGCCCGTCATCTGCGCTACCCAGATGCTTGAGTCGATGATTGTCAACAACCGACCCACGCGTGCCGAGGTTTCCGACGTTGCCAACGCTGTCCTTGACGGCGCCGACTGCGTCATGCTTTCCGGAGAGACCGCCAAGGGTGCCTACCCCATCGAGGCTGTCAAGATGATGGCCGAGACCGCCTACCTTGCCGAGCAGAGCGTTTCGTACGTGCCCCTCTTCAACGAGATGCGCACGCTCACCACCATCCCCACGGACACCAACGAGACCATTGCCATGGCTGCCGTCGCCGCTTCGCTCGAGCAGCACGCCGGTGCGATTCTGCTTATGTCGACCAGCGGCAACACGGCACGACTGGTCAGCAAGTACCGCCCTAGCTGCCCTATCCTTACCATCACGCGCAACCCGCACACCGCCCGTGACGTGCACTTGTACCGCGGCTGCTACCCCTTCCTCTACCCCCACCCTCGCCCCGAGGACAACTCCAAGTGGCAGGAGGACGTCGACAACCGCATCAAGTATGGTCTTGCTGAGGCGCTCGCTCTGGGAATCATCGAGAAGGGCGATGTGGTCATCACCCTGCAGGGCTGGAGGGCACAGAGCGGTAGCACCAACACCATCCGCATCCTCAGCGTGCCGGAGAGCGCTCGTGACTTCAAGCTCGAGGGCACCCAGATCAACTAGACGGGTTTGCATCATGTCTATATAATCTCTACTTGGTGCTTTGTCAAGCCGGGATTGTCTCCTTTCCTTCTTGTTTGTAATTTCATTGGTCTTTTCTGCAGCATCATGTCAGCGTTTGAGGAACTTGGACCGAGAGCGAGACGTGTCTGGGGTGTGTGTGTGTGTGTGTTTGAAGAGAGCGAAGGGATCCTTTCCCATAACGACGTCTTCCATCCTGGGAGCATGGACATCTCAGAACACTGGGTAACCCGACGAGAAAGCCGCACACGATGCACAATGGAGCTCGGCAGCGGTCGGAACTACGGCAAATGCGGCATCAAGTGTTAGTCTGGCAGAATCAGATAAATGGCAATCAAGAGGGGCACGCGTGCAATCTTAGCAAGTCGGCTAGATAACAAGTCTCCGATCCGGCGATCAGGAAACCACATGGGAACACCGGCCAATTGTGACGGCTCATCGGTGAATAACGGGCAGTCTATTGCTGGGAGGAGAGGAGCGGACAGACGGGAGGGGAACGAGGAGAGGGAGTGTCGGCGGCGGGCATTGCTCCCGGAAGAAGTTTTAGGCTGTGAAAGGGAAAGACCGGGTTGCAATCCCCTCCCGGACTAAATCGGGGCTGTTGTTTTTCCGAACTGTTTGGCCAAGGGTACTAACATTGGTGAAGCAGCAGCCAGCATGCGAGCACGTGGTTGACCGAAGCCTTTGTCACTAGACGAGTGCCAGAAGCCGGAATGACAGATCCTTAGGTCGATGGACACGAACGGGAAGGAGATCAGCGCCAGACTTTCTTCTGAACTGCTGACTGTGTCATGTGAACTGTGGACCTCGCTCAGACGAGCACTGTCCAAAGCCAAACTTCTCCCGGTTCCTCGAGAAAACCGAATCGCCCACCAAAAAAACGTGAAGAAACGTCAAAATGTTGGGGACAGAAACGTCATCCAATGCTGTAGTTTTTTTTTGCACTTCTTGGTTCGCATATTTTGAGCGTCCGTCGAATTGCGCAGAGGTCCGAAAGCTCCGAGCTGCTGTACTTGGCCCCTGGAATTGGGATCAACTTGAGAGCGTCCCCTCTCGTTCATGCACAGTTGGGTTTCTCCTTGGTCGCGTGAGGAACTCTCGACGCTGACGGACCATTCGCCGGTGTAAAAGCTAGCTGCCTGCGCCCAAACTCACACGACCATGGCTAGTTGCATCGCATGCTCTCCCTCCATGCCATGCCTATGCGTTTAGGCTACAACGCGGAAACCAACAGTGTTGGTGGGGTATGGGCAAGTACTGTGGGAAGGCAAGTAGGAACCTGCATAGATTGAACAAACAAAAGCCGGCAGCTTCTCGCCACCTTTCGTTGCGCGTTCCTCTTGGTACTGCATGCAAGTGAACGCAGGCTTCGGTGCTTATCCTGGAACCAGAAACATCCGGACCCCACTTACTACCGTACCAAATCCCTTTACCCTATGTTCAGCGCCCGTCTCTTCTACTCTAACACCAGTTTAAGACGTGACTTTGAAGGCGGCGACGGATGGACTCCGGACGTGCATGGCAGTGGACCGTAGAACCTTGATCACCTCGAGCGGCGGCTTTGCGATGTCGACAAGAATAAAGTTGAACGAACACCGTCGCTGCTGGTGCGGCTGCTGCCGAGGCTGCTGCTGAGAGCGAGAGCCGGCCGCTTTGTGGGGAGAGGCGGAGAGACCGTCGAAAGCCCAGTGTGAAGCTTAACCTCGAGATTGGTAACCAGTCACCAAGGGCCGTGGTACACCCAAAAGCAGCCTCGTGTGCTCACAGGCCAGGCCAGGGACCACGGAAAGGAACGACAGGCTGGCTACCGGCATCGAACAGAGTGGAGCTTGAAAAGAGGCAATCAACCCCAAAGACCGGTCGAGTTGGACCGACCCTAAGCGGGGAGCAACTATTAACAAAAAAGGAATGCCAAAAAAAGTTTCTTGACGTGCCAAGCAAGTTCTTTGATCATGTCTCAATGCGTTAAGAAGAGACAGACATACATTAGCATCCGGTTCCTTGTGGCAAAGAGTATATAGAACTTCTTGGTTCAGTGAAGACCTCAACGTTGCGGAACCTTCTTAATCACCTTCTCTTCTATACACGACACGACTGGATCCGCCCCTCGGCCCTGTCGACTACCCTCGCCCCAACACACGACACGGCAGGAACCCGCAGTAAGCGCGCCCGCTTTCGACAAGATGTCCTATCCCCTCGACAACCCGCGCCTCTCGTTCTGGCAGAACCTGGCTCAACAGCCATACCCCGCCAAGCCTGAGGGTCTGCCAGCGCCCGACTGGGTCTTTGAGCTTTCGCTCTCGCCTTGGGTGCCGCTGCTCACTGGTGTCGTCTACCTCTTCGCCACGCACGCCACCAACCACCGATTCGGCCCGGGCAAGGCTCAGCCTGCGGATCTGGTCAAGCGATCCTACGGCTTGTCACAGACGGTTCTGGGCCACAACATCTTGCTGGCGCTCTACTCGGGCTGGACGTTCTTCCACGCAGCGACGAGGATTGGGTCTTACCTCTTTGGCGGAGCGTATGCCGGCGGGTTTGCAGGCCTGACCAATGCGTACTGCACGGTGCCTATCGCCGACGCCTCGTACGCGGGTCTTGGGCTGTACGTGTACTTGTTCTACATCTCCAAGTACTACGAGATCATCGACTCGGTGATTTTGATTCTCAAGGGCAAGCCGGTGAGCAACCTGCAGTCGTACCACCACGCCGGCGCCATCCTGTGCATGTGGGCTGCTTACCGCTACTCTGCATCGGCCGTGTTCATCTTCCTGCTGTTCAACTCGCTTGTGCACACGCTCATGTACACCTACTACTCGATGACGGCCATGAGGCTGCCCTTCACCGGCGGTCTCAAGAGGAGCATGACCACGATCCAGATCACGCAGCTTGTGGTGGGCATCAACCTCGCCGCCGCGTACTTGTGGGTCAAGTACGACCCGGCCGCCTACCCTGCCGGCGCAGTGCCCACGCCTGGGCGCCACGTGCTCAACCCGGCCACTGCCGCGCTGGCATCGTTTGGCTCGGCGTCCAACAGCACCGCGTCCAAGTGGCTGCCGACAACGAGCACACAGGCGCTCCAGCTGCTCAAGCAGACCATCCTCGCCAGCGTTGGCGCAAACAGCAAGACCTCGTGCGTGCTCTCTTCGGGCGAGCTCTTCGCCGTCCTCCTCAACGTTGCCTACCTCATCCCGCTCATCTATCTGTTCGTCAGCTTCTACGTCCGTAGCTACCAGAAGAAGGCGGCCAAGAAGGGAGCCAAGGCTCAGTAATCGCAGCTCTAGCGCCGCATGCTCCTGCTTATACATCGGGGCGCTGTCGATGCACTCTGCATCCTGGAGCTGCGACTCTTCTTGCACGCTTTCGTCTGTTTCGCTTGTTGATCGTCCTTTCGCGTCTTCCGATTTCTCTTCACTCTCTCTTCTCTGCCCCGGTTGCATATCGATTCACCGTCAAACATTGTAATTCTAACAAACGATCCGTTTCCTCGCGTGTGCCTTGTGCCGCAGAAGTGTGGAGACTCGTAAGAAGACAGAACAACACGAGATGGGGAGTATGCAAACTGAACTTGTGTATAGAAAGATGTGATCGATAGTGTACATGGCTGAGTACGGCAGAAAGCTGGAAAAAGCGCTGCTATGTGCGAATGCGATAGGTGCCTAGATAAAGCTGGTATAAGATCCAATGGTACAGAGGAGGAGACGAGAACAGTTGCGCGCGACACGGCATCCTTAAATCATGCCAATCGTGCGCAACAGCCTGCCAAGACGGGCAGCAATGCGCTCAGCGATCCAATTGGTAATCGCCTCCAACCCCCAGAAGAAGAAACCCTGCGAGAGCGCATCGACCTTCTTCACGGTCAGTACGGCCGTTCTCCCATCCTGTCCAATGTTGTGGTTGATCCCATGCCTGCCCGCCTCGAGCAGCCCATCGACCCATTCGACATCCGCCTTGTAGTAGACATTGTTCCACTTGCCACCGCGCTCTGCAGCCGCGACGAGCAGGTCTCGCCCGATATTGTATCCGTCTCGTTCGATGGTATGGTGATACTTGAGATTCTTCTCCTTGCTCACAGCGAGGAACCAGGCGCCCGTGTTCGCCAGGGTGCCGTTCTGCTTCCACACCCTGAAATGATTCCCCCCGTACAGGCTTTCCCAACAAGCTCCCACCCATCTGCCCGGAGCACCGGGAAAGCCGGTCTCTCTATACTCGAACATCTCGGGGGTCCATCCTTTGCCATCTCCCAGATCCGCACGCTGCAGGTTGCCCATATGCAGATTCAGACACTCGAACGAAAAGCCGATGGTGCGGATGTAGTCCTTCAGCCCTAGGTCCGAAAGAACGTGCTTGTCGGACTTGCCAGAGATGATGACGTTGATGGGCTCGCGCAGGCCGTTGCCGACGAGATCGAGCATTGAGCCTCCGTACGTGCGCGGGTCGACCCACCCAGGCAAGTCCGGGTCGCCCGCGCCGTCGCCATTGTCGAGGTCGAGCGCGTCGTAGACCGCTTGCTCAGAGAAGGAGGCGTTGTAGGTGAGGTAGTCCGACACGCCGATGGCCGGGTCGTTGAGACCGAGGGTTTCGCGCGTGGGTTGTATCGGGCCTGTGGTGGGTGAGTATGGGTCGAGAGGTAGCCATGGTGATGCTGGTGTTGGCGAGGCAGCGACGACTGCTGCTGCTGCCGAGGTTGAGGCTATCGCGACGGCTGCTGCCGCTAATAGGGTGGACTGCAGACGCATGGCTGTGATGAAAGACACGAGTGCACAGAGAAACGTAAACGTAAAATGAAGAAGATTGCGTTGGGGGGGTCGTTCAAGGAGGAAGGTGAGCGATGGAACGATAGACAGTTGATAGCGGCATCACGTTGGTTCTCCCCGGCTGCCGGCAAATCATGATAAGTTTAGCACGTAAATAAGCTCTTAAGGGAAATAGGAGTCGTTGCGCAGTTCGAATTTCCCTCGCGGCCCAGCGTCAGTTGGCCGCCATGCGGACAAGCGCAACTGTATCGTGCGAGAGTCAACAATCTTGTTCCTCCACTCTGCAATTGTCACGCTGTGTTGCTGTGCAGCTCAATCCAAGAAAGCTGACTTGCGCGTCACTCACACCCAACCAACACCTTCACCATCACACCCTTACACTTTAGGAAACGCTTTGCTGAAAATGTCGACTTCAACACCGGAAGAGCTGCTCAAGAACGCAGAGAAGAAAGCCTCTGCGTCCGGAGGCTGGTTCTCCTCCGCCACAGCCAAACAAGAGGAGGCCGTCGAACTCTTCAAAGCCGCCGCGAACAAGTTCCGCATCGCCAACCGCTTCGAAGAGGCGGGGAACGCCTACATGCGAGCCGCCGAAACCGAAATCAAGACGGGCGAAAAGGACTATGCTGCCAACACGTTCTTCGAGGCGAACAAGTGTTTCCGCATGAGTCGGCCTGAGCTGGCAGTGGTCGCGCTGACGCGGGCACGAGAGATTCTGATCGAGAGAGGACGGTTCAGGCAGGCTGCGGACCGGGAGAAGGCGGTGGCAGAGCTGTATAAGAACGATGCAGCTGACCCGGAGCGCGCGTTGGAGGCGTACGAGCAGGCCGCGGCATGGTACCTTCAAGAGGGGGCGAATGCGACCGCCAGTGGATGCTACAGGGAAGCTGCTCAGCTGGCGACGGATCTGGCCCGATACCCGCAAGCCATCGAGAGGTGGGAACAAGTCGCCAGCATGTCGTTGGAAAGCAACCTGACCAGATACAGCGTCAAGGACTACTACCTCAACGCAGGCATGTGCTACCTCGCCATCCCCGTGAGTGTCCCCCTTCCCCTTTTGCCTCAACACCGAGCTCGTATTGATCCTAACCAAATTCTCGCTTTCGCGCGCCCACTCACCGTCGAACGCACAGGACTACGTTGCAGCCGTGCGAGCGATGCAGTTCTACGCAGAACAGGACGCCAGCTTCCCCACCACCATGGAAGGCCGCTTCCTCCACTCGCTCGTCCAGGCATGCGAAGAGGGCGACCTGCAAGCCTTCGACGCGCGCGTGCAAGAGTACGACCGAACCAAGAAGATCCAGGGCTGGCAAGCCTCGCTCCTACGCGCCGTCCGAAAGGGCGTCCAAGACGAACCGGATCTCTCCTAACCCAAATAGCCGTTACAAATTCTATGTACTTTGATTTCCCTCACCGACTCATTTTGCAATCTCACCACGACACTTTCCAGGCATCGCAATCGCAGCAAGAGTGGAGATTGCATTGCATGTTGCTGGATATTCAGTATTCAAGCTCGTCCGCCAAAGCCAGGAATGCCGCATCGTCGTCGACATCGCCAAAGCTGTCATCCGACGACGCTGGTTGACCCGCCTTGCTCGCCCCGCCTCTGACGGGAGTCCGGACACTCCTCGCCACCCTGGCAGCAATCGCCGGTGGCCGAAACGGAGCCGCCGGACCTGCATGCGTCGAATGCTGCGACGCAGCCACGGATTGCGAAGTAGGGGCGTACTGCGAGCAGTTCCGTGGCAAACCCGGTTGACGCGCTTGTGACATGCCCAGAGGTAGGGGGCGAGAGGCGCTCGTTGCTGCAGGGCCGCCGACTTTGCGATTCGCTGCAACGGCAGGCTTGTTGTGCGGCGAGACAGATTTCGAGAGTGAAGAGGGACCACGTACGCCGAGCTTCTTAGCGCTGGAAGTGTTTTGCTGCCTCGCTTCGATGCGCGCCGATCGCTTGACTGGCGAGGCCACCGCGTGGCTGGTCTTGTTTGCATGGGTTTGCGCCGCAGTCGAGCTGCCCCGTATCGGTTTCGAGGCTGGTGACTCGCATGTCGCGGCGGCCGTCGCTGGCACAGGCTGGCGCAGGCTGCGCTCCGCGTTCATGTTCCCTTGACTGTGTTGAGATACCACGGCGAGCTTGGTAGGATCTGCTTGGGCTTGTGGCTCCGATGGTGGCAGGTTGATGGGAAGAGATTGCAGGACGCGTGCATGCTCAGCTGGCCTGAACACGTCGTGATCGGACTTAACCGAGCGGAAGATACGATTTGGAGTCAGGGGTTCATCCATAGGTGTAGTTGAATCGTGCTGCTGTTGAGCGGACTGCGAGCGCATCTCTTGCTTCGCATGTGGCGCTGCTCTCGATGTGCTTGGCGCCGATGTGGTTCGGTGGATGCCTTCCCTGGGCGTAAGTCTAACCCCGTTGGTTGCTGTCCCATTGCTGTTCGAATCGAATGTAACACCATGACGCTGTTCTGGCTGCGCGGAGCCAGACTCTGTCGATCCGCTGGTGTTTGGTCGTGAAGCATTCTGCATACCCTTGATGGCGGCCTGCAGGTTCTCAAACAGCTTCATGCAGTCTGTTGCACCACCAGAGTCATCGGTGAAGCCGAGTCCGGCGATCAGCGACTCCTTCTTGCGTCTGCGTGGTGGACGTCGATCCAGTCTTCGATTCGATGAAATAGAAGGGTGCGCTGCGTCTTTCTCCGTGGCGTCGAGGAACGGCAATGGTGATCGAGTGGCTACGAAGCTGTGTTGCGATGGCGAGGACAATTGTCGAAACCTGCCTGTGTGACCCGCGTCCATCTTTCTCCTCCTTGTCGATTCGGGCGAAGACTCACCCACGTCACCCAGCAAAAGCCTTCTCGGTCGCTGTGCTTCTTCTTCGTCATCTTCCTCATTGTCTGACGTCTCCAGGTTGATGTACTCGCGGGTCTTGACCCTGTTTGCGGTGGGATCAGAAACGTGTCTGCTAGTAGCTCGTGATGCGTCGACGAGCTGCTTCTTTCTTTTGGCCGAATCTCTGGCGACGAGCGGTGATTGTGCTTCCAGCGCACCTGGCAGCTTCTTGAGCTCGCCAACAAAGGCTTGTGTGCATAGCGGTAGTGTCGGCGAGTCCTGGCTCTTGCTGGGTGTCCAGTTGGCAAGCTGTCGAAGCACGCCTGGCGACGGTGATGCGTGCCAAAAGACTTTGGACGTTGAAGGCTGTGACGAGGATTGCTGCGACGAGGATGGTCCCGCAGACGTGGTCAGATTGAGTGAGTCGAAGAGTTCGGACATGGTGAAGGCACAGTCGAGTCACGGCTGAAAGGGCGGAGGTCCGATGGAGGGGTGACGTGTGTGAGAGTCGAATAGGATCCTATGCTGGCATGGCTGAGCGTGGTGCGGGAGTCGATGAGTTCGGTATCCCAAGTCTAAGAGGCAGTGGTGGGTATGTGGCAGAGTGAAAGGAGAGAAGGGTGAGGTGCAGGATGAGAGCGTGCTGCGGTGCGATGGTGAGAAGGAGAGAAGCTCAACGGAAAGAGCAATCCTCAGCACCGACTCGACTCAAGTGGACTTGACCCTGCAGCAATGCCTCAATCCCGCCCCGACTCAAATTTTGCCTAAGCAGAAAGCAACAGAATTCATTCTGCCGACCACCTCGCTAGCCCTGTCTCTTACAGCCAGCACATCATGATTGTAATCGCACAGTACAAAGCAGGCGTTGCTCTAGCCTACACAGGATGCTCCTCGTATTCCAGATGATCGCCACAAGCTTCGTCTTCGCTGGACACAAATGAAATTGCACGGACGAATTGCTGCCCACTCGAAGTTCTGTTGATGGGCCATTCATTGGTCGAAAGGTCGACAACGACGCGCATACGCGAAACGAGAGACCAACACTTTTTCTTGGCCCGACCTTCAAAATGTTACATCGCAGGCGCGTACGCTCCCGGAGCTGAGGGTTTGAGTCACGCGCTGCTGGCAGCTACTGTATCATTGCCCTTTATACTCTTCTACAATTCCTCGGCCTGCATCCTGACTACAGCAGCAACTTGGTGCAGCTGTGGGCAGGGCAGCTATGGCGTGGTATTACGGCGCTGCTCAGTTCTTGGCCAGAAACACTTGCTTGTAGCAAAGCTGATGTGGAGCACCATCTTCGTCGTATCTGTCGCCAACGGGGCTGTAGCCCAACCTGCACGGCGGTGAGGTAAGAGGAAGATTGAAAGCAAGTTAGTCAGCGCTGAGCTTGCGGATAATGTCGTTACTCTGAGAGGAGATCGCGTACTCACTTCTTGTAAAAGTCGATCACATAGATCTGACTGCTGAGCTTGACGACGATGCTATCGAGTGTCTGAGCCTGTTTCTCGACCTCGCTGTGATGCTCCTGCAGCGACGGTCGCGGCCCAAACGCCCCCTGCTTCGCAGCTTCGTCGCTCGACAAACTCTGAATCAACCACTCCTCGGCCTTCCTCACCAAAAAGTGCCCCAACCCTTTCCCTCGCGCTTCCTTGAGCAGCGCCAGCCTGCCCAGCTTTGCCCCTCCTCTCTCTGGGATCTCGGATTCGGTCTGCCGCTCTTCCGCACGTGTTTGCGCTGGATCCCTGGCCCTCGACGTCGGGTGCGGATAATGTGTCCATGCAGCACTGATAAAGTCGCTCGCGATCGCCGACTCGCTGCGGCTGCCACCGAGCGGAAACGAGGAGGACACATCGGGTTCGGAATCCGGTTCGTCCGGCTTGGGGATGGGCAAGGGATACGGCAGCAGACGCAGTGTGCCGAGTGCACGCGTGGGGTCGTCGCGGTGTGTGAGTGCGAAGTGAGCGGCGAGCGGATCGTACTGATCAATCTCGTCCTGGAGCGCAAACCCTTGCTCGTGGACAAAGACTTGGATGCGCACGTCGCACGCCCCGCGTAGCTGCGAGGCAGACGTGCATAGCGTGACCTGATATTCGTCCGAGAGCATGGTGCTACTCGACATTTTCGATACTGGGTGAGCTGAGCTAGGCCGGAATGGGGAATGTGGGGATATGATGGACGTGTGGAAGCAAGGCGGGAGCTTGATCCATGACTCGGAAGGGGGCATTCGATGACACCGATAGCCGACGTTTTGAACCTCAGTCATGACGCTCTCTCCGGAAAGGCTGCATTGCCGAACGCTGATTTTCTTTTCGGCAGCGAGGTTAGCTTGACGGAACACGCGTAGATTGAGCTCAAAAAATGTGTTGCACGCAGTCCGGAAGACCAACCAACACCTTGCAGCGAGCACAGCTCAAATCTTCGAGACTGCTTCCACTCGTCGTTGTCGCCACCTTACACCACTATCAGGGAGACCTTTCACCTTCCAGCAACTTGTCACAATGTCGGTAGTCAACGTCTTCATTCACGCGCCCTCGACGCTCGTATCAGCAGAACGACGCATCCCGTCCAGCATCCCCTTGCACGATCTCAAGTACCGTCTTGAATCGATCGTCGGCGTGCCACCCTCCAACCAGATCCTCGAAATTCACTCTGCGCGAACTGATCATGAGCAGCAAGCGACGCTTCCCGGGCCAGGGCCGTTCGCTTCCTCCGTCCGCTCCACACTTATCGCAGCGATCCCGCAAAATTCGGACCTGGAGCAACGAACGCTGGATGAGCTCGGTGTGGTCGACGGGATGGCGCTCAAAGTGCTCGACACGCGACCCAAGGAGCTCATCCAGACCTACACCGACGAGAGCCTTGTTGAAAAGTACGTCATGGACGACGACACGTACGCCGCGCGCAGAGACACCGTGCTCGCCTTCAAGCAGCGCAACAAGCTCGGCCGCTTCGACCCCTCCAAGGACGCAGCCGTTTCCAGCACCACCTCGGAAGACGTTCCGGACAACGTGGTCGTGGGCGCACGGTGCCTCGTCGACCTCTCTGGCAGCGGCACAAATCAGAGAAAGGGCACAGTGCGGTTCGTGGGCCCGACACGATTCGCAACGGGCACCTGGGTCGGTGTCGAGTACGACGAACCTGTGGGCAAGAACGACGGAGCCGTTGCGGGCGAACGGTACTTTACCTGTAAGCCCAATTTCGGCGGCTTCGTGCGGCCTGACAAGCTTCAGGTTGGCAATTTCCCGGCAGACGACTTTGATCTCGAGCTCGACGACGATGACGAAGAAATGTAATCACAAACATAGGCAAGCACTACACAGTGGTGACATAGAGTATTGCATTGTGTGTCTGAGGTCCACACGCATACTATCGTACGAAGATTCACAACCCTCCAGCACTTACAAGTTCAGGCCAACTTCAGCATCTCCCGAACAGTGTCGGAAGAGCCTGAGTGCGACAGCAGCAACGGGAGGAGCCTGCAAAGACGCAGGAGACAGCAAAGGGAAAAGAGAGAGAGAGAGAGAGATCGCCAAAACGAGCAGGCGTGGGAAAGGGCAGAAAAAGGAGAGACAAAATGGGTTGGTCGACTGCAGCTTTCGGCGAGCTTAGGATGCATCAGATCGGAAGAGGTTCCGAAGAACAACATGCAGTCTAAAGCAAGACATACCCAAGCTGGTGTGGCAATTAGTCGTCGGCACATCCGCGCCCAACTGAAGCGCCAAACGTGAGACCGAACGAGCTGCAACTGTCTGTCTGTCTCGAGAGACTGCAAAGTCGGCTGCTCTCACATGAGCAGGCAAAAGTAAGGGGGAAAAGAGAGAAAGAGGAAAAGCGATGAGCCAGACGAGTCTATTTTGGCAGCACGAGCAGCGAGCCGACGGAAGGTAGTCAGGGGACTAATTTCAATCTTGCAATTCGGCGTTTTCGCCATCTTGAAGTCTTAGAGTCAAGAGCTCTTTTGAGTAACGCCTGCGTGCAATCGCGAGAAAAGGCAGAAAGTAGTTTGAGAAGATTGAGGAGGTCACTGTCGACACCGGAGGGCTACGATGTGGTCAGAGTAAGCGACCGAGAGTTCAACCTAGCTTGGCTTGAACGAAAGCGTCGGGAATACTACGAGGGAAAGGAAACAAGATAAGCGGAAAGACGTCTGGTAGTCAGCACACGAACTGTGCATAAATGGCGCGAAAGCGAGTGCTGTCTACTCACTATTGTGCACTGATCGGCTTGCCGCCAAAGAATCGTCCGTTGAGACCGTCGAGAGCTTTCCTGGAAGCGTCAAGGTTAGCGAAGGTGATGTAGATCTCGCCCGCGGACTCCTTCTCGACGTGGATGCTCGCCACAGGTCCATACTTGGCCTGACACTCGTCCTTGACATCCTCAGCGAGATCGGTGTCCCAATCCGGTTCTGTCTCTCTGTGATGCGTGAAAGAGAAGTAGGGACGGTGGTTCAAGTCAGTTTACTGTGGTATCGCATACGGAACGGTGAAACGGGTCGTCATACGTACTCTGCTGGGTTGAACATGTTCTTGAGAAGCAACGAGGTAGAAGTCGATTCGGGGATTCCGGCTGGACGCTCTTGCGCCGCCGCCGCCGTCGTAGCCTCGGCAGATGACGGAGATGGCTCGTTGTTGCGAGCAAGCTTCTCCATCAGCGCCGCACGTCGTTCCGGATTGAGACCGGCGCCTCCGCCATCGTCGAACGCCGAAGTGAGCTGCGGCAAGTGGCCGCCACCTTGAGGGTCTTGACCAGATCCGTTTGTGTACGACGAGCCTCCACCAGATCCCTTGGCGTTGACGTTGCCGACCCTGATAGCTCTGTCGGCGAGCACGAAGCCGTTCATCTGCTCTCGTGCCCTCTTTGCGTCTTCCGCGTGCTTGAATTGGATGAAGCAGAACCCTTTGCTCTTGCCCGTTCCTGGTTCGCGATGCAGGTCAACGTATTCGATCTCACCGAACGGTTCAAAGACGGATTTGACGTTCTCGTCCGTGAGACTGAAGTGCAGGCTGCCGACGTACAGCCTCGCCTCGGTGTTGGGCATGTTGGGACCAGGACGAGGTGCCCGAGGAGTAGGGTTTACAACGTTGAGATGGATGGGGGCTCCAGCCGTGTGATACTGCATGGGCAAAGGTGCGCTTGCCACGACTCGAGGGTCCAGCTGGGTGGCTGGGACAGCTGGATGCGGTGCCATGGCATGTCTACCGCCTGCATCGCTTGCCCCCGGGTTAGAGCCACCGCTACGAGCAGCGTCCGTCCTTTGTACAACGATGGGGAGGCCAAAGAGGATCTTGCCCGTCAGCTCAATCGCTTTGGGCACCAGTTCACGAGCCGCGAACTCGACGTAGCCGACGCCCTTGCTACGGTGCGTTACACGATCCATGACGATACGCACATCCTGCACAGCGCCTTCTCCCAGATGGTCCTCGAAAAATTCTCCAAGATCACGTTGACCCAACCGCGCCGAGAGCTGGCTGCAAAATACAGAACGCTCTTCGTAGTCGTCGATTTCTGGACTGGGAGTGTGGCGAGATCGAACCGAAACAGTCGGGCTGTCGTAGCGACCGCGGCGTCTTGGCACTGGGCGGCGGGCATCATCTTCGTAGCGACCGCCGCGTTGTGGATGACTGCGGCCGTAGCGACGATCGTCATAGTAGGAATCGTGTCGGTCGCGGTCTGCACGACTGGAAGAAGGAGCCGGGCTAGGTCGATGGTGGTCAGTAGAAGCTACAGGGTCTTCATGTCTGTCGCTTCGACGACGGCGTCGTTCGCGTGCACCCTCGTCGTCATCGTCTTCCGCGCGATCTCGGTTTCGGTCTCGTTCCCGACGAGAGATGTCCTCGCCTCTGCGTCTCTTTCTGCGCTCCTCCGCCTCGTCATCCGCTCGCGAAGCGCTCTTCCTGGAATGGTGACTCTTTCTGCTATACGTGCTGTCCCGACTGCGACTGCGGCTTCGAGTGCGACTGCGACCGTTGGATCGAGCTCCTGGAGAAGAAGCGCGGGAAGATCGACTCGAAGCAGACGGCGAGCGCTTTCGCCCGCGAGCAGCGTCGTCTTTGAGGCCACTTGAGCGTGAAGCCTGAGCACGCTTGCGAAGCTGTTCTGCCAGCTCCTTTTCTCGCGACCGAGAACCGTCATCTTCGTGGCTCGACCGGGCGCTTCGTTCGTCGTCCAGTTCGGAGCCTCGAGAAGGCCGGCGCCCGCCACGTCGAGAGCGGGCCTCTTCCAAATCTGCGTACATGCTGAGAACCTTCCTAGCACTATATCTGGATAGTCGAGTACGTGCTGCCCGAAGAGAGGGTGTTAGGAAAGAGTTGCAAGATGGTAGATGGTGATGTGAAGGAAATCAAAAGCAGCAGTAACCCGTTGCTGCGCAGTTCATCTCTTCTCCGCTTTTGCCAATTTCGAACTGTCAAAGGGATTTAAGATCACGTGACATAGGTATTCGAGCCTGCAGAACGCGTTGTTTGAGGACTGCAGCTGAAAGTATGCACAGTGCTCTCGAACCCTGCAGGCAGCCAACACTTTTTTTGCCGCAATCAATAGTCTGATGGTGAACAAGTTACAGTTGTCTTGAACACCATCCGTTCTTCTTTCCTCGCATTCAAGCAACTCGCAAGACCTGCATGGATTTCACAGCGGCATATCGGCATGCCGCGTGGCGCTGCATCGCCTTTTCGCCCGGCTCGACCTTTCTGGCTTCCGTGACCGGAGACGATGCCTGTTCCGTCGTCGTGAGAGCAAGCTCGACGTTACAAGTGATTCGAACATGGACTCTGGAAGCTTCGATCGGCGTACTAGAGTGGTCTCCCGATGGTGCATTCCTACTGGCAGCACATCCGGGACAGAAGGAGGATGGCGTTGTCTTTGTGGTGTCGCTGGACCCAGCCAAGGAAGCGAACGATGGGTCAGACGAAGGATCTGGATGGGTCGCGAGGATCTCTTCTGGCTCAGACGGACTCTCTCATGCTACGTGGGCGCCTCCATATGGACCCAAGACGCTCATTCTATTCAGTCAAAGTCATCTACGAGCCTCACTGTACAACCTCGTCGACCAACACATCTCGGCCATCGAAGGACCGAAACACGACAAGATCGCATGGACATCCAAGCAGCCCAACTTGTTCGCCGGCATCCTCAAAGGCTCCGAACGCGACTCCCTATACATCTTTTCATTTCAAAAACTGTTGCACAAGGATCTGCAGCAGTTCACCAACAAGCCGAAGTCGGATGAAATGTGGAAGGTGGAGCAGGCCTTTCATCTTGCCATGAATGATGCGCATGACGTCCTTTGGTCACCAGATGGCAGCTGCTTGGCAGTGTGGGAAGGACCGTTGGAGTACAAGCTGCAAATCTACACGCCTCTCGGTTCCCTTCGAGCAACTTTCCTCGTCGAACCGGACTCGGACTCCAATACGCCTGTCACACGGGCAGGTGCGGTCGGCGAGCCCCGACAACCGTCCAAGCGACGACAAGAATCGGCGGATCTCGCCAGCATAGTTGCCGGTGGCGGTGGCGGGATTCGTCAAGTAGATTGGCATCCTTCGTCTCTGTTCCTCGCCGCGGGTGGCGGGGACGAGAAAGTTCGCGTCCTGGAGAGCACGGAGTGGGAAGAGATCGCCTGTCTGGACCTGTCCAGCCCTTCTATCCGAGCCAGCAGGGATGCGCCGTCGATGCCGATGTACGGCCCGCTGATCGCATGGAGGGAGCCACTGAGCTGGCTCGAAGAGACGGGGGCGCGCGGCATCGTCGGCTTGGAGCAGGCCAGCTTGCCGGTCTCGCTAACCTCGAGCAAGTCGGGAGCAAGACAAGGTGTAGCATGGATGGCATGGAGCCCGGAGGGGAACTTGCTGGCTGCCCTCAACGAGCGATTGCCACACGTTGTATGGATCTTTGCCTTTGCAGAACCCGGAGAGGGCAGGGTGACGGGTACTTCGCCGCGTCTGCTTGCGGTGTTGCAGCTCAATGGCAGTGTCCGAAAGGTGTGTTGGAGGCCCGGCCACGTAGGCAAGCTCGGGGTGGTGTGCGACAACCGTGCCATCTACACGTGGGAGCTGATTCCGGCGTCAGCGTCACAATACCGGCAGAGAGCAGAGGCGGTCCCAATTCCCAACGACGATCTCAAAGCGACTCAGCTGCAGTGGTCGCTGGATGGGCAAAAGATTCTGCTCGCGTCGGACTCGCTCTTTTGCTGCGCTTTCGAAGCGGGCGAGGGTTGAGCTTTCCTATGGTCCTGTTTTGCAAGTCACAAATGTAAAGTAGCGAGTGGTAAGGGGTATCCTACCGGTCTGTCCGTCTGTATTCTAGGAACACCAAAGGGATGTACTTGCTGTCAAGGCCTACAGGAAGCCTCTGCCTGTGCCGCGTGCCCAAATCTGCACTCGACCAATGTTGGAACCGACGGATGCGCCGCCGAGGGCTGCACTCTGTCCGTCGGGTGCAATGCGATACAGAACAGCCTTTGTGCGGCTCGGACACGGTGTGTCGATGGCAAAAGCATGGAGCGGAGGAAGAACTCTTGGTGCTGCGCCTAGTGCTTGGCGATGCGATGCGGGGAGCGCTCGTGCTAATGACGGCCGTACCAGCGGATGGACGGTGATCTCGCCGTCGCAGTCCCTGGCGCGCCCACTTGCGAGCTCTTTGACCTCGACCCATACGTCTGCCTTTTGCAGTAGCGTGTTGAGTAAGGACTCATCGAGGGGATCGGAAGCACCGTTCTTGCTCTTTGACGTGGCGTCGGCGTGCATGAGGGTGATGATGCTCGCCTGATTCTGTTCGATTCATGCGATTCGAGATTCAACATGTCAGTGGACACTTACAGAGCTACAATCTGAGAACACTCGCATTGTATGCGTACCTTTGCTGCGAGAGAAGTGAGGGCGCCGAGCCAGTCGGTTAGAAGCCGAGAAACGTCGACGGGTTGGCCGAAGGAGTCGGTAGGATCCGACGCCCAGGCTAGCGCATTCAGATCGTCAACCACTATGAGAGCTCTAGAGGTCCAGTCGGCATCCTCATGCTGGCTTTTGGAATCATCTTCTAGGTCTTGGGCCACTTTGCGATATAGCTTCCGCAACAGCCGTTCAGCTTGGGAACCGTCCTCTCTGACTTGCATGCTAGCGACAGCATTTGCAACATCATCCTCACCGAGCGACGCTAGTATGTCGGCGTTGGCGTCGATGAAGGAAAAGGATCCATCACGCATCTCCTGGTCCAAGTGCACCGCCGACTTGCGAGCGACATTCTTGAGGTGGACACTTCCGTCCGATCCACAGCCTATCCAGATGACTTTGATGTAAACCCGAGCCTTGCCCTTGGTGTCAGGCGCCGCCGACGAGCTTGCTGAACTCTGTTGCTTATTGGCGGCATGAGATGCTCTGAGAAAGTGTATGAGAACGAAAAGTGCTGGCGCGTCGATGGTGTCTGTGACGAGGATTTGCGAGGAGCGTGGTGGGATGGGAGTCCTTTCCGCCGCAGACGATGGACCTGCTCTGCTGCTTGCGGGGAAGGAGAGGAGCGTGTCAAGATTGGGCATTGTGAGCGGACCTGTTCCAGCCCTTTCGGTCTCTTGCAAATTTCCGTCGTGGCGAGGACGAGGACAGGAGAAGAGCAAACCCTCGTCAGATGAGGGGAAGCTCGTGTGAGTTCGGCTCCAAAAAAGTTGTGGAGGAAGAAATGCCGATTTGGGGTTGAATCGGGCATGACTTTGAACACGGAAACAGCCGATGCACAGAATCAAAGAATGCAAACAAAAAAATGCCTCAAGAAACGGAAAGGAGCAGATCGTGTGGCGCCGCACGTGGACGTCCTTTGTCACCGAGACACGAAAGCAAAGATTCAAGAACGTGCTCATTCGTTTTGCACCTCGGCACCACAGCAGACGCAGCACCAACACACTCCCGCCCTTGTCACAGTTGGCTTTTGGTTTCCGTTGGCTCAAACAGCATGCTCTGATTACTGGCTCAACGCAAGCTTGCAAGAAAATCATGGTACTGTGACCCTCTTGTCTAGCTGTTCGACGAGAATGGGGTTTGGCAGTATTGTACAGTGGTGAGACGTGGACAATCCGACATGTCAACGTGCGCATTTTAGACTCGAATCGAGCATCGTCACTCGAACGCTGTCCGCCCAACATGACGCCGCCGACGGCTCGTGGCCGGCATCAAACACGCAAGGTTGAGGGGCTGCTCCTTGTCACGTTGCCTTGGCTCGGCCCTCCCCCGGACGTACCCTCAACACTTCTTTCTGGCAGTATCACTGTGGCAGGTGCAGCCTTTCATGCAGGGTCGTGTCGTTCATTCACCCTGGAGCAGCAATAAGTCCTTTACCGCCGCCTTGATGGAAAGGCCGATCCTGTGACCTGTCATAATCGCCGTGTGTTGCGATGCAGATACTGTTAGCACTCGCTTTGAATCGTCTGAGTGACCCTTGACAGCCTTTGGAGCGTTGAGTGCAACTGCCTCGAGTACCAAACACTTGAGCAGCCGCCACCCGCGACCCCTCTCCCATCTCGTCTTTGCGACTGGTCCCGTCTCTGTCCTCTTCCTACATAACCATCATCATCTTAACGCAGTAGCCATCGCCAATCCTCGGTTTGTACAGCCTTCTGCACCACCGAAAATGGCCACCAGCGCCATGTCACAGATTGCTCCGATGAGCATTGACGAGCTCGTCCACGCCTACCCGCGCGATGCCAAACGCCCCAAGCTGCGCGTTGCCATCGTCACCGAGAACTTCCTCCCCAAAGTCGACGGGGTCACTCGCACTCTTGCACGCCTCCTCGAGCACCTCAACAACGAAGGACACGAAGCCATGGTGCTCGGACCCGAGACCGGCATCCGCCAGTACGCCGGCCATCCGGTCGTAGGTACCTTTGGGGTACCGCTCGTCATCTACCCGGGTCTCAAGCTCAACTTTATGCGTCCGCGCTTCGTCCGTCGTTTGCAGCAGTTCAAGCCGGACGTGATCCATTTCGTCGATCCAATCTGGTTGGGCGCGCAGATGCTTCCGGCCGTGCAGAAGTGGTTGCCGGAGGTGCCGTGTGTTTCCTCGTATCACACCAACCTGCCCACGTATGCCACACTGTTTGGCATGCCGTGGTTGGAGCAGACCATGTGGAACTTGACGCGCAACTTGCACGACAGGTGCGAGATCATTTTTTGCCCGTCGGAGAGCACGCGGCGCATGCTCAGGAGCAAAGGTTTCGCCAATGTCGAAATCTGGTCTCGTGGTGTCGATATCGAGCTGTTCAACCCCCAGGCTAGGGATGAGAACTTGCGCGAGAGCTGGGGCTGCACACCCAAGCCTGCTAACCTCCGTCTGCCCTTGTCGCCTTCGGTGGCCGCCGCAGATGCAGCCGCCAAGTTCGGCTCGGAGCACGCGGCTCTTTCACACCTTGCCGGCAAGCTCGGCGTCTCGATCGTGCAAGCCAACAACACCGGCAAGAGGCCAGATGGGTCTGACGATGACAGCTTCATCCGCACGCCCCCCACCGGACCCGCCACTTCACCTGACTTTGCATTCACCCCGCCACCCGCCTACGATAGCCTCAGCGGCGTCCCCGACCTACCCTCCGGCGGCTTCCTGCTCCCGCCCCCCGCTCTTCCTTCCAACGCCTTGGCCTCGATCCCGAGCAACCTGCGCGTCGAGCCGGAGCCGCAGAACTCGAAAACAGTCGTGCTCTACGTCGGCCGCATCTCGTGGGAGAAGAACCTGCGCCTGCTTATCGAGGCGTTCAAGCTGCTCCCGACCTCGGTTCGCAGCAAAGCCAAGCTGGTGTTTGTCGGCGACGGACCTGCGCGTGGCGATCTGACGCGGCTGTGCAACAAGCTCGAGCTGGACGCGTCATTTATGGGGCATCAGAAGGGGCCACGGTTGGCGGCCATGTATGCGTCTGCGAGCATCTTTGCGTTCCCGAGCTTCACAGAGACCTTTGGGCAGGTGGTGCTGGAGGCGCTGGCGTCCGGGTTGCCCGTGGTTGGATTGCATGCGGAGGGCACGTCGGATCTGGTGAGCCACGGCAAGACCGGGTTGCTGTTGGATGTGAATGCGGTGGCCAAGGCGAGTACGGTGGGGGCGGCGAATGAGTCTCGATCCGCGACGCCGGGGGCGAGGGGCCTCAATGCCTCGGATCGCAGCGCTTCGGCGATCGCGATCAGCGAATTTGCCAACGCCGCTTCCTCGGCTGCGTTCAATCTGCGACCCCCCGCCTCCCCCTCCTCTTCCGACCGCTCCAAATCAAATGCTAGCTCCGACGTCGGACTCGCCACCCCCATCCCCACGACGCTCGACTTCAAAGCAAGCATGACTCCCAACACGCCCTGGTTCCACCAGTGTGCCAAGTCCTACTCGATGCTGCTCGAGCGCTTGATCTTGGACCGACAGACGCGCGCCCTCATGGGCCAGCGCGCCGTGCTCTACGCCTCGCGCAAGACCTGGTGGGACGCCATGGATGCACCCGTCAGAGGCTACGAGCATGTCATCCAGCAATCCGGCCTCAAGAATCTCTCCGATGACGAACTCGAGGCGTGGAGGAACAGACAGAGGAGGAACGCCCCGCTGACGGGGCCGCGCATCAAACTCGCTGTCGTGCTCTACGTCGCGCTCTTTGCTTGGCTGGTGTGGCTGCTCTTCTTGTCCAAGTAGATTCATACTCAGGCTGGTGACTGTATCGACTCATATACCCTTTGCTGTCTTGTTTCTCTGCCTGGCTCAATGACCACTCTCACGAAATTCAACGGCTAGTCAACAACGTCTCTCTCGTTGCCTCCAACAATCGCCGATGCTCTATGTGATCACATCAGCAGCGCAACAAAGTTGCTCGGGAACGTGTTTGCCCCCTGCTTTCTCCTCGCCTCATCCAGCAACTCGCCCTGCCACCACCCATCCGCCTCGGTATGCGTGACCGCAATGATATCCCCCGTGGTAAAGCTGAACTCGTCCGGGTTCGTCGCCTGGTAGTCGTACAGCGCTTTGACATAAAACAGGATCGGCTGGCCCGCGTCGCTGTACTGACCAGTAGGCGCATGCCCTTGCGGCTGAGTAGGCCCTGGCGCGCCGTGGGGTGGTGCTGCAGCAGGAGCAGGGGCAGGTGCAGGGGCAGGGCTGGTGGCTCGAGCCCAGTGTTGCTGCTGTTGCTGCTGCGGTGGCTGCTGGTAGTGTGACGGTGCGACACTGGCCGAGCTCTGTTGCTGTGCGTGTGCTACGCCATTCGGTTGCTGCCCCGACTGCTGCTGTTGCAGGTATTCGTGCATGTACGCCGACGCGGGCGTCTCTTGCGCCCGAGCATACTGCGAGCCTTGCTGCTGCATCGGCGGCGCATAGTACCCGCTGGGTCCGATCGGCTGCGGTGCCGGGGGCGCAGGTGCCTGCTGTGCCGCCGCAGGATAGGCATTCTGCACGGGACCCGGAGAGCCGCCGTACTGCGCCATGTGTGCCGGCACACTCTGGCTGGCAGCGGGAGGCTGATGTGTCTGTCCATAGCCAGCAGGCGGGTGTCCTCCGTACGGCTGCTGCTGAGGCGCAATCTGGGGAACGGATTGGCCAACAGTCGAGTATACGGATGGCTGAACTGCATGACCTTGGTATGGAGTGCGACCATCGGCTGCGGATGGTGCACCCTGGTAGCTGTACGGGCTCTGCAATTGGTGCGGAGGTGCCTGGCTGTACTGACTCGAGACCGAAGGATGCGCCTGGTGATGGGTCTTTTGCTGCGGATAGTTAGCGTGAACCACCGAAGGTGGACGCGCCTGCTGCTGTAGTTGGGGCGGCTGCTGCTGCTGCTGCTGGGGCGGAACACTGCCAGCTCGTGTCATATAGTCGACGGCCATCTGATCGTGCGTCACCGAACCAGTGGCGTCCAAAGCGATGCCCAGAGGAGTGGTGCTACGAGGAGGCAGCTGCGACTGACGTCTGGACAGCGTGCCAGACTTGGGCTGATCTGAGGACGGTGCCGGAACTCTAGGAGATTGAGCTGATTGCTGCGGTTGCTGCAGCTGCTGTTGTTGCTGCGTGGGTCGAGACCAAGGCTGGGGGCTAGGACTTCGACCTCGCGCCCCGACACCAGCGAAACCCTGTTCGTGTTGCTGCTGCTTGTTCGGACTCTTGGGAGGATCTGAAGCTTGGGCACCTGCGCGGGATGCGACCGAGTTTTGTCGCGACAGCGACTTGCGTTCGCCTGGGAATGACTGGCCGTACTGTCCCACCACTTCCTCCACAGGCAGAGGCGAGGCAGCTCGTGCTGGGGCCTGCATGAAAGCAGCCGAGGGAGATCGGGCGCGTGGAGGCAGGTTGCTAGCCATGGACGGCGAGGGAGAGTGGGCGCGGTGCTGCGGAGGCATGTTCTGAACAATCTGACCAGGCTGGGCGAATGGTGCAGGTGGTTGAGGCTCGGCCGACAGACTGTCTCTGCGCGCTGGACCGGGCGATTTACCGCCAGGTCGCATACGCAGGCTGGCAAGAGCCTTGGCGATAGGGTCGTCGTCGTCCGCTGCCGCGTTGGCCGCAGGTGCAGCAACGCTGGCACCACCGAGGGGAGCGACGGGAGCGGGTCGCGAAGAGGACGACTGAGATTGGGGCGAGTTGGGATGAGAGATGGAAGAGGTGCGCGCGAGGAACTTCTTAGTCGACATGCTTCGTTGCGGCGATGAGAAGGGCTGCGTCGACGGAGGGGGACTCATTGGGTTGGCGGAGGGCGCCGGAGCGGCATGGCTTGGGGGCAAGGCCGGAGGAATAGCAGCCGGCTGCGGAGTTTCGGCCTCGTACTGCGCAAATGGCTGAGCAGGCACGGGCTTGTCGTGGTAGAGACCGTTTCGTGGAGCTGCTGCAGATTGTGAGGCTGGCTGAATGGGCTGGGGTGGCTGCGGCGATGCTGCCTGTTGCGGCTCTTGAGGCTGGAGAGGCGATGCCTGCTGCTGCTGGGGGGATGGTGCCGGCTGCTGCTGCTGCTGCTGCTGCGGTTGCTGTGGGACGGGAAGCTGAGTGGGACGCGTGGTGTTGCGCTGGAATCTAGCACTGTGGTAGGTGGGTCGAGCGGGAGGGGCCTGTCCCTTGGCGTAGTTGATGTACTCGGGAGGAGCTGGGATGAGGGAGCCGGTGCCGCAGAATTCGATGAAGAACTGCACGTCGCGAGGGGTATCGACGTTTTCGAGGCTGACACGAATGCGCTCACACGATTCGTCGTCGGCGACACAGACGGCCGAGACGGCATTGGCAAAGTTCCAGAGGTTGCTCTTGGAAAAGTCGATGCGCTCCTCCTCCTGATCTTGGCACTGGTCGAGGTAGGCCTTCCACTCGGCGTTCCACTTGACGGTGGTATCCCTGAGCGCGCGCACAAAGTTTTGATAGTCTCGGTCGTTCTGGCTAACGGTGGCCTGGGCCTTGTCGAGCTTGTAGGCGACCTTGTCGAGGTCCTTGCCTTGAACCAAGCTGCTTTGAGCGGTGTATCCGTTGATCTTGATGCAATCTTGCTCGTACTTTTCGCGCGACTTGTTGACGTAGCTCTCTTGGGTTTGCTTGTGCTTGTGGAGCTTCTCGATGTTGGCTTGGGCAGCCTTGCGCGAGTTCCAGCTTTTGTTGGCAAAGTCAGTGACGGCACCTTCGAGATCCTTCTTGATCATGTTGGCGAGATCAGCATGGGTGCGCGAGGTGGTGTCAAGCTCGACCTTGACAACGTCGAAGGCCGCCTTTAATGCCCCAGTCTCGCTGTGGCCGAGGGGCTGACGGGAGAGTTTTGCGAGGCGTTTTGCATACTCGGCTTCGATGTCGGCGCGTTCCTTGTAGAGCGACTTGAGTTCGTCGAGAGAGCGCTGGGATGCTTTCATCCGTGCCGAGATGGCTTCAAAACCTGCATCATTGAGACCCCAAAAGGCATTGCAGAACGACGTGGTCTCTGAGAGCTGCTGACGGATGTATTCGTCTTCAGCAGCGATGCGTCGACCGGCTTCGCCGCCGTCGGACCCCATGCTACCACTTGCACGTTCCGCTTGAGAGCGCGAGCTGTGATTGGAGTTCGCCGACGTGGAGCGACGATCTGAAGGCATGATGGCAGTCAAGAGACTCGGCGGCTGAGTCAGGCAAGATGAGGTAGCGGTGGCAGCAGCAGGCGGAACAGCCGTATTCTAACGTGGTCGTAGCAGAGGACCGTGCGGTGCAACACGAAGCGGGGCGGACCTCTTCCGATAGCGCGGTGGAATTGCTCGAGCAGCTCCTTGGAGTCTGTTCGATGAAGTGAGACTTGGCTTGACCTGACTGGACGCAGCGGCGCTTGTCAAGCCGAGACGATTCGGATAAGGTCCGCAGAGGGCACGGTCTCAATTCCTGAAGGCTGACTGAAGTCAGTTAAGACAGCAACGGCCAGACGTGTCTGATAAGAGGCTTGGTGTGCTGCGATTAAGCGTGGCGATGTGCACGTGCGAAGCGGGGGTGAGGGGAGATGGTGGTGACGAAGATGAATCGTATACTGCATGTGGTGTTGGTCCGAGTTCCCGTTGGTGGCCTTTGCGCACTCCCCGTCCGAAACACACACACAGAGGTAGAAATTCAAAACAAGTTGAACATAGCCTCACCCATGCATAAGAAATAAGGCACAGAATCGAGGACCAGAAATTCAGAATGCCTTCCTTTTCCAGTCTCAGAAAGAAACGCGTCTTGGTCCTCATCTCGTCTCGCTCTCCTGCTTAGGGGTGTCATAGACCCTCCTGTGCCTTCCTATGCAATCCTCGGCGCAGACTCGGTCTTCACCGAAGGAACACAGCAAAGTTGGTGGAGAGGGTAAGGAGTGATTTCCGCACCGAAGGGGCTCCTCATTCCACCCCTGCTGATCGTTCGTCGATTAGCCTCCGACACATCTTTGCAGCACCTCGATACGTTGCTCAACTAGATTGGAACGGGTTGCGTTGGCAGCGGGTTCGGAAAGGTGGGCTTACATTGCGGCTCTAAGAAGCGCGGATCTGCGCCAAACTTGATGGACTCATGATAAGCCGCGCTCGATAGAGTGGGAATCGTCCTCTAGCTCGCCCGGCAGAGAGCTTGCCGACACATGACGACCATCTCAAGCATGCCGCGACGATAGTCACATACACCCTGCAACTTGAAGAATACCTGACTGCACTTAGCTCACTCGACCGACTACGCACACACCGCTGGCACGCTCCGGCTGATCGCTACGGCACGGTCAAAATGTATTATACAACGAGGACCGGCACTCTAGTCCTCCATCTCGTCATCCAAGGCCTCCTTGGCTTTGTTGATAGCCTCCTGTCTCAAGTCTGCGGGCACTGTCGTGTGTACCCCGTTGCTCTCCGGTCCGATCCAGCTGACCTCCAGCTCAAAGTCTTTGTCCTTGGCATCGTCGTGCACCTTGAAGATGATCTTTGCCGCCTCCTCCACGGCCTCCTTCTGCGTCAACTTGTCCAAATCGAGCTTCTCAATCTCGGTCTTTGCGAGCTGTCTGCCTTTGCCGACGGCACAGCCGTTGTAGCCCCAAAACACGCCCGATGGCTCGATCATGTAGATCTGCGGGCCCTTGTTGTCATCGACTCCGGCGATGATGGTGCTGACGCCGAAAGGGCGTACCGAAGAGTAAAGCGTGTAGGCTTGGACGTAGTAGGCGACGCGGTCGGCCAGCGTCTTGACGGGCGAAGGGAAGCGGTAGTTGTCGAGATGCGAGACGGCTTCGGAGCGCGCACGTGTAGCCAAGTGCTTGCCGTCGGCGATGAGGCCTGCTGAGACCATGCCGATGTGTGGAGCGGCGTTGTAGATGCGTGGATTAGAACCGGGTACGAGCAACTTGGACTGGACGAGCTTCTCGACGGCGACCACAACACCCGTTTTGGTCTTGATGGCGATGGCGGTGCCCGCGTTTTCGGCTGCTTTCGCAGCATACTCGATCTGGAAGATCCTGCCGTCTGGCGAGTAGGTACTCGAAGAAAGATCGTATCCGGTACCTTGCGAGGCCATTGTGAACGGAGATGCTGCGGGGATTCTTTGAGCTGTTGCTGAGGGACCGACGCTCTATTCAAGTGTAGATTCTCTGATGTGCTGATCTAGCAAACGCAGCCGCAGAGAGTGTGGGCAGGGTTGCAGGTTTCACAAGCAGCGTCGGACGGTGACGAGCTGGACTTGAGGTTTCACTTGGGTGAAGCTCGTGTATGTGAATGCTCGGTTGAGTGTTGGAGCAGTCGACGCAGACTAGGAAAGCGAGAGGATGAAAGGACGAGAAGAAAGGTGGGATGGGAGAAGTGTAGGTGGAGAGAGAGAGAGACACACACACAGAGGACATTGAGGGTTTGCGAGGTGGCCTGCGCGTTCCCTTCTCTGTAGCTCAGCGCTGAGCCTACGCAGCCCAGAAGACGTCGAAAGCATGAGAGTCGATCACCGCAGAGACGCAGCGCATTTCTCCACTTTTCCGCGTCCAACGACTTCGATTTGCTCCAGGCTGTTAGGCCGTGCTGCGCTAACGACTTGTGTGTTGAAAAAAAGGCTGAAGTTCGGAAGGCGGCCAAAGACGACGGACGAGGTTGTTTCGCACGGCGTCGCTTTGAAAGCAAACGACATCCTTCTTGCTTGTCTACCTTTCCTCAACTTCACCAACCGCTCCACCGCAACGGCATCCTATCCAGCAGGCCAAGGGAGAGCGAAACAGCTTCAGTCGAGACGCTGCGTCACTCACATTCGCAGGGACAACCTCTGGTTCGCGCTATTTGTGGTGATCAGATGTATGGGTCGTAGCTGTGGTCACGTTGCTCCCCCACCTTCCCACCCAAGCTTGACGCTCGACACGAGCCTTTTGTAGCGCGAAGCATCGAGGCAATTCCAGATCTATACAGCTACCTCTACTAGCATCTTCCTCCTCTCATCGCCGCTGCACTGCCACAGCATACCTACTTCAACCATGACGCACCTCCTACCACCTAGCCTATTCCGCCTTTTCGCACCCCGTCCACCACTCGAGTACGTGGCGCCGCTTCGCTACGATCCAGACCCAAATGCCACGCCCCTACCTAAAGACCCGACCCTTGTCTCAGCGCGCAAAACGGTGCGCTCCCCACTCACCGGCGTCGCATCGGTCCTCGAACGCATCAAACAAGACGCAGCGGACCGCGGAGAGTCGACCGACGACATAGCGCACGAATCCACCTCGGCCAACTATACGCTCTCGCGCGCCACGCTTCGTGAAATCGAACTTGAAAACAAAAAAGCCGCCAAGGCATCTGCGAAACAGCGCGGGCTGGAGGCGTACAACCCACAGGCGAACCCAAATGCCACCCCAGATGCGTACAAGACGCTCTTCCTTGCGCGGCTGAGCTACGACGTGACCGAAAAGGACCTGCATCGCGAATTCGACATGTACGGCCCCATCGAGACCATCCGTATCGTCCGAGACAGGCAAGGGAAAAGCAGGGGGTATGCCTTCATAGCGTATGAGCGTGAACGCGACACGAAAGCCGCCTTCAACGACGCAGACGGCATCAAGATCAACGGCCGCCGCGTCAAGGTCGACTTCGAGCGCGGCCGCACGGTCAAGGACTGGAAACCCATGCGGCTGGGCGGCGGTCTAGGCGGCGCCAGCAGGAAACCGAAAAAGGCCCCCGAACCCGCAGAGGCACCCATGATGGCCCCCGGCAGCGGCGGCGGCGGCTTCGGCGGCGGAGGATTCAGGGGTGGTTCGAGAGGCGGCTTTAGAGGTGGCTCAAGAGGCAGTGGCGGCGGTGGCTTCGGCGCAGGCGGCAGGGGCGGCTTCAGAGGAGGAGGAGGAGGAGGATACAACAACAACCCACCTCGCAGTGCAGGCGGCTACGATTCTGGCTATCCGCGTTTCTCAAACTCCAACGCTCCCCCTTCTTCATCCTCAAGATACCCGCCAAGTAACACCGGTGGCCGCGACAGAGACTACAACCCCAACGGCTACACTCCACGCTCCTACGACGATCCCTCTTCCGGTCCACCGAACAAACGCAGTCGCTACTAAGTGTCTTGGTTGCTTTTTCAACGTGCTGCTGTATTTGTTATTTGTGCCCATCCCAGTCCCATCATCATCATCACCATCATCACACACACACACGCACACGCACAATCTGGTTCTATACGAGTGAAAAGTCGAACACCGTTTCAAAAGCCCAGATTCGTAACATGAACGCAACACAAAAAGAAACAAAAGTGAAAGCGTGACCTATCGATGCGAACAAGAGGTGTTGATGCCTGGGAACGCGCACCAGCACCCAACATGACACCAAAGATGAAGCAAGCGGGTATCAAAAGTGGAAAAGGAACAAGGGTCGCCCATCACGCGCGCCTCAGCTGCTGTTGCTGATCAGCCCAAGTTCGCTGTTGCTGCCCTTGGCCCGAGTAGTGCTGCTGCTGCTGCTGAGCAAATTGCTGCTGCTGCTGCTGCTGCTGCTGCTGCCTCTGTTGTGGTTGTTGCTGCTGCTGCTGCTGCAACGCACCGTGGCCATACAAGCCCGAGGAGCTACTACTCTGCAACGGCTGGTTGTACTGAAGTTGGTGACTCTGCTGATCGGGACTCCTTTCGTGATTGTAGCCCATGCCTCCTTCGCTCAACACGCTTGTGAGCGACTGGCTCGCTTCCAGCGCTGCAGCCTTGTCTCCGCACTCCTTCTCGACCCTCCAATGCCTTCGCAACGCATCGCTGCGTGGGAAACCTTTGCCGCAGATCTCGCAGACGTAAGGCTTGTCACCCGAGTGAACGCGGCTGTGACGTTCGAGATCGTGCTTGCGCGAGAACGCGCGCGGGCAGACAGAGCAAGCAAACGGCTTGAGCTGCGAGTGCGAGCGCAAATGAGCCTTGAGGTTGTACGAACGATTCTTGGCAAACGTCTTGTTGCAGTTTGGGTACGGGCACTTTGCGATACCGTCGACATCGATGCGTGCGTCCATGGCGTCGCCGAGCGCATTGATCATATCGGTCTGATGCGGGTTCATGCCGTGGTGCGGCATGAATCCTGACGACGATGGATGCATGCCGTAGCCGTAGGATCGAGAAGGCTGGATCATGCCACCTGCGTGCATCGACATGCCGTTGGGAACCACCGTGTCAGACATGCCGTGCGCACCCAGACCGAGACCCGCATCGCCGGAAATGCCGAGAGCAGAGTCGGCAATGTTGCTCGACTGCCAGTCTTCGCCAGAGTAGGCTCCACCGCTCTGCCAGCTCATGAGGCGCGCGCGACCGACATTCTGGCTGGGTACGACAGGGTCGCGACTGGGACCGCGAACGCCGCCAGCACCTGATACGCCTGCGCCGGTGGAAAGACGTCGAAGCTCGGGGTTGAATCCCTGAGGCGAAAAGTTCGAGGCAGCATTGATGTTGTTGAGGCTGCGCTGAGCCTGGAGCGAGGGACGGCCCCGCCCATAGGGAGAGTTGGCGCTCAAGAGCGCATCTCGAGGCCTGTTGAGTCCGCGCGAGGGCCCAGCTTGGGATTCGTACATTCCGTCAGCCTCGAGCGACATTCTCTGCATAGCGGCTTGCTGAGGCTGTCGCTGATGCAGATGGTTGGAGGCAGGACCCGGATGGAGCACCGAGGGAGCACCATCGACCAGGCTAGCCGTCGACGAGCCCGGGAAGGAGGCCAAGCCGGACGAGATGCCGGGGCCAAGGTGAACATCGGCAGCTGCGCTGTTGCTGGTGGATGCGAGAGGAAGAGCGTTGCGAGGGGTAAGGAGCGAATCGGAGCTTAGGTCCAAAGAATCGTCAGGCCGCGAAGAGAGATCAAAGTGACCTGCAGTTCGTGGCTGCGTCTCCAGTCTGCTGCTGCTGTCAATGAGAGCAAGCTCGTCATCGGGATACGAGAAAGCGGCCGAGGCAGTGAGATCGCCAGCTTCGACGCCGAGCCCGGTTGACCAGAGGGCGTACTCTGCAGTGTTGTCGAGCAAAGGCGTGCCGTCGTCTGCAAAGCTGAAGGAGGGGATATCTGTGCCAAAGTCGGTGGCCTCGAAGACGTTGAGACGCGTGTGCACGGACTTGATTGGCGGAAGTGCAGGAAAAGGCAAGGTTCAACAGACTCGAATCAGCATTCGGATGATGGCAGTAATAGCAATGTGCGAAGGAAGGCGGTTCGAACTTACGTATTCGTACTCTGGGGCCTCGTCGAGGAGGGAAGCGGGGAGCACAGGAAATGAGAGCGGAGCAGATGGGTCGTCGAGGCCTGTCGCATCGTTGGAGCTGAACATGGGGGCAAAAGCGGCAGCAGCGAGATTGGCATCGAAATCGCTGGTGGAGAAAGAGGGACCTTCGGGAGGACACGAGGCCGAGACATCTTCCAAAGTAGAGGAAGTAGCATAGCCGGCGAGAACCGAATCGAATGCCCTCGAAGTCGGGATGACGGAGGAAGAGTAAAGGGAGTTGGGGTCCGAAGCTGACACAGAGGAGGGCACGATGCCAGCTTGAGAGTGAGGAACAGCATCGGAAGTGGTAGGTGCCGAGGACATGGTGGTAGCCGGAGTGGCAGCGGCAAGCGCAAAGGAGGAGGAGGACAGGGGCATGGTGCTAGACGAGGCTGAGGAGGATGGATTGGCGAGACTCAAAGTCGAGGAAGAGGTGGATGGAGCCAAGGCTCTGGAGAGGTCCGCATATTGAAACCGAGGTTCGTTCGACATGCCGGACTGCGTGAAATGACTGCGCACGTTTGCCAGAACCGAGGTCATTGCAGCTTTGGTTTCTTTGTTGCAGCAGCTGTGCTGAAGCGGAGAACAGAGAGGGTGTGATGGGTTTGAACAATGCTACGATAGAGCAATGAGTGACGATCGGAGCGTGACCGTGTAGATGTGATACGCAAAGCCGGTGCAATCGGATGATCCGTTTGGAGAGGTTCCTTGCGGGAATGTGACGGCTGTCGTGTTGACGCAGTCACTATGAGCGATGTGATTGCAGATGGGGTGACTTTAGAAGTCGGCCGTGTGCGTGTGACAGAGACGAGAGTCAGATCACGAGTGCACTAGTTTGCTTGTCAGAAGATCGATGCTCTGACGACGTTGAGAGTGAGCAAAAGTCGAATGTCGACAGTAGATGGTCTTTGTATCGAAAAGAGCTTGCTATCAAAGCAGATGGGTGGGTATGAAGGTTGAGTTGGTATTGGACGAGATGGTCTGGTTTGGCGGAGAATGGCTTGACAAACGAAGGAGGGGGGGAGTGAGAGACGTCGATGATGGAAGTCAAGATGCAAGATAAATGATGGTGAGATGACGATAATGTCGAGCAAGGGCGTTCCGCTGTAGTTGGGCTGAGGGCGGCGTGTCGGCGGCGGGGCTGTCGATCAGGTGTGAAGGAGCGTCTGCGGTGGCCGTCTGTAACGTCGATCCCGCGCCAACAAAGAGATCTACAGCAGGTCAAGCAGAGAACGAGACAAGGCTGGGGCGCTCGGGGCGCACTCGAGGAGGCGAGGAGGAGGAGCACAGGGAGCTTGGGAACGTGTCCGCTAGAGTCGAGCGAAGGAAGGGGGGGCGCTAGACGTGTCGGGACCCAAGCAAACGTCGGTGTTGGAAAGCAAGCGAATGCTCGGGATGCTAGTTTCACAGACAGGTGTTGGTTGGCAACGCGAGCTAGACGTCAGAGTGGACGAGCGAGCTAAAGCGTGGTAATCATCGAACCAGCGAAAGATGCGAAGGACGACGACGAAGAACGAACGAACGAGGGGAGGATCCCAAACCAAGATTTGACCGACGAGACAAAGCGGACTGGAGCGTCGACGACCAGAGCGTGTGAAGGAGGGCAAGGCAGAGCAGAGAGCGAGAGGTGCAAATGCAGGCCGAGCCAGGTGCACGAGCAGCGGCAGCAGCAGCAGAGACAGAAAGAAACAGGCGACAAAAGGTCAGAGTGTCGGCTAACTAACGCGAGGGCGAAATGCGACACAGAGGAGAAAGGGAGAGAGACAATCCGAGACAAGCCTAAGCCGAGAGAGACAGAAGCAGAGGACAGAGAGAAATGGAAAGACGCAGCACCACAGCCTTCGTGCATCCGAGCCACCTTATTCAGAGAGGAGAAATTTTAAGAAAAGCCAAAAAGGTCAAGGCTCAGCAGCGAACACACCTTCTGTACTGTATGCACAGCTCAAAATTAGCGCGAGAACTAATAAAATAAACTAAACAAAACAGTGTAGCAGCACAGCAGCCAAGCCCCAGGGAAATATCAATCACAAATCACAAAGTCGAGGTCGGGATGAAGGCGCTGAATGGCGCTCAGTCTAGCTTCAGGGATCTTCACAGCGTCGATCTGAAACAATAGCGTAGCGCTCAGGGACGAGTCTGCTGGACCCGAGCTACGTATCGTGAACCCACCCGCTCACCCGATCTATCTCGAACACACTCTCACACTCTCACACTCTCACACTCTCACACTCTCACACTCTCACACTCACACACTCACTTTCTCTCTCTCTGTAACTGGAACGGTCCTTCGTTTAGAGCTTCTGCCAGCCACCAAGTCGATGGTCTTGAGCTTCTCAAATCGACCTGCAGCTGCTGCAAAAAAAAGTGTACACACACGCTCGGGCTTGCCGTGTCCGTGTGAAATGAAAAGCGAGTGTGAGTGCGCGTGGTGCGTGCGCGTGTGCAGCAGCAGTTTAAAGGGTTTGAGTGGGAGTTGAGTGGGTCCGAATGGGTCCGAGTTGGTCAGCGCGCTGCACTTACCTGCGTGCAGACCAAAAAATCAAAAAGGAAAAGAAAAGGAAAAGGAAAAGAAAAGAGAAGAAAAATCAAACGGGTGTTGCGACAGTCCCGCACTGGCCGTCGAAGAGCAGTTGGACTGTTCTGGTACAACAAAAAACAGCTAAACACGAAGAATAAGAGACTCCGCTCGGACTCATCATGTGCGATGTGCAGCAAAGAAACTCAGATGTGGGAATTGATCTCAGGTGACGATACCTTTTTTCCTCGGTTGCAACACCAACTCAGTCTGCGACCTTCCTCTCTCCCTCTCTCGCTGACGCCCTGAACACCAAGCACTGCCAACACTGACATGTGATTCTCAGCGTTCAGCATGTGCAAACTCGTATCACCTGGTTACTGAAAATCACTTTATGCTAGTTCAAGCACGCGATTACCGCTGAGCGTGCCATTCTAGAGCACACTAACCACTATGGGTCGCTTCGAGAACCACTAGCCCGAATGGATTCGGAACAGCTGACAGCTGTTTGAGCACGAGTTCCACTGCGGATAGTGTGGCTGCGGCTGCTATCAAGGGTTTCTCGAAACTTTTAGCGTGGAATTTCGTCAGGAAGATGCTTAGTGCTGATGGTCTTTGCATTTTCTACTGGCTCGACATCGTATACTCTACCTCGCTTCAGGGCGTCGCTTCTCGACAAGAAAAGGGGGGCGGAGGTTTGATCGTCCGGCTATCGAGCAACGCCCAAGGCGATAGTCGGTGCTGCTACTGCTGCTGCCGCTCCTCGTTTCATCTTGACAGCCGATTGGCGCTCGGTCCGAAACCAGATCCCCGTTGACTAGCTTGGTTTAGTCGCCACAGTCCACACTCTCGATCGTCACCGTACAGCAGCATGTTTGCTCGCGAATGTCTCAGTAAACACTTCATTTGCGCTAGGGAGGTCTGAACCCTGATCTCACTTGGTAGAGATATGCAAAAGTGCAACCTGACACCAACCTAGTGGGTTGGCCTGACGGTCTTGCTGCTTGCCTCTCGAGCGTCGTCGATGTTGCTACCAGCAACCGTAGCACAGACCAGACAAAGTCAAGCGATGCTCGAACATGTCGCCTCACTAGCCATACGCTGCGTGTCTCGCCCCGCCATGGATATATCGCCGCTTTCCAAAGCAGCAGCGGTCTCGAACCTCGTATGCAGGCACAGACGGTGTAGCACTTGCATCGGCTTTCAGCTTGGCTGCGTATCCCATGGGAAAGTGTCTCATACTAGCTTGTTACGGCAGGCGTTCTTCCGACATTGTTCTGGAGGATCGTGTACAGCGGGACTTGCCAGATAGCGAGCGTACCCCAGAGAGGGCAGCGACTCTGAGACCTCCAGGGGTCCGATCTCGCCGTCAGCAGCCCCCTTGCTAGCAGCTCATTTTCATGCATGCGAATTTGTGTTTGTTTCCGTTGGATGTGCTTTAGCCCGTATCTGGCCTCGTCGTCGGTTAACTCGTTTGGTGCAGTTTGCCTTGGATCTAGCGCATAGGCGGGTTCATACGGGGAGGAAGGATTCGCTCGGTTCTGCACGTTGGCGTTTTGACATGTGCCATTTGTTTCACGCTTTTCCGTTTTCTTTTTTTCTTTTTTAGGCAAACGACCCTTTGAATGACGACCTTTTCCCGATGGCATTCTCAAGCGAGATTCGAGACCTTGCGCCGAAATTTCCTGCTCTAGTCAGGGTTGTTTGTTTGCCGGCACGATAGCGAGCAACAATCCGAAGCCAAGCTCGTTTCGAATCTCACTCATCCCGTCCTCCTTCAGCGAGCGAGCTGAGCGGGAATGAATAGTTTCAAGCGAAACAGAAGCCTGTTGCAAGCTTTCCGTGGCTGCATACCCGATTTGTCTTGGAATCCCCGAAGAACGGTTCGAAACGGCAGATTGGAATGATAGCTGCTGGTCCGAGAGACAACTGTCGTCGTTCCGAGGCGTTGGTCAAATCCCACCAATCAGTCATCTCGATCTTTCTCCTCTTTCTCTCTATGAGTCTGTCTGCCTGCGACACAGTTGCTCTGCATCGTGCATAAATCTTATCAATCGGCGTGGCCTCCGATGAGATGCAGGCCGGAAACCATCCGAACATTTCGAGAGCGAACCATTCGACGCCAAACCACAGCTGCCGCCATCGAGCAATCAATCGATGGGAATCTCGTCATTGGATCGACGGTTAATCGTGACGTGCTGATTGGTGCTCTCGCATCGCGATGTCAGCGCCCTGAGATGGGCCTAGGAAGTGAGCAGGGCGCTGCTATCCCCACAGCGTCCCTGTCCCGGTCCTCCGCAGCTCCACAAGAAGGTTCTGAACTGTGCAGCAGCCACATCCCCGCGATGGCGGTTTTTCCGGACAAGAGCAAACATCACAAAAAGAACAAATTAATTTACTAAAATAAATCCGACCTTGAAAAGCACACCAGCATTGCATCGGGCCCGATCACAGCAAACCCGATTCACGCTACCTGCATGAGAGTAAAGCCTCACTTCCAAGCCGCCGCTTATACGTGCGTCGCTTCGGACTCTTCACCAGGGCGCACCCCACCGTTGTTACCTTAGCCACTTCGTGAAGGGCTACCGTGATCTGCACGGCAGCATACAGCGGAGCTTCAAATGTGTCCCTGCATAGCTGTGAGTGGCCCGGTTTCAAGCGTGTCCATTTTGCTTCTGCGGGGAAAAACACGTCCAAAAGCGGAAGGGCACTTTCCCGCCAAGGCTCTCTTTCACCGCTCCATCATCTCAACCACACACGTTACGGCGCCAAAAGGAGATGAGATGAACGACACGATTGCAAGAGAGCGAAGATGAATATACTTGTTGGGTCTATGACTAGCAAAAGTAAAGCTGAGTGCATCGACGAGCGATAATTATAGAGAGACGAGTGCTTTCTTCGAGCACATGTTGCGTGGTGTAGTAGTACAATGCGAATATCAAAATTGCGGATAGTGAGAAAGAATGTTCACGCTGCTGTCTGCTGCTGCTACTTCATCGCATCAGCATCCTGAGCAGCGACGAGAGCACCTTGAAGCTGAGCGGCTTGACAATGTATCCGTCCGCGCCCGTCTGGAATGCCTGTCGCTTGTCCTCGTCCGTCGAACGTCCGGTGAGCGCAAAGATCTTGGCACGGTGTTTTGCCGGTGGCTTGACAGGTCCAGCATTGGCTGTTGGAACCGCCGATCCGCCGCCACGACTGCCACTGTTGACGCTGGCGCTCTTGCTGCTCTGATAGCGCTCCATCTCGATCTTGCGAATCGCCGCAATCGCCGAGATGCCGTCCAGCACTGGCATCGACAGATCCATCAGAATCACATCAAAGTGGTCGGGCGGAAAGCGCGAAAACTGCGAGATCCCCTCCTCGCCGTTGGTGGCCTCGACAAAGTCAATGTCCAACTTGGTCAGGAACGCCGCAATCACCTTGCGGTTGATCGCATTGTCCTCGACCGACAAGATCTGCATGCGCTTTCGAGAGGCGCCGCTGCCACCTACACCTGCACCAGCCACGCTGCTGCCGCCGCTTCGACTCGACACCAAGGCACTCTTGAGCACTGCACCGTCTCCACCTTCCAGCGACACGGTCGAGCCAGGTGTGTTGGGCGTATTGGGCGTTGGAACACGCTCGAAGTACGAGTCCCCGTCGCCGTCACGTCCTCCGTGCGAAGGTGTGTTTCCGGACAAAGGCGACATGAACACATGCTTGTGCAGCCGCGGCTCGTGGTACGTGATACTTCGCGCAGGCAGTAGCGGTCGACTAGGCTTCAACGCGCTCGACCCTGAGGCATCCTCGTTACCAGCGTTCATGCGTGCTTCCGTCGAGTGGCGCCGGATGAGCGAGCTCGATGGGGTGCCCGGCGGATCGGGCGACATGTAGTGCGAGCGGATGCGATCAATGCCTGGGTCCAGTGCGGGTCGGCGCAGCTCTCTGATCTCGCCTTCTGCCAGTTGTGACCGAGACTTTGCCGGCTTCGACATCGCCCCGTCTGCCAGGCTGGTCATCGCGACAGGCGTCTCGCCATCGGCGCGTGGCGTGATCGAAGCATTCGAATCAAATGAGCCCAGCTGATGTCCCGGGATGTCGTGAATGTCCGGTCGACTGTGGCGAGGCGCAAAGTAGCTTTCGCTTTGCTCCATCTGCCTGTATGCGGCTCCACCTTCGCTCGGTGAAGGCAACGGCGTGCTAGGTTTGGTCTCTTCGGACGACACGGGATCACCAGCTCGTCTGCGCTCGAGGCACTGCAGGCAGAAATCGACGACGCTCTCCAATTTTGCGGGACCGGCAGGCTTGAACAGAATCCGCGCCACGCCGCCGGCTGCGTGGTAAGCCTCGCATGCCATGGCTATCTCAGACTCGCCCCGACTGGCGGTGAGGAAGATCACGGGCGGAAGCTCGAGTCCGCGCTGTGCCTTAACCTTCTCCAGCAGCTGCATGTCGTCGTTGATGACGAGCACGTCGCTGTGCTTGATATGGTCATCAGCCTGGACCTGCTCGGAGAGCTTGAACTCCCACCAGTTTAGGAAGTAGCCTTCGAGGGCGTGGCACAGATCCTGGTCACCGCGCGACTCGTCAAAGCCGAGCAGCGCTACGGTGTAAGTCTGGTGGACGTTGACTGCTGGCTTGTACGTAGGGCCCTCGACATCGTCGTCCTCGCAAAGCTCGAGCTCGCACGTGACGCGGATCTCGGTACCTTCGCCTTCAGTGCTCCAGACATCGATCTTGCCGTTCATCGAAGGCGATTGCACGATACTGTTAACAATCGACAGACCCAGACCAGTGCCCGTGCCGTGTGGGTTCTCCTGCGTGAAAGGATGGAAGAGCTGCTCCTCCAAGAATGCATGCGAAATACCGCGACCCGTGTCTGTGACCGACAGCTCCACCATGATGTGCGTCTTGGAGCTCTGAACCTCTCGCAGAGAGACGTGTACGAATCCAACGGAAGTAAACTTGAGTGAGTTGCCGATCAGATTCATGAGCACACGGCGAATACCGCCACTGTCACAATTGACCAGCCAACCGTCCTCTCGCAGCGCAATGTCGATTACCGTCTCCACCTTGTTCTCTCGAGCCGCTTTGGCTCGCGCCTGCACCATGCTACCACCGCTGGAGCCGCCTGCAGCGGGCGGCGCGTAGACACTGCCAATACCCGAGGAGGCGTTCTCGACCTGCCTTGCCATCTGGCCAATCCAACTGCTCTCGCACACCTCCTGTACGAGCTTGACCAAGTCGCATTTGGTCTTTGTCTGGATGGAGCGCTGGCCTTGTCGCGTATTGCCGCTGAGCTTGGTAAAGTCGAGAACGTGGTTGACCAGTTCGAGCAGACTCTTGCCGCATGCCTCCACGGTCTCGAGGTACGACCCTTGCGTAGCGTTCAGTTTGGTTTCGGCGAGCAATTCGGCGGCGGCGAGGATGCCATGAAGCGGCGTGCGCAGCTCGTGCGAGATGTTGGAGATGAAATTGCTCTTGGCCTTATCTGCAAGCATGATGTCCTTCTTGAGAATGGCGCTGAGCACGATCATACCAAGCGCTCGGAGATACTGGAGGCCGCTCACCTGGAGCTCCTCAAGGGCGATCGAGCGCTCCGCGCTGGTGATGTAGGCGCACAGCAGCGCGAAGGGCTGCTTGTTGAGACCAAAGATTGGCACCAACAGTAGGCTTGTCACTCCATGAGGTAGCAGCGATCGGAAGGGAGGCGGCGCATACGAGTAAAACTTGCCAGTGCGATGCAGCCGCAGGAATTCGGCCATCTGGACATGGTGGCTGACGGGCACAAATTCACTGCGCTCGGGAGGCGCGCCGTCGGCTTCGCTGGCGCCGAGCACGCTCATGGGAGGTACGCGCTTCGCCCGGGCGCTCTGATCCGCCGCGGACGGATTGAAAGGACTGCGGAAAGTCTCGACGCCCGTGGTGCCGTCAAAGTTGCCTTCGCGAGCCACACCCTTTCTGTGAGACGGTGCTGGCGCTCCGGCAGCCGTGTCTGTTCCGGAGTCAGAGTCAGAACCAGGATCGCTGCTGGGCCTGGACGATGCTCCAGCCGTTTCCTGCGACGAGAGCGGGTTGGCAAAGTAGATCTTGCTGCTGGTGCCGGTGCCCAGATCGCTGGGGACGAACTGGTTGTCGTATGAATCGATGAGCTCAAAGTGTGAGAGGTCAAAGATGACGGCTCCGGACGCCTGAAGGGCCTCGCGCATGCTACGGGCAGCGAGTTGAAACACTTTGTGCGTACCGATCGTGCCCTGCGCAGAAGCCACCGCTTCGGCCTCGCCCTCCTCCGAGTCCATCTCCAAGCATTCCTTGGTGAAGAGCTCGACCGACCGCTGCATACGGTCGCGCATTCCGAACTGGATCTTGTCGCGCAGCAACTCCATCTCGCGCATCACCACACGGGCAAACTCCTTGAGCGTGTGACGCTGTCGGGGACCAAACTCGGTGCGTGGCTTGTCATCGATCAAGCAGAGACTTCCAATGTTGAGACCGTCGGAGGTGCGCAGCGGACTGCCGGCGTAAAAGCGGATGTCGGGTGAGCCTTGCACGAGCGGATTGCCTGAGAAACGCCAATCCTTGGCCGCATCGAAGATGACGATGGGCTCATCGCTGTCCTGCAAGATGGCGTGCGAGCAGAAAGAACAATTGCGAGAGCTAGCGAGCGACCGAAGCGATTCGATCGTGATCTCACCGCCTCCGCCCATTTGTGCTTGGAAGATCTGCTGATCCTCTCCGACAAGTGTGATGAGCACCATTTTCGAGTTGAAAACCAGCTTGACCAAATGGGCAATCCTTTCGAAGTTGGGGTCGCCTGCGAGCTTAGGCGGACCGTATCGCGAGAGTGCGTGGAGGCGCGACTGCTCCTGAGGCGGGAGGATGGAGGGGAGGTAGCCGAAATCGCGGTAGAAGAGTTCGACACGTCTGCCGGCGGCAAGATAAGAATGGATGCGCTGCGACGAGCTGCTCGTCAAACCTGGTCTCGTCCGTGCTGCGGACGCGCTGGCAGCGAGCGAGACATCTCTTGCGCTGACGTCGTGCGGGGCCGGGCAGGAACTGGCGGCATCGTCCATCGTGGCAAGCGAAGAGCTCGTGACGGTTCCGCGCAAGTCGATACGCGTCTCTCCGCTCTGTCTGCCGTCGACGAAATGCGCCACATTGACAGTGGGGCCGTTGTTGGTGGAGGCAGAGGCCGACGCCGAAGCGCTCGAGGTGGCGCTGGTACCCATGGAGAGGTGCGAGAGCGGCTGAACGCCTTCGCGGGGGCCGCCGGCGGCGGAGACGGAGGGTCGAGGTGAACTGCCGGGGAAGCTGGCACTATGTGATACCAAAGAGCCCCTACGGTTGGCGCCTCCCTCGTTTCGGTTGCGATCTGCATCGGCAGCCGATCTCTCCATGCTCGTCCTTCGTGCAGCTCGACGAAGACCGGCTACGGTGACGCTGTCGACGGCGATTTCGTTGCCAAGCGGAGATTTGGGGTCAACAGCGCCTGCACCGGATGCGTTTCGGGACATAGCCTCGGCGAAGCTGGACAGGCCTTCTGGCGCGGACTGCCACACGACGGGCTGTTTAGGAATGCCGTGCGTCGACTGGATGGGCGTAGGTCCTGGTCGGTAAAGCGCTTCCGTCTCGGTGCCTGTTTCGTGGTCCGAGGTCGGATTTGCGTCCGGTGCGGTACTGCTGGGATCAGTGCGGATAGCACCCGCTAGCTTGGATGGGGTTCTTGCAGAGGGTGTCGCGGTCGCTGCGGCATGAGGAGGTTGAGACATTGGCGAGATAGCGTCTTTTACGATCGAGGTCTTGTCCTTCTTTGGAGTGGAGCGCTGCAACGGATCGGGAATCGCGCTGATCGGCGTGCTCACAACAGGCTTGCCAGGATCGTCGGTCAAGATGGCCTTGCCTGACGACGCTGCTGCTTCCCCTCCTCCTCTGATCTCGTCGAGCACAGTGTCTGAGTTGTTACGACTAGTGCCCGTCGACGGCTTGATCGCCAGCTGCGCGGCAGGTGCCAGACCTGCGCGATCTGGTTGCGAGGGCAGCTGGCCACGTGTGACGCTGGTCGGCAATCCTTCGGGAACCGTCTTTGCCCTCTGTGGAAGGAGGCTGTTCTTGGAAGCATCGTCGATGTTGTCGAAAACGTTTCCCTGCCCCTTGGTGGCAGCTTCGACGGCTCTCGCAGCGGCTGTGGGCTTGCGAGATACGGCCGACATGCTCGCTGAAGGCTCACGGAGTGCTGTCAAGACGTTGGGATCGATGACATTGCCGATCTTATTGCCGGAACGGACACCGTGGGCCGCGGTGGACGTGGGAGACGCGTTGTTTTGGGGCGGAGCGTTGTCTTCCTCGAGCGAAATGGTAGGAAGGTGCGTCCGTGAACGTGTTGCATCGGTGATGGGTGCATAGGAGGCTGCGTCGAGAGGGAGCGAGGTTGCCGTGTTTGAGTCGCCGCAGTCGTTGCTGGTGTTGCTTGCCACGGCGCTCATAGGAAGGCTGTGAGGCTCAAAACCCGGTGGAACAGGGGCAGGCACGGCATCTGCACTTTGATCCCCTAATTCAGGTATCAAGTACTCCAGAGAGGGTCTGCGCTGGCTGAGTACGTCCGGTACAGCAGACTTCGCATCCGCAGATGGCTCGCGGATGGTGCTAATGCGGGTCTTTGCGCCTGGGAATGCGGTTGATTGGCCAGGCGGTTGCGGGATAAGGCCTGGGTTCCAACGTCCTCGCGCATAAGCATAGACAAAATTGGCCCAATCGTATGCACCAGGCTCGATGGCTTGGGGCGCGATGGCGCTATCGTTGTCCGCTTCGGCAGTGGTCTGGTGGTCTTCGTGAAACGCTGAGGGATGAGCCGCGTGTCCGTTTGGAATACTAGTAGATTGCGTGGCAGAGGAGTTTGCTGCTTCCCGGAAGGGATGGGAAAAAGCAGGGAGCTGTGGATACTGGAGTGTGTCTGAAGCTTCGCGTGTATCTGAAAGGTTGTCGGCTTGGGCCGCTTCAGAGGAAGGATTGGACGGCACCGAAGGCAGGTAGCTAAGCGTTCCGGGAGCAGCTACGCCAGGCTGAGCGCGCAACTTGTGCCAGGCGGGGTGATCGGTGACACACAGCTCCTGCGGATTGTCTCGATACCTGTCGTCGATCTCACTTTCGTCAGGCTGCTCGGGAGACCGTGGCTGCGGAGGACTGAGACCCGATGAAATGCCAGTTGCGTGTGGGGTGGGTGGGGAAGCGGCTGCCAAAGCGTCGTCCGGACCAAGCTCGGATGAGCTCGAACAGGCGTATGTCTCGGCACGCTGAGCATTTTTGAAGCTGCGCGTTGTGCGAGCAGATGAGGCTGCGCCCATACCCTTCCAGGCACCACGTCGCACGGCGCCAGAGGAGGAGACGGAGGAGCGCGGCGACGAGATGGCACTGCGGATGTGGACTTTGACGGCGACGAGCGCCTCGTTGGAGCCGACGCTGCTGGCATCGTCCAGGTCAGAAAGTGGTAGACGCATCTTGGCCGGCTTGAGCCGGGACGATGAGGAGGAGGATGGGGTGGTGGGCTGGTTGGTAACAGCCACGGATTCGGCGGACGAGGTGTGAGCTGAGGGCGAAGATGACGAGCCTAACGAGATGTGTGCTGGGCCGTCAGGTTGGCTGGCAGATTGACCCGGCGCAGAAAGCGGCGAAGACCCCGAAGATTCAGGTGGCGCGGGTGCAGAGGACTCCATGGTGGAGGAAGGTGCTGAGACCGCACTGCTCTGCCCGCCCGAATCTGTACGTGCAGGTTTCCGGGGAAGTCACTGTTGTCTTTTTAAGGTAAATGACTCGTCTGTGATCCCAACGGGGAGAAATGAGCGATGGCTGCTGTTATGCTGCTGCGGAAAATGAGGAGGGAGTTGTCTGAGCAGAGCAGGGCGCCGAACACGGAAGCCTAGGGCGAACAATTCATGAGTGATCGTAAGCTAGTGAAAAGTGACTCGGCGAGGGGGCACAGCAAAAACGGGACGAGTACTGGACGGCAAGCGCACCCGGGGCGAGCGAGAGCCGATCAAATGTCGAATGCAAAGGCGAATGCAAAAGGTGGATGTCGAGGATGATAAAGCAAAACGACGAGTTGTAGGTCGCGGTATAGGTCGTCGGTCGGTCGGTCTGACTGTCTGGTCGGAGTGGAGGCGCGCAGGCGGATATCTGCAGCTTTTGCGATGATGATGATGGTGAAGAAGATGAGACAAAAGAAGACCAGCGGAGAGATGTGAGACGCCCTTTGCTGATGTGGTGTTGCAAGATGGACAGGAAAAGATGGAGGCGGAGAGGTGGATATCGGAACTACAAGGCGTAGCGAACAGTCTTGCAATCGTCGACAAGCAAGGGCAGCAGAGGAAGATCGAAGCGAGTCCAGCTGAGTTGTGGATATACATACGGGCTCGGCTGCCTTGCGGAATGGACCTTTTGGACGTCACCTCTCGCTCTTGCTCTCTCTCTCTCTCTGTCTCACACACACTAACACAGAGCGCGCGCGGTAGCCTTTCGGGTGGAGGAGAAGCAACCTGTCGTAAAGCGTGCGTCGGCTGGCGAGGACTGTTTTTGGGAATTGCAGTGACACAGAAGAGAGAGCGCATGAGGGCGAGGGGAGCCAGGCAAGCAAAGCAAACATGATCC
Source organism: Sporisorium graminicola (assembly GCF_005498985.1). Taxonomy (NCBI): domain Eukaryota; kingdom Fungi; phylum Basidiomycota; class Ustilaginomycetes; order Ustilaginales; family Ustilaginaceae; genus Sporisorium; species Sporisorium graminicola. The sequence goes on from NC_043719.1 coordinate 466,188, forward strand.
TGACGCTCGCCCACTCACTAGCTAAGTCCGTCACTCGAAATTCACTCAAAATAGTTGAAAATCGCAGCATGCAGGGCCAGCCACCAGCCGCAGCAGCAGCGGCCAGCGAGTGACCATACCTGCGAAGCAAAGTATTTTGCCATAAAACATGTAATTATATCTGCATACTTTACTTGGCTCCCGGTCAGGTGTTTCTTATGCTCACGCGTGCAAGCTGTGCGTCAACTTCAGCAGGACAGCAAAAGCGAGCGGACTGCGAAATTGGTGGTTCTGCGCATCGAAAATAAGCAAGCTTAAGCCGACGCTGCCTCACCATCCAGTAGTTGCTTTCTCTGGTCCAAGATCCAAGATCCAGTTCTGGCTCTGACCAATAAAACTTGTTTGTTGCGTTGATGCTACCGCACAACATCTTCAAGTTATCCAGATGGCACTGACAACAGATGTAGAGCACCAGATCATACAATGAGACGAACGTGGTCAAAGCGTGGGCGCCGAGGGAAGGCAGTCGCGGGGCTTGATTGTATTCAAACAGAATACTTTGCCTTCCAGCCGCCGCTGTTGGTGCTGTTGATCGTCGTGAGCAGGCATTAAGTTGACGCTTCTATGCGGATTCTATTTTTGGCCTCTTTTCTCCGATAGTCTCTCCCTAACTTCGATGATGATGACTGCAACCTGCAGGTGATCAGAGCAAATAAGGTTGAACGAGAAGCACCGACAGAGGAGGGAGAGAGAGATGGCATGACCAAATCGACGTTCGAGAGCATGCCAAGGCGGGCAACATCTTGCTTGCTAGTGTCTGACAGCTTCATGGCGAACAAGTCTGGTGGAGGGCTGGCACGCGCAAAGACCCTCTTGCTAATTGCAGAGACGTTGAGAGGGCCATGGAAGTCTTCATTGACACAGCTGGGGACATGTCCATGCTCGGCGTCTGAACGGAAAAAGGCGGCAGCCACGGCTCAAATGTTTTAGACCGGCCATCGGCAAGCGCCTCTTTGAGGGCCGCATCGCGTCTCGACCCAAGACGCCACCATCGAGGAATCGTTGTTGACCTTGTCGTCGTCAACGCCGTCGTCGGTGTGGGGGACCACGAGGCGGAGATTAACTTACTGCAGCATGCAGTCGTCCCGCTCAGTGTCAACTACCGCCAGGGGCAGTTGAATCGGCACGAAATCAGGCCAGACCCCTTTTTCTTTGCCTTTTATCTGACTACCAGCAGATGCTGCTGCTGCTGCTGATGCTGACGACAGAATTCAATCGGCGAAGTCGGAGAGCCAATCCGGGAGCCGGGGTTTGAGTTGCAGATATGCAGCAGTGTCTGGCACCGCTCGCCACCAACTTGTTCGATCGACAGATAGTCTCGACGTGTGGCATCAGATAGCGACTTCGACTCGGTAGCATCCAATCCAAAACGTTGCGACCTAAGTCGGCTTTGCCGCCTGCAATACGGTCGCCGTAGATCTCGGCTGGGACCATTGCAAGCGCCAGTCCGGTCTGGACCAACCCCACGTGACTCGAGTTTTAGCGATCAGCATCGAGAGAGCCTTAAAAGGAACACAGCTGCCCGTCGCGCGTATTTGCAGAACGCCAGGACAATCAGCCGATGGAACGCCGTCGAGAGCTGATTAGCGAGGCCGCGGTTGCCACAGAGATGCTGCCCTCGTTCTTTAGCTCGGAGGAGCAGAATGAGGAGGAGCTTGCGACGTGCAAGAGACGATGAGACACACACGTCACAGTGGTTGCCGGTACGTCAACACATTCGTGTTAGACCGCGGAACAGTTACAATTTCCATTCTTCGCTACGTCGACGCACTTTTCCCTACTTGGACGCGAGGCTGCATGTGGTCTCGAATGGGACCTGAAAATGACATCATCGTCACCGCGTCCAAAGGTTTTCTTCTCATGCGAAGACTAGCTGCAAACGATTTCGTGTGCCTGCGAAAGCCTCTGGCTATCCTTTTGAGGCTTATGTGAGCTTTAAAGTGAGGTTGACAAGTTGGCAACTATCCTCGAACCATAGGCCCTTCTCAGTATCGTCTGGGATTGAACAGCAGCATCCGTCATCTCGGCTGCTTACAGTATTGGAAGGCCTGTGTTCGCCTAATCGAAAGCATCGAAGTCGCACGACGTCGCAGAGCAGGAGACAGCGACGGGTTCCATGTGGAACGAGCTTAATTGGCAGCCAGATGCAGAGGACCCTTCAGCTGACAGATTCGATTCAGGAGGCAGAGCTTGGTGCAGTGCACCTCCAACAGGCAGCATCAGCTGCGTGCTTGGGCACGCAAGCAAGCGAGCTCTGTCTCGTGTGTGATCTATCAACGTGTGCGCGCGTCTCAATTTCGACTGAGGTTCGGGTGCTTTGTTCTGCCTCGCTTACGATTGCGAAAGTCTAGCGAGCCGATTAGAGTTGCTTTGACGGTCACCAAGCGACATCCGCTTCCTACGACTGCTGGCGAATGTAGCCTGCGAAAGGACGAGTCAACCGCTGCCACGTTCTACATCAGCACGACAAGCCGCTCAGAAGCATCCCGAGCAGGATCAGAATCAGCAACGGAGGAGAAAGGCGCAAAACTTTGTGCCGAAGAATTCAAGCTCCTACGTCGTTGAGATGCATCAGGACAATGGGCTAGTTTCGCACGCCTCTTTTCTACATCGGATGCTAACCGAGTGCAAAACTGGGACGCATCTTGTCTAAGGGAACTTCTTGTTCCTCCCCGATGTGTCACACGCTCTTTGCTGCATTAGGTGTGGCGCCGTGGGATGTGAGACAGGCCAACGTACCACATGATCGCACTGCTGCTTTGCTGTGGACGCTTTTGGGGCGAAGCGCGATCGGCACCAATTGAAAGAAAGGATGCGCTCTTGCTGCATCGGAACCCAGCTTCCGAACCAAACCAACCGATACTGCGTCGTCCAAGCCGGTGCGCGAGGAGACTCCTCATTCAAATCGCGACCCTCACCGACAAAACAAGGCGGGCCCTTGAATGAGTTCTCCCGACCATCTACCTCGAAAACTCGATACGGAGTTAAGCTCGGGCGAACAGAATCGAGATGATGTCACCATAGCCGCACTGTAGGCTCCACATGAAAGGAACGTGGCTGCATGGATCCTACACCATTGAGCCATCTAGAACGTCGCTGCGGCGGTTGGTCTCGTCTCGCTGAATCTCGAGATCGGCTAGATGCGTCGGCGAGCCAACCTTGCATCAAAGATGAGTCGATTCCGGTTTGGAAGGTTTTGCGGTCTAACATGCTCAAACTTTTCACCTCCTCTCACGCCTCTAGCCAGAAACTCTCGTCACACGATGAACAGGGGAGGATCTTCTTGATCTCGTGCTGCAGATGCAAACAACCCTGATGCCAGGAGGACGAAGACATCTCTATCAAGAAGAGCAAGGCGGCTGGACGGAGCTTGAGGAAGAGTAGACCCTGCGTGAGGCAGGACGCAGAGGAGCTCCTATTTGTCCCACTCCAGAGCAGCGAGAAAAGCCATGAGCTGTGCGGGATTGAACGCGTGCCAAGCTTCTCGCCAGGGAAACGGGTGAAAAGTGCGGCTGCTGTTCTAGACCCAAGCAAGGCGCTTGGTGGATCATGAAGCTGCAATGTCGACCTAGCGAAGAGCAGGAGCAAGCAATCAAGCGCGTGGCTTCCCGACCAACAGACGCCGCCTTGGCAGAAGCAAGGGACCCCTGACAGCGCGTGTTACTCCTCCCTCGCAAAAGGGGCCGTGTGCGTTTTGATCACCGCCTCAGCCACGTTGCACGCTGCAGGAAGACAGAGGCCAGCGTTTCTCCCTGTCCAGACTCCGACAAATGCAACACACTGTCCTCGTTTGTCGCGCACGATGATACACGGTCGACGTTTATTAGTCCGGACTCAAGATGAATGCAGTGCGGAAGAAGAGCCGAGTCTGGAAAGCATCGAGAGAGGAGACCATCTGCACTTGATGCATCCGATGGGAAAGAAAGTCAGATACTGGCAGACGAGTACTGTACTGTATTCGGTGGCGCCGAGTCGGTGAGTGCTCGACGAATTATTTTGGGAGAGGCCAAAAAAAAAGAAAAGGATAAGCTGAAGTGCTTCATAGCTTTGTGTTGCTCTTTTCTAGCTACACGAAGTAGCTCTCCCCTTCTCCACCAACACGCTGTACTCTCAGCCCGTCGCTCAGCTTGACGCTCCTCGCTGGATCTCTCTCCGAGTCTTGTCGAGCAGAAGCGTAGCGACTCACCGAGCGAGCGGACTAGAGCCATTCGACGCGACCTGTCAAGCGCCTCTTCGCCACACGCACTTCCGGCCCCTTGCGTTCAATCCCATCAGCCTCCTCTCCCTTTTGCACCACACTTCTTGGACCGAGCACTCGCTCTGCTTCACGTGGCGGCGGGGCCCCCTTTTTCGACCTGCCGCACCTGCCACTGTCTCTTCTCCGCGCCACGCCACGGTCGCTCTTGCCCTTTTCCTCAAAGTATAAAGAGCTCTGTGAACACCACCCTTACCTCTTTCGCCCTCGTTACCATCTCCTACAACACATCCTTTTGTCGGTCGCTGACTACTCCTTTGTGCAGGTCGCAGATACATCCGAGCTTCCCAACCCTAGCATAAAAGCAAAGCCTGCTACAGATCAGTCTGCGCACACGCGGTAGCATACTCCGACTTTCGCTGCATTCAACCGCAAGCACAGCCGGTGCTAGTTCGCAAACATGACCAGATTCTTGGTCGCACGCGCTGCAGACAGCGTCATTAGCGGCGCTGACCCCACCCAGTTTGAGACCTCCAACCCGCTTCGACTCTTCATCATTCAGGCTGCCATCATCATCATCGTCACCCGTGTCCTCGGCTTTCTGCTGCAAAAGATCCGTCAGCCTCGCGTCATCGCCGAGGTCATTGGTGGTATCTTGCTTGGTCCCACCGCCATGGGTCGCATTCCCGGCTTCACCAAGCACATTTTTCCGTCTCCCTCCCTGCCTTACCTCAACCTGGTCTCTACGCTCGGCCTCGTCCTCTTCCTGTTCCTTGTCGGCCTCGAAGTCGATGTGCGCGTCATTCGTCGCTGCGCCAAGGAGTCCACCGCCATCAGTGTCGCAGGCATGGTGCTGCCCTTTGGTCTCGGAGCCGCGGTTTCCGTCGGCATCTACAACACCTTTATCAACAAAGACAATGTCTCGTTCGGACACTTTGTTCTCTTCACCGGTGTCGCCATGGCTATCACTGCCTTCCCTGTGCTTGCCCGCATCCTTACAGAAACCAAATTGCTCTACACCAAGGTCGGCGTCATCGTACTTGCCGCTGGTGTCGGCAACGATGTGGTCGGCTGGATCCTGCTCGCCTTGACTGTGGCTCTCGTCAATGCCGACACTGGCCTCACCGCGCTCTACATCCTCCTCTGCGCGGTTGGCTGGGTCCTCATTCTCTTTTTCCTTGTCAAGCCTGCCTTCATTTGGCTCGCCCGTCGCACTGGCAGCTTCGAGAACGGGCCCAACCAGGTTATGATCATGATCACACTCCTGCTCGTCCTCGTCAGTGCCTGGATTACCGACATCATCGGCGTCCATCCCATCTTTGGCTCTTTCCTCGTCGGTCTCATGATCCCGCACGAAGGCGGATACGCCATTGCCCTCACCGAAAAGATGGAAGATCTCGTCCTCGTCATCTTTTTGCCCATCTACTTTGCGCTTTCGGGCCTCAAGACTAACCTCGGAGACCTCAACTCGGGCAAAGCTTGGGCGTACACGGTGGCCATCATCGTCATTGCCTTTTTCTCAAAGTTCATCGGCTGTGCAGCAGCCGCCAGGGCATTTGGCTTTAATCTGCGTGAATCGGCGGCGGTGGGCACGCTCATGTCGTGCAAAGGTTTGGTCGAGCTCATTGTGCTCAACATTGGCCTCTCCGCCGGCATCCTCGACACCCGCGTCTTTTCCATGTTTGTACTCATGGCTGTTGTCTCGACCGTGATCACCACGCCCCTGACGCTCTGGATTTATCCGGAGAGCCACCGCACTCGCCTCGACGATGCTTCGATCCACTCGCATCACGGCGGCAGCGGCAGCGGTGGCGGCAAGACCGGCTCGGGCCAAGACGAGGAGGACGACCTCGCGACGAGCTCTCGTCTCTCGCCCAAGCGTCTGCTTGTGGTGCTCAGCAGTTTTGAGCATCTTCCGGGTCTCATGACCTTGGTCCAGCTCATGCAGCCCACGCTGGCCGCTGCGAATGCTGACTCTGGCTCGAGCGACTCTGCCCAAGATCATGGCCTGCGTCATCGCCGATCTAAGCAGGCGTCGTCTGGATCTGAGGGTGAAGCAGCCGAAAAGTCGACCGAGACGGGGGACGAAGACGATCCTTCCAACCACGGCGCCGAGTATCAGACCCCAGTACTGGCCTCCGAGGCTCCCTATGCGTCAGCGGTTGCAGCAGGGCGCTCTCACGCTCAGATCAGCATCGATGCTCTGCGACTCGTCGAGCTCACTGACCGTACCTCGGCGGTGATGAAGGTGTCCGAGTCCGAGGACACGATGCGCGCCGACCCCATTATTAACGTCTTTCAGACGTTTGCACACCTCAACGGTCTACCTGTGCAGTCGACAATGTCGGTGATCCCGCAAGAAGAGTTCGCTGCAGCTGTCACTCGTCGCTGCAAAGCGGCTGGGTCCAACTTTATCATTCTACCAATGACGTTGGCGCAAGCGTCTGCAAGCGCCAGCAACAACGGAGGAGCCGGAGGACAAGAAGCTGCTGCTGTTGCCGGACCTTCCTCGCCGTTGGCTGCGACGCTTGCCAATCCGCTCGAGAACCTCTTTGGCGGTGCATGGGCGTCGAACCCGTCGGAGGGCTTGAAAGGACGATACTCGGCTCACCATTTCAACGTGGTGCGCAAAATCATACAGACGGCCGAGACGGATGTAGGCCTGCTGATCGAGCACAAAGCGGCCCTGTCGAGCTCGAGTGGCGGCGAACGCAACCAGCAAGGATTGCTCTCGCGCGTTGGTTCGCAGCCCATCTTGCTGGCGTTCATGGGTGGGCCTGATGACCGCGCTGCGCTGGATCTCGTCGCTAGGCTGTGTGCCAACAACCGCAACCTGTCGGTGCTAGTGGTGCGTATGAGCCGCATCTCGTCGGACGAAGCTGGCGAAGACCAGCTGCCCACAGTCCCGCCCACCGTGCACCACGAGTTGAGCCTCAACTACGCGCAGCAATCAGCGCTTCGAGCGGGCGGCAGCAACATGGACACGGTTTACCCCACGCAACACGCTGGTGCCCGGTCCGGTGCACCGCTGCAGTCGGCACTCGAAGCAACGCTCGAAGACGATCTGGCGTTGCAGCGCGTCCAGGATCAGATTGCAGCTGACCGCTTCAACGGTAGGCTGAGCATCCAGGCTGTTGCTACAGCCCGGCCTTTGCGCGAGCTGATGCAGCTGACGGAGACGCACCAGCCGGCTATGGTTGTGGTTGGGCGCGGTAGGCGGAACCCCACGCAAACGCATCGGGACGAGCTGAAGGCGCTGATGCAGAAGCATCATTCGGGAGACGCGGCGGAGAGGCAGCTCAATAGCGAGATCACAAAGGTGATCGGCGAGTGTGCAACGGCTTTGACGTTTGTGGGGGGCAGTGCGGGTGCTAGCACGTTGGTGATCGCGGCTGGGTTTAGTGCGAGGCGGTTGTAGGCGGGGCGCAGCCGGATGCTATGCAGGCACATTGGACACACGCGGATACGGGTTGTACGGATGCATGGGCGCCAGGTGTGTGTCTGACAACGCTACTGGTTGCTCGTTTGAATGGCTTTCATGGGATTGTGATGCTTTAAGGTTACTTTCACGACGTTTTCAATATACCCCTCTCGATATCCCCTCTTTGCTTCGATATTGCGTGCTGAGTAATTCTCTTCCCCTTCTCCCAGCGTCCGTACACCGGTTACAATCAGCTTCATCGCTCCTTGCCATCAACTGGGTTTCGGAAAGCTGCTCTTGGACACCCCGACTTTCGCATACGGGTCGTCGCTGGTGCCGAAGATGGACTTCTTGAGTGTTTTGTTCTGGGTGGCTTTGCTGGCGAACTTCTGCCACGAGGCGGCTTTGTCCTGTTGCAGCTGCGACTTGTGTTCTCGGCGGACGAGCTTTTTCTCGTTGCGGTGCTTGCGGAGGGCACGTTCGTCCATCGGCAGGGGTGGAGCGGCCGGCAGTGGCGGTGATGGCGGTGGTGGTGGTGGTGCGGGATGTGTGCTGCTGGAGGAGGGAGGGGGTGGAGGGGCTTGTGTGAGGGATGTGGGTGGAGGGGGAGGGGGCGGCGTGGAGGTGGATGAGGGCGGTGGTAGTGGTGGTGACGGGTGTGATGCTGTCAACGGGGGCGGGGGAGGTTGGGAAGATGGTGTTGAAGCAAGGTCCGGTTGAGGCGGCGGCGGTGGTAAGGAGGTGCTCGAGGTGTTCGGCTTCAACTCACTCGCCGCCAACACCTCTTGGTTGCCATAGCCCGTGTACTTGACCGTGTACATGTCCCCTCCCCTCACAGCCTCCACCACAGCCGGGTAGAGCTTCCGATCCGCAGTATACCTTGCCATCACCTGCTGGCCCACACGATACCTCGCCCTCCCCGGATCTGCGTCCGCACGCTTTTCCCCTCCACCTCCGCCTCCGCCCATGCTGCCTGTGCCACGAGGCTGCGATGAAGACACTTCATCCGCCGCAACTGCTTTGGTCTGAGGCTTGGTCTCAGCGAGTGAGTGTGTGAGACTTATGAGATTCTCGAGCTCGGACTTGAGCTGCACCAAGTCCTGGTTGGAAGGATCCTTTTCGAGTGCCGTGGAAACTTGATCGAGTTGGAGAGCGTACAGCTCGAGCTCGCTTGAGTCCATCGCGTATCGTTCTTTCGCGCGACGCGGTTCTGTGTCTCGACCTCAATGCGAAGATAGAGAGAACGTGCGTGGATGTAGGTTGAGGATGGAAGGAAAGGTGGGAATGAGAACGGTTGAGTTTCAGGGTCTGAAAGCACCATCCGCGGCGAAAATCCTCCACTTGGAAGCGGTTTTGAGGGTCTAACAAATTGCAGTGCTGAAAAATGTTGTTGGCGGTGACGGTTACCACAAGTTTTGCCGAAGATGATAACCGGTTGATAGCGGCGGTGGTGGATGGTGGTGGACACTTTGAACGCTTTCACAATCTTTGGTCTGCGTCTACCCCGCAAAAAGGGTTGCTGGAAGGCTCGCTCTTTCTGTCTTTCCTCTTCGTGAACCGGCATCCTCTCCGACTCATCAACGTCGCCAGCGCCCCTGTCTTCCCACCATCCACACACATCTCACCCGCGTAGCCTCTCACAACATGTCGGGCCCCTCAACACAGTTCTACACGCTCCCGGACAACTCGGGTTGCCGCATGGCGTACCGGGTCTTGACGCCGACCTCTTCCGAAGCCCGTGCGCGCACCCCGCTGTTCCTGATCAATGGGCTCTCAGCAGTGATGGTGGACTGGACGCCGCTGTTCGAAGCGCTCGGGGCGACGCGGACGGTGGTGATCTCGGACCACCGCGGGATCGGCGAGTCGGTCACGGGCGACGACTGGGACCAAGAGCTCTCGCTCGAAAGCATGGGCCTGGACGTTATCCACCTTGCGCACCACCTCGGCTACACCACTGTGGATCTGCTCGGCTTCTCGATGGGCGGGCACATTACGCAGGCGCTCCTCTCTTCGCCCGAGCTCGCCAAAGTGGATGTCAAAGACGGTTCGGTGGTGGTCGACGCCAAGGTCAAGGTGCGCAAGGCCGTGTTGACGGCGACGATGGTCAAGCTGCCACGGGGAGAAGTGGACATGAATGCACTCAACGAGAAGGCCGAGAGCATCGCGGATAAGAAGGAACGCAATGACTATATCACACAGGAGATGATGCAGCTCCAGTACCACCCCGCCGCCCTAGGGCCCTCCGGCCCCCTCCAGCGCCAGTTCGAACACCGCCTCCAGGTGGCGCGCACAACAAAGCGTCCCGCGTACATCATCGGCCTCCAGTTCCTAGCCATCCAGTCGACCGACCTGCGCAAACAGCTCCACCGCATCCCCGCCACGCTCCCCGTCATGGTCATCCACGGCCGACGCGACCAGATGGTGCTGTACAGCGAGAGCGAGCGCATCTTGAATGGCATCAAGCATGCCAAGCGGCTGCAAGACACGCCCTCCACCGAATTCGGCCACTTCTGGTACGACTACTTTGAGCTGGACTACTGGATTCGCAGCATCAGCAACTTTTTAGATCATGGCAAGGTCGGTGGTCAGTCTAGCGAATCGAAGCTCTAAAGCCGACAGACAAGGTGTTCCAAGTATCACCGGCAGCAATACATCGTTTTATTACAAGTGCATACAGCCTGCAAAGAAGTCTTACTTTAAGTTACATCCTCGATCCGCACCGCTTGGTATTCACCTCTCTCCTTGCTATGTCTCCACCAACGTTCACGTCTGAATAGCCATCAACGAACCCACAAATGTCAAGATGAGCCTCTGTCGCAACTCGATAATGTCCTCCGGCACCAAGAAGATGAGTGCGCCCAGCTTTCTCGCAATGCTGATCGCCAGTTTAGCATTCATCTTGCTCTCATCCTCGGTCCTGCCCTGGTTGACCAGACTGTAGTCCACAATCCCGGGACGCAGCGCGTTGAGCAAGTCGAGGAAGAAGACAGCCGTCTTGAGCTGTGGGTCCTTGAACGAGCGGATCTGGGTCGACTTGCCGCTGGCCTTGACCAGGTTGTTGGCCCACGCGACCATGTCTCCGTCGCTGACCCCACGTCCTCCCTTGGAGAGCGAAGAGAGCGTCTTGGTGATGTTGAGTCGCATCAGCTGCCACACCAGACCCAAGGTGAGCGTCTTGGTGCCATCGACGATGTCGGCACCCTGGATGCCGACGATGTGCATGTTGGACGCCTTGGCGAGGTCGACGGCGTAGTTTGTGTTTTCCACCGCTTTGAAACGCGACAGCTCCTGCCCCTCTTTGGGCTTGCTCACTCGACGCCAGGTGACAGAGCCAGGGATGACCTTGTCAAACGCTTGCAAAATGACGGTACCGTCCTTGAGATCTTCGAACAGGTTGTAGACACCCGGTTCCACGTCGAGACTGTTGAGCCAGAGGGTGAAAACACGCGCCTCGCGCTCTCCCTCGGCGTCAAAGTCCTCAATCTCAACAGGAGGTGCCTCCTCGAGTGGCTCGAGACACGGCCAGGTGTTGAAGAGATGCGCCACAAAGGCCAAGTTCAACTTCGGGTTACCCGCCACCATGGATCCAGGCGTCAAGTACTTGCGGCAGCCGATGGCATCTGCACGCTGCAAGACCATCTCTGCACGCTGCAGCACGTCGCTCTGCTGCAAAGGAGCACGATCGCACTGATCGGGCTTGAGCTGGTTGAGCAGCACCGTGTAATTCTCACCGTCCGAGACGTCCTTGCTGAAATTGGTAACGCGACGGTGCCAGTTGGCGGCCTTGAGATGGTAGTTGACCCATCGGAGCAGGATCTGATCCGGTGGGAGGCGCAAGAACTCTTCGAGCGTCTCGCCTTCGTCCAGGAGACGGTAGAGCTCTGGGTGATTCTTCAAGTCGATCTTGCTGAGCAGACCACGTCGGATAATTTGCCAGACGAGACCGAGGATAAGATGCTCTTTGCCATCGATGATGTCCTGGGGTCCAATGTTGACGACACTGCAACCGATGGCCTTGGCGGAGGTGATGACGATGTTGTTGTTCTCGGTCATTTGGAATGCGTTGGGACCCTTGCCGCCCTTACCAAAGTTGAGAACACGCTCATCGATAGTGTCAGGGACGGAATCGTTGATGAGCTTGCAGAGGATGAGGCCGTCTCGACACTCGTCAAACAGCTGGAACGTGTCGGTGGGGATGGGCAGTCGTGAGCCGATATGAGCATCTCCTGAAAGGTTCGAGTTGATGTGGCGGGTAAACTCGGTACGTTCGTCCTCGTTGATGGTGTGTTGAGTGGAGGAAGTGGCGCCCTTGACGAACACTTTGCCCTTGGTGACGACACCAGCAGATGCGTTGCGGCCAGCACGGATCTTTGCGAGGAGGTCGACGTAGTCGTCGAGCTCGACTCGACCCGAGGCGTCCAAGTCGACTTCCTTGAGTGTTTCACGGACCTGATCGTAAGAAGCATCGCCTTGGTCTTGGATGGCCTTGATAACATCTTGCTTTGGAATGCTGCCCTTTTCTTCAACATCGAGCGTGCGGAAGCGCGAGATGAGGCCCATCATTTCCTCTTGGGAGCTGTTGGAAAGGAGATGATCAAAGATGGTCAGTCGAGGGGTCCATACGTACGCACTTAGCACGAAGATAGACGGGATGACTTACAATTGAGGATACTTCCTCTGGAGCTTGATTGCCTCCATCTTGAGCAGGTAACGGCGACGACCGATGTCCAATGAGAGCCGTATGGGATTGCCTTGAATGCGTGACGGATAAGGTTACGAGAAGCGCTTGCGGGAAATCTCGAGTGCGCAAATCTGAGTACGACCGTATAGCGAGCCTTGTGAGGGGATATGATGAATGTTCGTGAGGGTGGGAGGCAGAAGGAAAGCAAGTCAAGGTGTTGGATGGATGATATGCGTGATTACAGGACTCGGTGTGCGTCTCTTTGGCCCCTTTGTGTGCACAGCCGAGATTGGAGGCACTTCTTCGATTCGTGGACTCGCCATGTGCCTCGGTCCGAGCTCAAACCTTTCTGAAGTGGAGTTTTGGCTCGTGGATGGAAGGCGGTGTTGGATCAAAAACCAGACGCTCAGCTTTTGCTTCTCCGCACTTCTCGATGATTTCTGGCTCGAATCTCCGTGGTCGTCGTCCTGGTTTTTTGTTGTCGATGTTACACCGATGCTTCGATGGAGAGTCTAAATAAAAACTGAAAGCTCACGTGAAGATGCGGCACACCCAACTAACACCTCGCAGCTGTGACACTTTGATCCTTTCGACGCTTACTCCACCGACGCTGCCACAACCAAAGAGTCTAACCGCAGCCATGTCATCAGCAGCAACACAGAAGCCCTCAACCGCAGCGGTGCAGAAGCGACAACTGTCTGAACAAGGTAGGCATACTAACCTCGCCCGCCTGCACAAAACTTCGAGACTAGATCACACTGACACGGCTCACCTTCCCACATGCACTTGACGCCGGCACAGAGGCAGCACAAATCTACCAGGGCAGACGGTCGGAGCTTCAAGGAATTGCTTCCAAGATCGGCGAGCTCGAAGGCGAAGCTGATGAGCACAAGTGAGTTCCCACCCTCTGCGCACAAGCTGGGGTCTATATAGCTGACCACTCGCCTTCCACCTTCCCCTGTCACTCGCGCAGACTCGTAATCGACACACTCAGCGAGGCATCCAAAGCCGACCCGGACCGCAAATGCTTCCGTCTGATCGGAGGCGTGCTCGTCGAACGCACGGTCAAAGAGGTTCTTCCTGCGCTCCAGACCAATCTCGAAGGCGTAAGTCCCTTCACAGCTCTGCCCTACCTGCAACTACTTGTACGCCCTCTCTGACACTTTTCGCTTTCTTCTTGATTGGTACCACGCTCCGTCGCGACTGGATGAATGCAGCTCAAGCAGATCCTGGAAACACTTCTAAAACAGTACAAGCAGAAGGAAACCGAATTGCAAGAGTTCCAGCGCGAATATACTAGCTAGGCTCTTGGCACCCCAGAAGCACCCTTTCTCGAAACCGTCTGGTCTTTCGCTGCAGCTCGAGAGATTGCCGACACATTTGTACTTGTACCATCTCTTCTCATTGCAAAAAGCACTGTTGTGCTCCACTTCTGTGATGTGATCGTCTCGGTGCTTCGGGCCGACACCGCCGGTGCTGTCTCACTCAATCTCTGGGTATCACGTCAAGAAAATCATGCGAAGATGGTCTGATAGCAGTACGATTCACAGAAACACATGTTGAATAGCCATTGACAGAGTGACAACACTTTTACGCAGTGTCGATAACTCTGAAGCCCTTGACCTGTCGCCGTTCACGGAAATCAAAGCAAAGTATGGATCGTTAGCACCGCGATCCACGGTCATTCACACATATACCACGCCTCCTTTCCCATGAGTGGCAGGCCGGTTTAGGGAAGTGATGGGGAACGTACCTTCGCATCGGCCAACAACGAGTGATACTTCTTAGCAAGGTCGCTGCAGACCTGGTAGTGGTTGACGCCCTCGGCCTTGTGACACTTCTGCAGCTCTTCGCGGACGATCCTTGCCTCCATGGTGCGAACCCATGACTCGTGGATCTTCTCCTCTCGTTGCGAGAGCGTCTCTGTTTGAGGAGGAAAGGTGTTGTGCGGTACGGGGCGATTGTTCAATGCAGTGTGTGCGTGTGCGTGTGCGTGTGTGGTGATTTGAGGCGGGTCGAATTGATTGTGTTCGATCAGGTTGTGGAGCGCAGTGGACCCAATATATGAGTAGAGTCGATAGAATGGCCGCGAGAGAAGATCACCAGAGCAAGAGCAAGACAAGGCATCAGTGATCCCACTATAAGCACAGCGAAACGAGGATCCAGTCGTAGCGACACGCAGAGCCATAAAACATACCTCGCATCTCTTCTGCGCTGGGAAGCTTGTCCATCTTTGCTTCTACTTGTGTGGTGAGGTGAGGGTATGTGTGGATAGATGGTCGTAGATGGATGTCAGGAAATGTCGGTGACAGAGATGGTGTTGGTAGTTGTGCCTATTTCGAGTTGCAGATTTGGTCGGAGCCGATGTGATTTGACGGTGAATCCGGGATTCGGCCCTTCTATTTTTAAAGAGTGTTAAGACATTCTTGAGAAATCGTTTCTCCACCTTTTTTGGTAGAGGAAATTTCTTCCTGCTAACTAACACTTGGAACTCAAACCTCCTACTCCTCCTCTCGCTAACATCCAGTTCGAACAACACTACCTTTCACCACCACGTCCCACATTCAAACAACTCACAATCATGGGCAAGCGCAAAAGTAGCACTCTGGCACACGTGCCAGCCAACTCCTCCTCAGCTAAAACCGAACACGACCGCATCCAGCTTGAACAATCCAAACAGCACATCAACCACCTTTCAGGCGGCAAGATCATCATCCCGCAAAAGCGATGGTATCGTCAACGTGCACACGCCAACCCGTTCTCCGATCATTCGCTGGAATACCCGAGCCAGCCGAGCAAGATGAACTGGGGAACGATCTACCCGACATTCTTTGATGCGAAGACGGGCGAGAAGCGCGCAGGGTATGAGGAGGGCAGGGGGGTAGAGTTTGCTGATGTCGGGTGTGGGTTTGGCGGGTTGCTGATGCAGTTGGCGCCGCTGTTTCCGGAGACATTAATGTTGGGATTGGAGATCAGGGTGCATGTGACGCAGTATGTGCATGACAAGATTGTTGCGTTGAGGTTGGCCGCGCAGCAAGGGAGATTGGAGCAGGCCAAGGCTGCCGCCGAGTCGAACGGTGTTGATGCAAGCGCCTCTGCGCCAGCAGCAGAAGGCGAAGATACATCCTCTGCGCCATCAGCTGTCGACGCAACAGCATCCACTGCATCTCCCTCCGCACCAGCAGCAGCCAACGACACCGAAGAGGACATCGACGAAGTGACAGCCAACGCGCAACTCGTTTCGTCGGCACACCTCACCCCTGGCTCGTACCACAACCTCGGCGTCCTTCGTGCAAACGGCATGAAGTTTCTCCCCAACTTCTTCACCAAGCACCAACTTTCCAAGCTCTTCTTCCTGTTCCCGGACCCACACTTCAAGTCGCGCAAACACAAGGCGCGCATCATCTCGCCCACGCTGCTCGCCGAGTACGCCTACGTCCTGCGCCCCGGCGGCATCGTCTACATCATCACCGACGTCAAAGATCTGTACGACTGGATGGACCGTCACCTTGGCCAGCACCCGCTCTTCAAGAGGCTCCACAAGGACGAGGGCAGACTCAAGGGCGATCCGTGCGTCGAGGCCGTCTACACGGCGACGGAGGAGGGCAAGAAGGTCGAGCGCAATCGAGGCGACAAGTGGTTCAGCGCTTTCGAGCGCTTGCCGGACCCGGAGCTCGAAGACTGATCTTTGCCTCTATGTATTCACCAGCCGGTATTGAAGTTAACGAAGCATTTCACTGTCGATCACATTCAGAGTCTGGCTGCACACAGAGGCATGTGATTGACTGTAGGTATATTATACTTTTCGACCATCCAGATCACCTTTTCAGTGAGAGATCGAAAGAAAGAGAGACCAAAAAGAGTGTACATCAATCAAAAGGTATATAGACACGAAGTGATCCTCCCTCCAAAGTTAGTGCCACTTTTGCGGGGCAAGCGCCAGCACCCGGTTAAACGCCACATCCCTCTCCACCACCTGGTCCAACTCGAAAGTCTGACCATTCTTCAGCTTCATTTTCAGACCGCCTGCCGTCTTGTCCATACGCACGACCTTCTCCAGTCTGGCATCGAGCGTAATCCTGCACCCACTTGCCGCACTCTCCGCCACAAGCTCGTCAGCCAAGCTGACAGCGTCTCGAGACCTGCTAGCGAGGGTGCGGAAAACAACGCGAGAAGCGAGCACGATCAAGTGGCCGGCCTCTCCGTCGTACCTTGCGAAGTGCGCACCCTCGACGACATCAGACACGTGCTGCAGCTCGTGTTGCGAGACGCGGTGGTCAAACGACGTCGGCGAGAGGCTCGCGAGCTTGTGCAGCATAGCAGCTCGAGAAGGCGAGTCGACACGGTGCACCAGCTGCTCACCACCAGCCGCTCGTCGACGCAAAGTCACAATAGCATGCTGGGCATCGGTAGGCACGTCGTACAACAGCGTATCAAGCGGGTTGCTCTGCTTCAGCCACGAAGGCGCCCATTCAGGCTGGTGCAAGACAATTGGCAGCCAGGCAAACAAAGCCAGCCCCAACAGCAGGCCTGGTAGCGACAGCAACAGATCGCTGTTCACTTGCGTAGCACCCACAGCAAGAGCTACCAACATCCCAGCGAGTCGGAGCAAAGCCTTGTGCGATCGGTATAGGAGCAGGTTGCGCATGCGCTCGTGCGTGCTTGCCGATCCGAGCATGACAGGAGCCAGTTTCCTGTACGCCTCCTTGAGCTCCTCTGCATTTGCGCCGGAATAGTCATCCTTCTGAGACATCTGCATCGCTGCAAGCAGCGCAAGCCCTGCCAGAAGCACAGCTACGAGCCTACCTTTCTTCCAGCTGTAAGCGTAAGCGGCACTGACTGCCGCTGACACAGCAGGCTGGTCCCAGCTGGCGATGCGCAGGATCAAGCGCGCGCACGAAGTGCATAGAGGGCTGTTGCTTAGCGTAAGCGATGATGCAACCTCTGCAACGGTAGCACGAGCAGGCGCGCGGTCATCCGAGTAGACGAGCGTAGCGCTGTCGTCCGTGTAGGTCGAGAGGAAAGTGGTTGCGTACGCCATGAGGAAAGCGGGTAGTGAGTCCCACTCCTGGCGCTTGGGCCATTCGTTGGAGCTGGCGTGCACATTGTCGAGCACCTCGAGCGACTCGACGCTTCGGATATCCTTGCCAAAGGACGAAAGGAAATGCAGAATGTCACGATCATCCTGCCCGAGGAGCTGGCTGTCCGAGATACGGTCGGCAGCTGGTGCATCGCCGTCCACCGCAGCATGTTTGGCGTGCAGCTTCATCGGAGGTAGCTTGAGGTGGCTCCTTTGCCTCTGCTCGTGCTCGAGGATTTCATCCTCCTCGTCCTCGTCGCCCGCCTCCTCGACTGTGCCAAAGGCTTTCGACACCGACAGATCGAAAGATACTTCCTTCTTCGGCGACAGATGCGAATCCTGAGAAGGCGCCCGCTTTCGCAACACGCTCTTGAACACCCCGGTCGACGAGACACTGCTAGGAGACAGCGGTGGCATACCGTCGTCCGACGAACCACTGACCTTGGCATAGCTGGATCCATTGGAAGCATTGCTGTGGCTGTCGATCGAGCCATCGCTCGAAAGGCTGCGGTTCGAAAAGCGCCTCTGGTCGGCGGTGACCGGCACAGCGAGTGAGCTGGCCATGTTGGCAAAGCTAGGCATCGAGTCAGTGATACGGCTTCGGCCGCTCCTGCGCGAAGAGCGTCGTCTTCCATTGGATGAGGTGTTGCTGAGCGCGATAGAAGGCGTGTGGGAGCTGATACTGCCACCGGAGCGAGCGCGAGTCTGGTCGCGCGCCAGGTGAGGATCCAAATTAGCTGAGGCGCCGGGACCGGCGGCGGAAGATCGCACCTTAGTCAAGCCAGGAGTAGCCACGCGGTGCTTCCTCTGACCGAATGAGTTGACAGACGAGACACCGTCAACTGAGGTTTCCTCCGAAGCCACAGAACGAGGTCCAGCACTGAATGTGGGCGAGAGTGGCGCTGTCGAAGAGCTGTCGATCGAGCCTGTAGTGGTTGCGGACGAGGTAACGGACGGCGACAACTGCATGGAGGGTGCATCAGACAGGATGGATGTCGAGCGCTCGAGCGGCGAGGCGGGCGGTGCCTTGGCAGGGATGGCGGCAGCCCACTGCGTCATGTCCTCGGCAACGATACTGGGCATGCGAGCGTGTGAAGATGCCAGGGCAGGAGCCTGAGGGCCAGGCTCGCTGACCTTGCCCACCTCCTCGGAGCTGCTGTTGTTGAGGCTTGACGACGAGCCGTTAGAGCGAGAACCAGATGAGGCAGAGCTAGAGACGGAATGCTTTTTCTTGATCGAGAAGGCTTTCTTGAAGGTGCTGGGGCTGATGAGCTGAGCACGAGCCTTTCGGATCATCTCCTCCTTTTCCCTAGGCAGACTCGAGATGTCTAGCTGCGGGAGCGGACGACCGTCGGGCGTGAAGCGCTGTGAAGAGTTGAGATCCTCGCCGTAGTCAGCAAGCGAAATGACGTCGGCCTCGAGACGCTGGAAAATTGGCTGAGGCGGCAGCTCCTGCTCGTGCAGAGTCAGAGGTGAACCGATGCCAATTGAAGGGAGCGAAGCGATTTCCTCGTGGTTGTCGGGGTAGACGCTGCATTCGGTTTCACTCTCATCGGTATCATTGTCCAGTTCAAAATCGGCGAGGAAGGCAGGACGCCCTGACTGGGGTTGCTCCTGCCAATCCTCGTTGGAGAGGGGAGGAGTGCAGATGATTGCAGGATCCAAATCGATGGAACTGGCCCATGAGGAGCGACGCGAGTGGACCGAGTAGGTGTCGGCGATGGAAGGCGGGCCGCTGGTCTCGGAGTTGAGGAGAGCAGACAGAGGTGCAGCGAGAAGCTCGGAAGGACCAGGGGCGCGACCCGAGGAGGCTGATCCTGTGGACGACCGTTTTTCAAAGTTGATGAGAAGCGAGGCAGTAAAGTCGTCCCCACCCAGCGACAGCGGGAGCGGCGAGAGACTTCGGATGGAAGAGGCCCGAGACCCGACGCTATGAGGCACCTGTAATGGTTCGGGCAACGCGCGGGTGTAAGGAGCGTCGTACGACACGTTGGACTGCGAGGGAGCAGAGACAGGCCCAATGGAAGACGGCGGTACACTCGTTAGGATGGAGGTGGTAATGATGGGAGACGAGATACTGGGTCTTGTTGACGAAGGAGGAGAAGGGGTGGTGCGTTCGGTGTCGGTACCACTGCGGAAGAAATCCATGGAAGCCTTGCGGAGCAAGTTACGAGCGACGGGAGGGGTGGGTTCTTGCGGGCTCGAAGGGGTGGCGTAACGATCGCGGACCTTGGTATATGTCAGTGACTGAGTCTGGGGAGCAGCGGGCTTGCGGATCTGATCGGCCCAGACGATGCGAGGGCTGCTGTTTGTTGTTCGTTGTGGCGGTGGCGAGGCCACCGATTTGGCCCGCTTGTCAGACCATTCCTGGGCCTGTTTGACGATGTAGGCCTCCCATTGCGAGAAGGGCGCATCCGGGTTGGGTCGGTCGATGGAGGGCACGACGACGCCGGGGACCATCATGGCGTGCATAGGAGCGCCACCGTTGCCGTTTCCGAGCGACAAGGAGGAGGCGTTCTTATGGGCTACGCGAGACGAGCCAGTGTGATCCATGTTCGCGTCGCCGGATAGCGGTGGTGAGTGCGAAGAGAATCGTTCCGGAGCGTCGAAGGATCTTCTTGACGATGACGGCGACGACGTTGATCGGCCGTAGAGCGAGGACATGGTGAACGAGGGTACGGCGCTCGAAGCAACGAGTCACTATGTGAAATTGCAAGAGGCGACAGACCGATAGAGAAAGGAAAAGGTGCTGGACGAGGAGATGGTGGTATTGATACAGAAAGAGACGAGAGGAGGCTCAAGGAACGGGGTATCGTGTTTGTTCGTGCGTGTGAGTGAAGATTGATGTGATTATTAGTAGATGGAAGGCAGTCGAGCTCGGCTGAGGATGGAGTTGCGCGCCATGAGGTTGTGACAGGTATTGTACGGACCGCAGCTGCCGAGGTAATTAGCACTGAAGCACAGAAGTCGAGCCGAAGCGGACAAGGTATACAATGGCAGCTCGAATGATAGACGGCTGCACTTGCCTGGTGGGTACCGTCGTTTCCACGGTCGCTCGACAGTGTTGCGGGGGAAAGGAGCTATTTCTTTCGTCTTCCCAAGCGTTTGGTTGCACTGTTGCATTGTTGCACGCTAAGCGAGGTCATCGGCTTTGGCTCTTTGGTTGTCACCGCAACCTGATGCCACTTTGCGCAGCTCATGAGCGCCTTGCCACTGAGAACAGAGAGTTACAAGGTGGCGGTGAAACTCGAGCAGAGTGCAGGGAAAGCAGCGGAGAACGAAAATTGATCCTCGCTTAGCGTCAACCAACTGAAACTGAAAAAAGCAAAAAAAGGTAAAAAGGTGTTTTACTTGTTTATTTTTGAGCAAGTAAGAACCCCGCTTGGCTCTGTTCCATCAGAGCTCACATCAAGCCAATGATAAAGCTGTTCGAACTAGCGAGTCGATAGTAGAGTGGAACTGATTGGCATGGTGAAATTGCTCGAAAGGCAGGGGCGAACAGGCTGTCGGACGAGAGCCGATGAGTCGAATTGTAGGTTCATTGACGATTGGATTGGTTTCAAAAGAAAGAAAAGGGGCAATAGAAGAAGAAAAAAGATGCCCCGTCTTTGCAAATAGGCGGTGAGCTCATCGCTAAGAAACGCCACAAACAAGGCAGATCAGCAGTGTGAATTGAAAACCTCACGACCCCGCAATCTTCTTGTCCCTGATTTTCCATCAACTGACCCGTCCATTCTCGCACACACTCACACACTCCCTCTCTGGCGAAAAGGACTTTCGAAAGTCCTGTCTCGTGCTCCGTTCGCAGCACTCGGCACTTATTGCCGACCAACTGGGTTCGACCTCCGCACCTCCTGTGTCTTTCACTAGAACACCATTCTAGGCCAAGCATTTCGAGCTGGTTCTTGTTTCAGCTGTTGCTCCACTCAATGCGTGCCTGATCGTCCTGTCTCCGCGGTTCTGGTATCATAAAACATGATATAAACTTTTACAGTATTTGTTGGAGAGTCGTCTCAGTTCAGCCCCGCCCATAAACTTCTTTTCAGCCCCGATGGAGCCGCAAATCCTTGGACGATCTTGCGAGAGCCGGTTGCGAATCGCAGCTGTAGTGTCAGCCTTGTCGCACCACTCTAACGTGTCGGTTGAATGCACACCAGGAGCCTCAATAATACTTGGAGCTCCTCAGCTTTGGATCGGCTCTCACGCTGACAATATGAGCAAGCGTCTACCGTAGCTTGGAAAATTCGGTAAGCTGCAGCGGCTGCACGTCTTCCACACGTTAAGTTTACTTAGCGTGGAAAAAAGCGGTCTTTCCTTGCATACTGTAAGCGCAAGGATCGTTGGGTTAGCTGTGTGCTGCAGCTCCTCACTCACACAAGCAAATTGCACACTGGTGTCCCTGAGCTCGGAGCTCTTGCAATCCAGCTCTCTTTGGACCGCTGTTCTCGAGTTAGCTGAACCACTTCCAGAAGTTCCTGTTTAAAAAACCGCTGCGGCTTCACCAGCTACTACTTCTGAGCCGCTTTGTTTCGGACTGCAGTGGCGTCCTCTTCATTTTTCAAACGGGGCAATCACTCACTCGACATGATTGCTCACGCTGCATGCCGCCTCCGACATTGGTCTTGCTGGGTTAGCACCGCAGCTTCAGCGTTTACCTTCAGACCCAGACCACTCTATGGCTGACAGGGCCGCTTCTCTATCTCTGCACCTTGCTGTCAGATTCTGGCGGAGCAAGAGGTTCACTTTTGCCCACCAGCCACGCGAGAACTCAGTCGGCTTCTGCAGATCGAAACTCGACGGACCACTTCCGTTTCCAACCTTTTCCTAGACTCAACCTTCGGCAGGCAGAAGGGCGAGACGAAAGAAAAAAGAAGTGGCGTCGTGTGTGTGCTCTGTGTCTCAGCTTTAGGTTGACTGAACAAGACGTTCCCTTCCCCTTTTGTGTGTGTCTCGGCTGCCTCGCTGCGAACAGATTGCGGTCAAGCGCGAATCACACAGGCGAGGGCGAAGCGCGCTGAGACATTGTCGCGTAGAGTGCACCTCTTGACCGGACGGAGCTCGAAAAGCTTGGATTCCCCACACGCTTGCATAGTTGACCCGAGCGGCTGCAGCAGAAAACACAAATTGACGGCGACAAACCTGTGAAAGTCGGACTTTGGAGCTGGTTGCAAGTGTGCGGTGCCTGCTGAAAAGCAAGCGTCGGAGGGCGTGGATATGCGATGCCGACTGCTGCCCGCGTCGAGGAAGGTGACCTCAGCCTGTACGAAGAGGCAGCGTCGGTAAGCCTGGAACTATCTTCGTGCTGGTCAACTTTAGCTTGGTGAGGGGGCTCAACCGTTGTGAAACTAGTTGATCTTTCTGTCTTTCCAAAGGGTCTCTCATTTCAGGAACAGCGTCTTGGCGCTCACGCTTGCTACTCTGCGTCATTTTGCTGTTATATCAATGATCTTCGTACCTGCCGCAGGACCCTCACCGCCACTCCAGAATGCCATATGATGACTAAGTTCAGCCGCTGTCGTTCTCACGACGCTCGCTCCCGGATCACTGTTTCTCGCATAGCCTCTTCATTAGCCCCAGCCTTCTTGCCTCAAAGCGCATGTGACTGACCCCAGCTCCAACAAAGCTCATTGATGCCCTGTACCGTGGTAGCGCGAGCCCTAAGGGTCCGCACAGAAATTAAAGGCGCAAATGTTTTGAAGATCATCAGCCGGATTGAGACACTGACGTGCGGCGCAGAGCGCATGTGACACCGCAGAGGCAGAGTAGAATTCAACCTGAGGTCTGGTGGCTCTCATCTTATGGGGGCAAGAATGCTTCGAGATGCTTTTCAGAGGCTGGCCATTGAACCATGAACAGCAGACTGTGAGCAGCTTAGCCCCCTTCTCGTACGAAAACCATACCTTGCTTATAGGTTCTTGCCGATGGACTCAACTGAGGTTTGAGCACTGCTCTTCCCGCTCACCTCCGGTTCTGTAAGAACGCTTGTATTATGTGCAGCTTCTTTCACAGCTGATCTCACCCTCTTCTCGAACGGGACGGTTGCATCTCGACAACACAAACGGGGCAAACGCAGAGACGAAGGAATGGGTCAAGAAATGATGGTATTGGTACACAGACACGGAGCCCTTTCTTGCAATTGTTGGCACAAGGCCGACAAGCGCACAAGAAGAAGGCCAATATCCGAACGAGTCGACCTGAGAGTCAAGAACAGTCTACAGGAGCGAGTGATGGAGCAACGGAAAAGCCCGCAAGAAAAAACGTGGAGTGGGGTACTAGCAAGAGCCATGGAACGAGAGCAAAGCCAAACGGCTATGGGAGGGCAATACATGCCACCTCGCGGGACAAGTGAAGATGGGAGAAGCAGGCTTGAGGGGCATCCATAGGAATGGCAAAATGGAAAACGAGACAAGGAAAGAGAAGCCAGATAACACAAAAGGAATACTAGGCCTTTATGCGTCGCCCTTGGTCTTTTTCTTGGGAGGCTGGTCATCCTCCTCGAGGTCAATCTCGGCGTCATCATCGTCCTCGTCGTCCTCCTCATCCTCACTGTCAAAGTCGTCCTCGTCAAAGTCGAGGTCGTCGGCGCCAGTGTAGAAGTCGATAGCACCAGGCCAGAAGTCCATGATCAGAGCGTGGCCGATGCCGCCAGCAACCTCCTGATCGGTGTTCTCGAAGAAGGTGGAGAAGAAGGAGCCGGGCTCAAAGTCGTCGCTGTCCGGACCACCGATGGTAGGCTTGAGCTTCGAGAGGTTCTTGTCGTCCGACTTCCAGTCAATCTGGGTCTTCTCAGGCTTGGTCTCCTCGAGGAAGTTGAACTCGTCCTCGAGCGACTTGGCACCGTCGACGAGCGAGAACTTCTTGACCAGCTTGTCGTTAGAGAAATAAGGGTTCTCACGGAAGGTAAAGGTGATGGAGGCAGCGCGAGGATCCTCGACATCACGGTCCACCTCGATGTTGGAGAGGTAGGAGAGAGCCTCGTGGTCGGCATCGTCAATGTAGACATTGGTGGCCATGCAGTTGATCAGAGCCTGGAACCAGAAGTCCTTGACGGACGAGACGATGTCCGCGCGCTTCTTGTACAGAGGAGCGTTGAGCTTGAGCTCGTGCTTGATGAGCTCGACGTCAGCCTTGCGGAAGTCCTTGACGAGAGCATCGACCTTTTGCTGGAGAGCATCCGAGAAGGTTTTGGCCTCAGGCTGGCGGTAAGCGTCGGTCATTGTGATGGCTTCGTTGAAAAGGTGGGCTGGCGAATTCCTGGGGAGAAGTGCAAAGCAAGCGATATGAAAGCTTGGTATGATGGTAGAAAGGATGAGAAGAGGAACTTCAGAAGGTTTAGTCAAATATGTCCATCCACAGGCGAGCAACAGGAGAACAAAGCTTTTTTCCCCTCAGAGCGCTTCCAAAGCCATTTTCTGGATCGACAAAAATTTGTATGTGTGTGGAGCTGAAGCCGGTTTTTTTTTCGAGCCAAAGAAAAAGTGGAAGTTCTTCCTGCACGTGTCTGTGCGTCGTTCGCCTTCCAAAAAAAAATTCCTCTGTGGCAAAAAGGCGTGAGCAACGCACGGACATCAAAATCTGATGTCTCTTGGTCACCAAGGAAGACCATCTTCGTCGATCCCTCCCAACCTGAAACCTCTGAAGACAGTGACCGGCGGACGTCAGAAATGCCCGTGATTTCGCAGAACTTATTGCTAGGTTCACGTTGAGCCTTCTTTTGGCACTGGTTTTGATGCGCACGACATCAATCTGCCAGCGTCCGTTTGAGTTCTAGCCATGCTCGTTGAAGGCTAGGTGATGTTCTCTCATCTCTGCCTATTCCCTATTGGCGAGCTCGCTTGACCTTGCGCAATCGAGCTCGCCTTTCCCTGAACGAACTACGTACTGTAGAAGGATGTTCAATCGAGCTCGGCAGGTTCTGCGCAGGGCAAAGGTGGATCGCGTTCTGTGCAGATCCCACTCAACGCGACGCGAGTTCGTCATGCGAATTTTAGCAAGCAGACAGACTCGCCCGAGAAGAACCAGAACAACGCGATGTCGGACTGTTACTTTTTTTCGAAATTGGGGCTGCTACGCCTCTGTGCGTCTCTCTGGCTCGGCAGCGTGTCCGCGTTCTTGCTGCTGTGAATACAAGGTCAAAAAGCCCAAGCGGGACCCAGCCTGGCTCCGTTGCAAAGCCTCCTCCACTGTCGCTCCCTGAGCTGTTCTTCTCGTCCACACCCCACTCATCCATCCTAACCCGCATTCCACGAAACTTGTCCTCGGGCTCCCGCAGCTCAGCCTTGCTTCTCTTTCCCTTGTTCGACCGTCATCCATAGTCCGAGGCAACCACATCTTCACAACGTCGTGGCTCGCGGCTTCTTGTTCCCGACATGGACGCCTCAAATCTCATCGAAGATGAGGCTGCCATCGCCCAGCAGAAGCTCTCCAACGAGGAGTACAAGATCTGGAAGAAGAACTCGCCCTTCCTCTACGACCTCGTCGTGACGCATGCGCTCGAATGGCCTTCGCTCACCTGCCAGTGGTTCCCGGACAAGGAGTCGCCCGCCGGTCAGTCCTATACCCAACACCGACTGCTCCTTGGCACCCACACCTCGGGTCAAGACCAAAACTATCTTCAGATTGCACAAGTTCAGCTGCCCAACACGGGTGCTGATGGCCCCTCCAACTCGGCAGAGAGTCGCTTGGATCTCAAACAGTACGACGAGGACAAGGGGGAGATTGGAAGCTATTCGGCCACCACGGCTCGTTTGACCATTGTGCAAAAGATCAACCACGATGGCGAGATCAACCGTGCTCGCTACTGTCCTCAGAACTGCGACCTGATTGCGACTCGAACCGTTACCGGCAAGACGTACGTGTTCGACAGAACAAAGCACTCCAACACACCTTCGGCCGATGGCGTTTGTCGACCTGACATCATCCTCGAAGGGCAGGAAAAGGAAGGCTACGGTCTCTCGTGGTCGCCCTTGAAGCAGGGCCACATTCTCGCCGCGAGCGAAGACACCACCGTCTGCCACTGGGACATCAACAACTACACCAAGGGCAACAACACCCTCCAACCCACCGCGACCTACACGGGCCACACGTCGATTGTCGAAGACGTCGCATGGCACAACCACCACGAGTCGCTCTTCGGTTCCGTGGGCGATGACCGCCAGCTGCTCATCTGGGACGTGCGCGAACCTGCCTCGGCGCCCAAGTATCGCGTGGAGGCGCACACGGGCGAAGTCAACACGCTCGCTTTCAGCCCCGAAAACGAAAACATCCTCGTCACTGGATCCTCGGACAAGACCGTCGGTGTGTGGGATCTGCGCAACCTCAAGGTCAAGCTGCACTCGCTCGAATCGCACACGGACGAGATCCTGTCAGTGTGCTGGTCGCCACACCACCCGACCGTGCTTGCGAGTGCGTCGGCGGACCGCAGGGTGAATATCTGGGACCTCAGCAAGATCGGCCAAGAACAGACGCCTGAGGACGCAGAGGACGGCCCGCCCGAGTTGATCTTCGTGCACGGCGGTCACACGAGCCGCCCGACGGATCTCGGTTGGAGCCCGCACATGGAGTGGGCGCTCACCTCGGCTGCTGAGGACAACATCGTCATGGTCTGGAGGCCCAGCAAGGCTGTCATTGACACGGGGAACGAGGAGGTCAACCCGGAGGACCTCGAGTAAGCGTTGACCACCCAGCGTTTGCCCTGATCGAGGTGTGACAGCATGTAACGCAGATCAACCTTCTCCTTCTTCTGCTCAAGTGTGTGTGTGTGTGTGTGTGTGTGTGTGTGTGTGGTGTAACTTACTCGCCGCTAAAGCCTCAACGAGTCTTCACAGTCTGCGCCCCTTTCTGCTGTGTTCCCCTTCTGAGTCATGTCTGATTCTATTCGCATTGCGCAGCACAACGTACCACTACCCAGAATGAGAGGATCTCAAAACTAGAGTATCTCAAAACTGGAGCGCGTACATGATCAATACCCCCAATGTACCCACGATCAGCGTCGCGACAACAGACGCGAAGATGCCGACCTTCAAAAAGTCCTTGGTCGAAACATATCGGTCGCCAAGATCGTCCTCCATCGAGACAGCGATCTGGTTCGGATAGCCCGAGACTGGTAGACCCATGGCCGCACTCGCCACCAACGTGGTCGCCATGATGAGCAGCCTGGGATGCGGGTGTTCCAGGCTCTCCCCGACCTGCGCTGCGATCGGCACCAGCAGGACCGCGGCGATCGTGTGGCTGATAAACGTAGCAACAACGAGCCCAATCGAGAGCAGGGCGATGAGAATCTGCCAGAGCGGCAACTCCTTGACAATCTCCTGGATGAGATCGTCGAGCGATTCGAGCAGCCCCGAACTCGTCACCGCCTTGCCCAACGCGATCCCGCCCATCGCAAGGAACACCACCGTCCACAAGAACGTGTTGAAGTCCTCCTTTGTCAGAATCCCCGTTCCGAAAAACAGCACCATCGGCACAATCGCAATGATGCCCATGTCACCCACAATCCACTCGAAGTTCTTCTCGAGACACCACAGCGCAATCGTCGAGATGGCCACGGCCGAGATGAACCACTGGATCTTGGTGAACGAATCCCTCGACTCGCCGAGCTTCTTGATCACCGTTCCTTTACCCGCGCCGTACGACCACAGCAGGATCAGCCAGATCACCACGAGCGACAGACCGGATACAGGGATGGTGACGGCAAACCACTGCAGCCAGCCGACGGGCTGCTTCATGTACTGCAGCGCGATCAAGTTTTGAGGCGAAGCAATGGGCGACGTCTGTCCGCCAATGTTGGACGCAAGCGCAATGCCCATGATCAAGCTCGAGGCGTACGGCGACTTGGACGGCAGCGTACGCAGGATGGGCTGGATCAGCGAGTACATGAGCACGGGCGCAGCCACGTTGCTGATCCACATGGACGCAAAGCAGGCGACACCCATGTGCGCCAGCAGCACCACGCTCGGCCGCGTACCCGCCAAACGCAAGATCTTGGTCGCGAGGATTTTGTCGATACCGTATTTCGAAAGTGCTGCAGCCAAAGTGAATCCACCCAACAGCAGGCACATGTTGGGAGCAAACATTTGCGAAAAGATCCACTTTGTCGTTTCGGGCGCCGTCATGCGGCGATCCTTGACATCGTCGGTACGCGCAACACGCAGCGTAACGACAAGTAGAGGCACCATCAACGAGGTGACAAAGAGCGGGATCACTTCCGTCGCCCAGAGAATGGTGCAGAACACGAGCATGGCCAGGCAGTTTTGCTCCTCGACGCGGTTAAAGAAGCGCAGACCGGGAGCCTTGAGTAGCGCCACCAACGCGGTAAAAGCGATGATGAGATGCAGCGAGCTCATGCTCAGCCAGCTGGGAATTGTCAAGCTGCCACACGGCGTCCGCAACCTAAACGGTTTCTTCGCCTCGAAATTGTCCCTCTTGCCCGAACCCATCACGGTCCTCTCGAGCGCCGCACCCTGCGCCCTCCTCTCGATGCCGATCATCTCCCTCCAGACAGTATTCCTCTGCCAAACCACCTGCTCGCGCAGATGAGTTTTGAGCTGCTGGCTAGCCGCACTGATATCGCCCCCGGTGACTACTTTGGCGTAGAGCTGGATGAGCGTCTCGATACACTCTTCCAGACTGCGTTTAGTGTCAGAGGTGAAAGGCTGCTGCGTGCGCAAGCTGTCGTTCATGTAGCGATCCTTGAGGTCGGATTTGGTGATCTTGTCATACTTCTTGAGGATCTTGCGCATGCCTGTCTCGTTGAGCTGAACGAATTGCTTGAGTTCGGACATGGCGACGAATAAGTCGGTGATGCGCTTCTTGAAGGTAATGCGCATGTCGATGGCGTAGTCATTGTCGGCGGTCCAGATGGACATGGCCTTGGTATCGCCGCCGGCGAAGCTGCTATCGCCTGCATCGCTGGAACCCGGGGCGGCTCGGTCGTGGCCGTTGGCCGTGTCGTCTCCGGCCAGCATGAGACCGAGCGAACGTCGGCGGACAGGCTTCTTCCCGAAGATACTGCCCCATCGACCCTTGGAGCCGCTCTGGCTGGCATTAGAGCCGCTGCGTGCTCGCTTTGCAAAGCCAGCGGTATCCGCACCGCCATCTGTAAAGTCGGCAGATTGGTCGAGGAGCTGGCTCGAACGGTTCCTGTTGTTGGCGGGTCGAACGGGCGCATGGCCGTCGTCGGTGGTAGCACGGCTGTCCTTGCGCGAACGAGAAGGACCCGAACCTTCTCGCATGCGTTGTTCCTGGCGCGAGGCTTCGTTGTACTTGCTAGGATGGGTAAAGACATCGTCAATGCTGGGAGTTCGGTTGGTGCTGGCCTTGCCTGTTCGCACCGTGTCCAACGCGTCGTCGTCATCATCATCGTCGCTGATACCATAGTCGGAGTCGTCCTCGAAATCCTCGTTCTCGGTCCTTTCGAGGTCGTCCTTGAGCTGCTGCAGGTCGCCTTTGAGCTCTGCGTCCTTTTCGAGGTAGAACTCGACAATCTTGTTGAGCTCCTTATCGAGCAGAGGGACGAAAGTGCGGTCGGTGTCGGTGGTATCGGTGTTCTGCAACAGACCAGAAGATTCGTTCTCGACATCTGAGTAAGGAGCATTGGGCTCAGAAGGAAGCTCCTTTTCCATCAAGTAGATGGTCTTCTTGAGGTTCGAGTAAGCGATGTACTTGTCCGCCCAGTCCGGGACGGCGTTGAATTGCAAGCTGTGTGAGAACTTCATGGTACCGTGATGCTCGATGTGGGCTCGGATCTGCTGTTGGAGCTTGGAGGGTCTAGGGGTATCGTCTAGATGGGATGCGCGCGAAGGACCGAACGACTGAAGTGGGATAAGCTCAGCCTGGTCTTCGCTTTGAGGCGGATTGTGTGCCGCACTTGTAGTCGGGCGGGAGAGCGAGTCTGATTGGAGATCTGGAGTGTTTGTGCCCGAGACTAGATGGTTTCCAAAGAGATTAGGGTGATGAGGAGGGTGCATGCACGGAACGATGAGGCTTGTCGCAGCTGAGCGCAGATGTGGTCGAAGTGCTCGTCTACAATGGGTAAAGGTGATTGCGCATCAAGAGCAGCAGCAGCGACAGCAGCAGCGTCCAGTGACAGTGATAGACACGTTCGATGTATCGGGGCTTCTGCACCGAAGGGAGATAATGAGCAAGTGATCAGAGAGAGAGGGAAGAAGAGCAATTGATTAGAATTGCACCTTGAACCCAAAGTATCTCTTTCTGGCGCTCAGCTGATTTGTCTGACGTCGTTGATTCGGATTTGCCGATTTGCTGCTCTCCTAGGCCACGGACCCACGCTAAAGGAATTCCCACGGCAGACGCGCTTTGCAGCCACAACAGTTGCACACGTTCCCGGACTCGAAATCAATTGTTCTAGCATCGACCAACTCGACTCCCACCACTGCTTCCAAACGGTACCACTCAAGAGCAGCTCGAGCCTGTCCAAGCTGTCCAATTTGATCCGGCGAGACGTTTCTTTGAAGTGCATCCGAGACTGTGACGAAAGACGGACACTGAATGACCGAGGATCCAAATCTGAGCCAAAGCGAAACATCGGTAATCGGGTTAGGGTCCATTTTGCTGGCCTTCTTGCATTCCACCACCACCACAATGGGCCACGGCAAATCCGACCGACCCTTCCTGAGTGCTGCCGAGCACTCAGGCGTCTACGGAGCACACGGAGCCTCGTCGGGCAAGCAAGGTGGACTCGAGCAAGAAGCTTTCCACCCGGTCTCCTTTGACTGCTGCGCCCTCTCGTTCCAGCCATGGAACATCCCTGTCTGCTCCAACGATTGCGGCATCGCTTTTGAACTCACGAATCTGATCCCATATGTACGCAAATTCGGAACGCATCCAGTTACGGGCAAAGCCTTTGATCTGGACAATGTGGTGCGCTTGACTTTCCACAAGAACGAGCAGGGTCGATTTCACGACCCGGTCTCGTTCAAGGAGTTTGGCCAGCATTCGCATCTGGTCGCAATCAGACAGAGCGGCAATGTGTTTCTGCACGACACGGTGCACAGGCTCAACGTCAAGGCCAAATACATGAGGGATCTGGTGACAGACGAAGCCTTCACCAAAGCGGATATCATTGCGGTCCAAGATCCGAACCATCCCGAAACCAGGAACCCGAGCGCGATGCATCACGTCAAGGAAGGGCTCAAGCTCACACAGGCGGACAAGGGCATCGATAGCGCTGAGCAGATCAACATGGGTGCTACTGGCAGCGCTCAGAAGCTGCTCACCAAGCTTCGAGGCAGCGCGTCGTCCGAGACGCAGGGTACACCCCCATCCCTATCCACTTCCAAAACCAGTCGTCCCGCCGCTTCAGCTGATCCCTCTGCGGCGCCTTCGAAAGCACCCAACTCGGCATACACCCGCAACAAAGCCTCGGGCAGCTCAACCGGCATGGCCGCCGCCAGTTTCACGTCATCCAGTCTCACCCCGCGCACCGCCATCGAGCGTGTCGTACTCGACGACGAAGAGGTCATGTTCGACCACGTCAAGACGCGCCTTCGCGAGAAAGGCTACGTGCGGCTCACCACCAACTTTGGCCCGCTCAACCTCGAGCTGCACTGCGACAAGGCTCCCAAGACGTGCTACAATTTCCTGCAGCTGTGCAAGCAGGGGAAATACGACGATACGATTTTCCACCGCAACATCCGGGGGTTTATGATTCAGGGCGGAGATCCGACAGGGACGGGCCGTGGCGGGAGCAGCATCTGGGGCCACGAGTTCAGGGATGAGTACAACGAGCCCGGTGCGTTCAAGCATGAGGCCAGAGGGGTGCTGTCGATGGCGAATAAGGGTAGCGGTACGAACGGGAGTCAATTTTTTATCACGTACAGGGCGGTGCCGCATTTGGATGGCAAGCATACCGTGTTTGGGCGGTTGGTGGATGGCGAGAAGGACAAGACGTTGACAGCGCTGGAACAGATACCGTCGGAAGAAGGCACGGATCGACCACTTCGAAAGATCAAAATTCTGGACGTGCTGGTGACAGCAGATCCATTTGAAAAGTATCAGTTGAGGCAAAAGCAATCTGCCAAAGCCAACGACCCCACTGATCCGGACTACATCAGGAGGATGGAAAAGCGGAAACGTAGAGAGGCGGATCGAACGACGTGGCTGGGAACGGAGTTGCCGACGAAAGATGCGAATGGCTCAGAAAAGAGTGCGAAGGCGGCAGGCCTGCTAGCTGGCTCTTCGACCATCGGAAAGTACCTGCCGGTATCGAGTAATGGTGCGATGCGTGAAGATCAGAGTCAGGGTAAGAAGAGAAAGACCGCCGGTGGGTTTGGCGACTTTTCCGGCTGGTAGAATACTGCTTCGACAATGACAAAACCATCTCAGCAACGAGCGAAGCGTGCTTCAGAAAAGCATCGCTTCTTCATCACAAACCACAGGCAGCGGCGTGATACATGAGAAGATAAAATTATTCAGTTGCAAACGAGTCGAGGACAGAGATGCGAGCCGATCAAGCAGCCGTCGCAGGTGCAGCAGCGGCCTCCTCCTGGTGGTAGTTGTCGACGTTGATATCGTTCAAACCGAGATCCTCGTTCTGGTCGTATGTCCTGGTGTATTTCTCTTCGATAATCTGCTCGTCCGGATCGGGAGCATATGGATTCTGGATGTACGAGTTGGCCAACGGGTCGTCCAGAATCACAGTATACGGCAGCAGCTCGCAACTGATCACACTCTTCAACTTGCCCAAGAAGCCTTCAAACGTAGCGGCCTGGGTCGACGAGTCACCACGCATCAAGACGCGCTCCGACAGCTCATCGTACACCTGTTGCAGCAAGCCTTCCAACGTGGTAAACCTGCCACCGAGCGTACCTGGCGACAAATGCAGGTCGATCTCGGGGATGGCAAATCCAGCCGTTTCGGATTTGAGCACATCGCGCGACAGATCTTCCTTGTCTTCGACCTTGAGAGTGAGCTTTCGGCCCTGCTCCGAGATAGCGGCGCCCGACTTGACTTCGTTGTCCTTGTAGCCGCAGTTTTCGCAGTTGGTCGACATGATGAGGATATCTTTGAAGTACGGAATGTTGACCTTCTTCATGCGCGTCTCGAGGGGTGCATTACACGACGAACAAGTGCCGGCGAAGGTGTAGACCTCTTCGTTGTCAAAGTCGGTTTCGCCGGCGCCCTTGTCGAAACCAGTGGTGTGGAGTTCGTCTTCGGCTTGAGCGTTTCCAGCAGCAGCAGGGCCAGAAAGACCGAGCAGCTCGTTCTGCTCCTTGGATCGTGGGTAGTCACGCTTGCTCCATTTGGCGTCAGACATGCCACGGCCCTGAATGTCGCCCATAAACTCAACGAACGAGTTACCCGATGGATCGTCGAGACGGATTGAGAAGGGTGGCACTTTGCGGTTGGCCTTCTCCTCGGACGTCATCGAAGATGAGCTGCCACCGACGGGACCGAGACTGCGCAAACCAGAGGAAGACGGCTGGTCCTTGTCGGCCTCTTCAACCTCGGTAGGCTTGTCCTCGCCGAGGATGGCTCTCAACTTGTCGCAGACCTGCTCGATCTTGGCGTATGCTTCGGGCTGCATGTGCTTGCGCAAGGGCTGGTCGAGCTCCAAGTCACGAAGAGTATCCGAAATGACACCCTCGATGGTGGTGAGCTGACCCTTCTTGGGTGGGATCTCGATCTGCAGCTCGGGGATGGTGACGGTGCAGAACTCGGACTTGACAACCTGACGGTTGAGATCGGTGGGGTTGGTGACGTGGACGGTGTAGAGGCAGCCCTTGGGCTGGATCTGGCCCGCGGACTGGATCTCGCTGTTGCGATTGCCACAGTGCGGGCATGAGAAGGAGACGACGATGACCTCGCGGAAATAGGGGATGTAGGTGAGAAGCATGCGCGTAGTGCCTTCCTGGTGGCAATCCATGCAGAGCGAGCTGATCTCTTCGACCATCTTTTGCTCGCCAGCCTCGGTACCATCATCAGCACCGGCAGCTGCATCGTCAGCTACATGCTCTCCGATGGGCTTGAAGAAGTCCTTCGAGTCGGCGGGAGCGGATTGCTGTGGTGTGGCAGACATGGTGGGAAGTGCGTCGGTGATCTCGACGTCGTCGATGACGGACTGGTCGTGCAGCTCGGTGTTGGCTCTCTTTTGTAGCGGTCCTCCAGCTGGGTCTGTAGTGCGTTTCATAGAAGTGGGATGACGGAAAGGACTGCGTTGCTACAAGGATGTTGATATGGTTGGAGGACGAGTGACTATGATGTCGGGCGAGTTGCTAAAAAACAAAAATTCTCAACGAGCTGCAACACAATCTGCAGTTGCAGGCCCATGCGTTTCAGATTCTCTAGTTTGATTTTTGACTGAGCCAAGCAAGCAGAAAAGATTCCAAAAACATGAATGAAGGAAGACTTTCCAGCCGCTTCGTGGATCTTCTCGCGGAGTTACACCTTGAGAAACGAAACTATAGATCTAACAGAGTTTGAAAACAAAGTCATGTGAGCGGTCTAACATTCTGAAGCTCGTCTGAGAACCAAGGGCGAACGAGGAGGGTTGGAGCATCACAGATCGCTCATCGGCTTGTCAGGGGCACTCTGCCGAACTCGATCAGCAATGGATCAAGCCAAACCTTTCATTGGCCGCTTCTCTCCCATCGGAAAAGCAGGATACGGAGATGCGTGGGCAGCGCAGCGGTTCGTGAGATCGCAGTCTATATGCGAGGCCGACGTCCGACTAGGTAGTAACATTATCGGTTGTGCTTGATGGCACCCAGACGGTGGCGAGGCATTCGTATTTTGCCCTTCGCAAGCTACAGAAGGGGCCTTATCGCCTCGTCGCACCTTTGCGGCGCGAAGGATAGATAGAGAGCGTGTCACGCGGTGGCGCAGTGTTGGCATATGGCACCAGTGAAAAGTTTAAAGGTAACAAGGTAAAACCCGATGCTGAGTGATGGCGGGACAGGAACCATCCGCAAACACTTGCAGATCTGGGTGGACGATTCAGGTCTCAAGCGAGCTTTCGTCTGTACCACAACATTCATGATCCACGCATGAACGCCCGTTGAAGCAACAAGGAGCAAGATTCGCGATCCGGACATGCAGAAGGGAGTGTGAAGCACGCCGCCTTTGCGAGGCGACACGATGCGGGCCAACGTGGGCGATCGGCAGAGAGAAAGGCCAATTGGAATGTAGCACTGTAGGCACAGGTCGGTTCGAGAGCACACAGAAACTTGAAACTTGCAGAAGAAGTTTCTCGTTATGGGTGCACACCGAACTGCGCTCACGGCTGCTGCATGCAAGCAACGAGAACAGTAATGCCAGTAGTGAGCGAAGTCGTTTTCTTTCGATCTTGTTTGTCGTGGTGTGTTCTGCTCTGTCTCCAATAAGTCAGCACTTGCAAGAAGCTGCAGCTTGCGTCCAAGACTGGGAAGAAAATCTAGGCTCGACCGAGTACACCGAGACGGCCGGCGCGGCCACGCTAGTGAAGCCGGCAGGCTCGCGTGAGATTGTTCGGTGGGTGGGTGCACTCGGCTGCAAGACTCTGCCTGCATGCATGCCGTACCATAATAGAGACGCTCTCCACACGTATCGCAAATGCTCGGTTTGCCTTGTGTGTTTGCATCGTAGGCGAGGCTGACGGGTGGATTGGTCTTGCCGTCATGCAGCCAGCTCGACTTGAGAGCAGACGTGGCAAGAAGCGGAGCTGACGGTGTTCTTGGCAGATTGCAATCTATTCACTCATTTTTCGAGAGTCAAGGAATGCTGCAAATCCGTGCACAGCAATGCGAAACCACCCGATCAGCGGTTCAACAGCGGTCAACAAGGTGCCCGAGTCTTGCCCTTGTGGTTTCCAAGGTGTGTGCGATTGTGCTTTCTTGTTCTTGTCCTGCTGTCCGCCAAAGCCAGAACCTTTTCTCAGCGACAGCCGTCCGACTTGGGCTCGGAGGATGGCCAACGGAGCAAACGATCGCCGGTGGATCACTAGCAAAGATAACCAAGTCGGCGAGACGGTGAGGGGGTGAGCAAGTAGGTCGTAAGTACACAAGTTGGGATCGGAATGCGCGTTGATTGAGCGGTGCAAGGACGGAGGGGCTCGCAAACCCATTCTCACGACCAATCCTGAGCGAGCAAACTACTGTCGACATTGTCGTCACCAACATACTCCGAGCAAGGACGTCATCGTCCAGGAGTAGTAAGAACAATCCTTGGCACGGGTTTCGAATCCGGTCGTTGGCTCGCTGCACTCGCTGCACATTTTGATGCAACTATCGCCAGGTACGCGTCTGTGCGCCGCCGTCCAAGCATATCTTGTCACTCACCGTCGCGGACCGTTTGCTTCGTTACGGCGACTTTTCCGCATTACTGCTCTCCCGAACACCGTGGGAACTGCATGCGAGCTTGGGTCCTTGATTGTCTTTCTGTGTGGATGCATGCCGCTGCACAGCGATTACGACGGCGACGCACAAGGGAGCGGACGACCTGTGTCCTTCTAATCCTGCCTTTCAACACACCGCTTCTACCCCCTCGCCATCACGCCACGAGCGCCTGTACAGCTAGGAAGCGATGGACATAGCTGGCATATCTGACAAGGAGCTCGCTGTGCTGTGTGGCCGGATTATCTTGCGTTCGACGTAGACAGCTAAGCGCATGCCAGAGATCAGCGTGTTCATTTATAACAAGCTACGCGAGCGCGCTCTTTTCAAGAACCGAATTTCCATGGGGATTTAAAGCTTCAGTCCGGACCCCCGCTATGGAAAATGGTGGGAAGATACAGACTCGTGGCTCATCATCAGTCAGCTTACAGAAAAGCTTGCAGCCCAACCACGTACAGAATTACTGTATAAACAAATTACTTAAAACAAAATGAAAGGGAAGAATAAGAAGAGGAGGTCTCAAGCCGATCCGGACGGCATTTTGAAACCGGACTTTCTGGACTTTTTTCCTTGCTGCGTCCATCGAAGCCGGATGTTGGATGAGGGAAATTTGTTGAAATTTCATTCTCTTGTGCGTGTAGGAGCTCCTGTGCTGCGCTGTGTTGCTTTTGGACTGAGCCTGATCCTCTCTCACTCTCTCTCCTCTCCCGACTGTGAATGCCCGCGGGCGTAGCCTGATTTTGGCTTTTTGGCGAGCCCGTCTGTCTTTGCGTCGGCTTGTCGCTGCGCCTGTGCCTGTGCCTCTGCATTCTACAGTACGGTGCTGCTCTTCGTCCTCGTCCTCGTCCTCGTCATCGTCATCGACCCTGTCCTTCTTCCACCTCCCGCCTTCACCATCACTGACTCATACACTCTCTCGGTCTCTGACAAGCTCGTCACGTCTGGATCGCGCTCACTACTTTTGCACCTTCTCAATCCACCGACGTCTCTCTGTGCTTTCCATTCCCCACCATCTTTCTCTCTCGCTCATTATCACGCTCCCCAGTCGCTCGCTCATCAACTTCTCTTCTGTCCTTCCTTGTGGACGTTGCTGATCCTCTCGATTGGATTCTCCACCCTCGCTTCCTTGGGTTCGCATCGTGCTTTGGTGACTGCACGCACGCCTCTTCGAATTCCTCCGATACGCCTACTGCGCTAGCCAGCACGTCGAAAACCCAACCCCTCGCCTCGTCTTTGCGTCAAGCTTACATCGCCTGGAGGTTGGAACTGGAATGGACTTGGAAGACAGCACATAAGCCATTCGCCTCCATCCAGGCAAAGTAGCATCACCCTTCCCACCTGGTAGCCTCCCACTCGCCTAGTGTGCTGGTTCCTTGGCTATCCCGCTGCCTTGACTCGATCGACGCTTGATCTCATCGACCACCGCCCAAACTGCTACTTCCACTGCGCTGCTACATCTCGCCACCACCAATGCTTGCCGTAAAACTACAGCCCCTCCCATCCCTCGCCTAACTTTCCCAGAGTCGTACCAGAGCACCTCTTGTTCGCCATGTCGGCACCTCATCCACTTCAGCAGTCGCTGGTGAGGCCTCCTTCTCCTGGCACCTCCAGTCTCTCTTCCGATACCGCAGCGCGCAAGATCGCCGCAAATGCCGTCGAGGCGCCAACTTGCCCCATCGCTTGGGGAACCTGGCTTCGCAAGTATCAGCTTGGCAATTGGTGCGAAAAGGTGCCGCCTCAGTCGTCCATCGATCCAAGGCAGGCGCTAGCAAATGACCGCACACCGAATGCTACCTCTGCCGCTCCTCCTTCCACTCCCCCGACCATCATAGATACCCCAGCTTCCAATGCAGCACCCGCTCCCGAGTCCGCCAAACTCTGTCAGCCTTTCAAAGTCGCCGACGCGCATCGCTATGTCAAGGTTGACGCACAAGCTATGGTCGACTCCATGGCTTTCTACAAGGAGAAAGGTTGGCTCGCCGCACCTCCTCTCCCTCGTCGACTCTACCGCCGAGTCGCCGAAGCGCTTCGTCGCCACAGTCTCACAGGTGCACAAGAGCGCGAAGCTCTTCAGCTCTACATCAAACACGCAAAGGCCGTCTTCAAGTGCGAATACGCCTCCTTCATGGTCGAAAGCACCGACGAAGCCTACATGCTCATTCTCGCCCAGGACGGCGGTGATGCTGAAGTTCAGATGGTTCCCAGAACACTCACCATCTGCTCTCACGCCATGCTGCTCCCCGACGACGAGGTGCTCGTTGTCCACGATGCGAAAAAGGACTGGCGTTTCCGCTCGTGCCCTTCGACCCTCGCAGGCACCGTCACCAACGCAAAGGGGAACCCTATGAGCTTCTACGCCTCCGCTCCTCTGTTCTTGTCGTACAATCTCTACGGCATCGAAGGCCGCGTCCAGGTCGGACGCCTGTGCATCATGGACGAACAACCCCGTGATGACTTCGACGAAACCGCTGCCGACCTCCTCTACGCTATTGGCAAGATGGCCGGCGATGCACTCGAGAAGGAGTTTCAAAGCTCCAAGAATGCCAAAGCGGCCGAAATGCAACAACGCACCGGCTCACTCATCCGTTCCTTGGAAGACGCTTCCTTGACTGCGCAGCTCCGCCACTTCAATAGCTCGAACGGATCCACCAGCGAGTCTGGTGACGGTTTCAACCGCTACTCACTTGTCGTCATTGATCGTGCCTGCCAAGAGCTGCGAGAATGCTTCGGAGCCGCTGGCGTCGCCGCTTTCGATGTCAGCAACTTTCGCTTCCGACGTCAAGCCGCAAAGGGCGGCGTCTCTCCCCGCAATTCGACCACCTTTTCTCAGCCCACTCTGCCACCATGGAAGCTCTTTGACGGACACGACCCCGATGAGCCCATCACCCCGCCCTCGGAATCCGTCTCCACGCCCACGTATATCGACCCGGACTCGCCCATTGTCTCGCCTAGCTTGAGCCGCAACATGTCCCTTAACGAGGCCGGTACCACGCTGCATGCCATCGACTTGCGCGAGGGCTCGCCACCCCCGAGCGTCTTGTGCTACAGCGGCCCAGACAGCTGTCGGCCCAACATGCCAGAAGACATTGAACGCCTCAAAACCTCATTTACTAAGCCGCTCGCGCGTATGGCTTCCGAAACAAAGATGAACATCCGATGCAAATTCTACCGCAGGCAAGCTGAATCGAACTTTTCGTCTGACGAGGACGACGATGAAAATGCATCCACCCGGTCCACTGATCAGGACAAAGATCCTTGGTCCGAGCTGCTGCCCATCGACACCCAAGTCAGCTCGTATGCGGTCTGCGTCTGCTACAATCGTGCCAAGGCGCGTCCAGCCATCATGTTCCTCATCATGTTTACCGATCACGTCTGCTTCGACCGCCAGGAGCGCTTCTTCGTCGAGAGTACCATGCAGATCGCGCTCGGAAGCTTGCTGCGCCAGAAGCTCTCCGAGGTGGATTTCTTCCAGGCCGAGTTCTTGAGGCACGTTCAGCACAATCTTCGCACGCCCCTCCACGGAGCACTCGGTGCTGTTGAATATCTTCGCGCCGCCATTAGCAATGACGATGACGACGACGCGGTCAAGATCGACCTTTCTGCTGATGGCGTCCTGGCCACCCTGCTCGAGTCGATCTCGCTGTCGGGCCTCACGCTCAATGCCTACATCGACGATCTGCTCAGCTTTCAAAATCTCTCGGGAATCAAGACCGCCACCACGATCCCGTCCAAGCCCGTTGCCGCCGATATTGTCAAGATTGTCGAGTCTGTTGCCGATGAGGAATGGGAATTCGCCCAACGTCTCGATCTGCAAAACCGCCACCTCGAGACAGATCCTTTCAAGGCACAGGAAGGCCCGCTACGCGGTATGGAGTTGATCGTCAAAGCGACGCCAGAGGTGCGCGACTGCGAATGGATTGTCGATGTCAAGTCACTTCAGGACGTCGTACGCAAGACGGTGTCCAACGCGATCCGCTTTACAAAGCAGGGCTACGTCGAGATTGCCATCCGCTTAGCCCCTCCTGGTGCTTTGGACGAGGTAGACGCCAGCATCCCCGAGGGCTACGTTGCTGTCGAGATCGAGGTCGCCGACACGGGTGTCGGTATGACCAAAGAGTTTTGCGCCAATCAACTCACGCGGCCTTTCAGCAAGGGAGACTCGTTTCGCGATGGTATTGGCCTGGGCATGACGATCGTCTCGTCGACCTTGCAAAAGTATGGCGGAAAGCTTTCAGTTGCGTCTGAGCTCAACTTAGGCACGCGTGTCACCATGTGCATGCCGCTTCGACCTGGCTCCGCGCAGCACGGTCGGAACGGTTCGACTTCGAGCGCAACTTCGTCCAAATTTGCTGTCTCCAAGTTGGCCTACTATGGACTCGATACGCGTGGTCTGCGCCGCTTGGCTACAGCTATGTGCGAGCATTTTGTCGCGTTGGGTGGCATCGAGATCACGCGCGACTTTTCCGAAGCCGACTGCATCGTCTTGCCAGAGCGTGTTGCTTCCTCGTTGGATGAGGGAGACGACCCTCTGTTGGCGCAGGTCAAGCCGACCGCCAGATTTGTCACCATCAGCTCGTCGCATTTGATCGTCGAAACGGGCGTGGAGAAGCTCGACGGACGCTCGGTGCTGCCGCTGCCCATGCCGCATGGTCCTAGCGCGTTGCGGCTCATGGAGACTTTCCTATCGGCCGAGGAGCCACCGCCGATCCACACGGCCAATGCTGTTCGCACCAACAATCAACACCGCGTCAGCGTGACCGAGCTCGGTATCGCCTCGGGCGCTCGGCGAGTCTCTGGTCATCGCCAGTCCGCCTCTGTAACAACGGCCACTGTTGGACAAGCCAAGAAGGGCGTTGATGGTGACGCTCGCGGTTATGCGGTTGATGCTGCGCCCACAGTCCAGGCAAAGGCAGGCAGGCCGCACCCTGCGCCGATCGACACGTCTTCGGCTGCGATGCACAGCGACGAGTTTCGCGTGCTTGTCGTGGAGGACAATCCCATCAACATGAGGCTGCTGACGACGCTTTGCAAACGACTCGACATCCGCTACGAGGAGGCGCATGACGGTGCCGAGGCCGTTGCCAAGTTCATCTCGTTCCGCCCCTCGGTGGTGCTGCTGGACATTTCGCTGCCGGTGCAAGATGGCTTTGAAGCGTGTGCGCAGATGCGTGCGCACAATTGGCCTTCGTTTATCGTTGCCGTTACTGCGCTCAGCTCAGAAGAAGACAAGACCCGCGGCATCGAATTGTGTGGGATGGATGCATGGATGACCAAGCCTGTCTCGCCAAGACAGCTGAAGGGCGATTTGGAGGCTTGGAGGGACAGGTACGAGTTGAGCAGGAGCGGCAGCGGCAAAGTCAATGGGAACATCAACGGAGATGTGAATGGCGAGGTGTGAGGATTGCGCACCTAAAGCCTTGTCATCCTTTTTTTGTTGTCGTTCCGCGGCCTCTTTCTGCTTCTGCTCGATCTCCCATCATCTCATACGCTCTTCCGCGTCTGTGGAATGTACTCGACACTCCCTCGCGTACACTCTAGTCAATCCCCGCCACTAACCTGGCGTCTCACCTCTCTCTTTCACTTTCTCTCATACTCT
The DNA here is from genome assembly GCF_005498985.1 of Sporisorium graminicola. Classification (NCBI taxonomy): domain Eukaryota; kingdom Fungi; phylum Basidiomycota; class Ustilaginomycetes; order Ustilaginales; family Ustilaginaceae; genus Sporisorium; species Sporisorium graminicola. Next base: position 508,528 of record NC_043719.1, read on the forward strand.
TCATCTCGTCTCTGTTTCTCGCTTATTCTTAAGGACTTGTCGTCAGGGAGGTATCATCATTGTCACCTGTATCTCTTCACTTTTCTATCTTCATTTTGGGAATCTTTCGATCAAACGAACCTTCTGCGCGAGGACTTTTCTGTGCTGCTGCTGTATCGATTTGGCGATCAGGAGTCTGTAAGTCGTCAGATGGCGGGCGGGCGTCTGTGGTGAAGGGTCAAGAAGCAGGGCATGCGACGCTAAGAAGCGATAAGCTAACACAGTGTGCGAGCCCGGGTGAGGCGTGAAGGTTACTGCGACCAGGCGGTGGGTCGGAGAGGAGATGTTAGGTGGACAGTGTTGCATTTGATCCCGGACGATTCGCACGAAAATGCACACACGAAACAGACACACAAGCAGAAGCAGACAAGGACCTTGTAAAGCAGTATCGATGACGGAGTGAGAGTGTGCGTTTGTGGAGTATTGAGAGTGGATCAGGCAGTCTACTGGGCACAGAAATGGTACTAGGTGTAGTGGAAAACTCTTCAAGCAGCCACTAACGTCTGGGAAGTGGGCTGATGCAATGTCGTAAGACGCATCGTGTCTGTGGATATCTCGATCCTCTCGCGCCGATCCGCAGCATCTCTTGTCTACTTCTTCTTCGGGCCGCCCAGAGGTGCACCGATATCCTTTCCGCGCAACTTGACGCCCAGGGCGCGCTCGAGCTTGGCCAGGATCTGCGGGTTGGGCACCGCCTTGCCGCTCTCGTACTCCTGCACCACCTGCGGCTTCTCGTTGATCTTTGTCGCGAGGTCCTTTTGCGTCAGGCCCTTCTCTTGGCGCTTTTGCCCAATGGTCTTGCCGACGGTGGGGGCGACCTTGGGTGGCGGGGCCACTTCGTTTTCGCGGTCGAGCTTAGCGATGCGCTGGTGGTCGGTGCCGACGTGGCCCTTGTTGGTGCCGGCGGTGACCTTGCGGTCGTTTTCGGTGATGGCGCCGACCTGCTTGGCGCGCTCGTACGCGGTGGGGACGGACGACGACGAACCCCCGCCAGAGGGTCGCACGCCGCGCCCGATGACCGTCTTGCTGTCCCAGTCCGTGTTCGACATGTTGTTGTAGAGGAAGATTGACTTTTGATCCGAAAAAATGTGAAGTGCTCGTACGGAGATCTGTGTATGCCTGTAAACGAACGCCCACTTCTGGTCTCGTAAGAATGAGTCGCTGGATAGGTCTAGATATGGTGGCAAAGAGGGAAATGCAAATCTTCCTAAACCGCAACTATCTCGTCACCCGCATTGGCCCTCGTGTGATTTCTGCTCTCTGCCCTGCCAGTCTTTCCGCGCTGCACTTCTGACGCTGAGCTGTGCGCTCGGCGGTGAAGTCATCAGACGCCCCCGCTCCTGCTGTCCTCTGTTTTTCGCCTCCACAGATGCCGCGAGACAAAGGCAAAAGCTCTATTTTCTCTGCTTACGTAATCTTACACTGGATCAGCTTGCGCCATCCCATTTCCACGTCTTTCTCTTCTCTTCCTCCAGCTGCGATTCCTTTGTCTCTGCTGACAGTACGACGATGTAACAACGCAGAAAATTCACCCGTGACCGAAATTGGACCACTTGAAACCGTTCGCTTGGCATCACCAACTTCAACCTCCCTCAGTAAACGGAAGAAGAGCACAAACAGATACGCTGCAAGTGCTTCTCGATTAGCTCCATGCAACCCTTTCACATAGTCTGAGCTTTGACCTCCTCCTCGTCGCCATCCTCCTCCATGTCCTGCTGCTGCTGCTGCTGACGACTGGCACCTGCACTCCTAAAATAAGGATTCTCCTGCCCCTCCGCACCCTCATTGTCCTCCACCCCTTGCTCTCCAGTACTGTCGTCCTTAGACTGCTTGTAGAGCTCAGCAGCATCAGGAGGCGTTCGGATGTTCTCGTGTCGCGGGCTGGCAAACGTCGGTTGGTCCGGCAGCAGCTTTGGCTTGGGTTTGGACGGCTTCTTGCCCAACGAAGCCGCGCGCTCCTCGAGTGTCTGTGCACGTCGTGGTACCGAGTCGTCCTTGCTGTCGACATCGTCCTTGCGGCGGCGGGGTTGCACTGCCTCCTGCTGACCCTGGTTCTTGTGTCCCCTGGCGCTCGATACGGCGTGATGGCCTTCTCCATGCTCCAGCATCATGTCCGACAGATGCGACGCAATCGCTTCGTCCGGTCTAGACGAGTCAGTAGTGTAATCAGTCGAGCGTTCACCGGTGCTTCGACTGCTTGTGTTGACGCTCGAAGATTCCCGTGATCGTGTGATGGCCTCAGTAAAAGGCGACACACCGTCCGAGGTCGGTGAGGCAAACATCTCGGGCGAAGCGCTACGCGGTGAGTCCATCGTGATTACCGGTGGGCCATTGTCGTCCTGTCCCGTCTCGATCTTGTGCAAAGTTGTAATTGGACCAGACCGAGTGCGCTGGAGTGGACCGTTGCCGTCGGGCTCTCCCGCAGGCAGCTCAAACGTGTGCATCTGAGGCGATTCAAACATATGGGCGGCCGCTTTCTCTAGTTGCTCCACCTCGCCGCTACCCTCGCCATCCTTGTGCTCCTTGACCTGCGATGTGGGTGTGGGCGTCTGCTCCTTGATGGTCGCAGCATCACTCGTGAGATCCATCGACTCATCACCAGCAGCGCCGCTGGTTTTGGCCTCGTCTGGACTGGGCGTGGCGGGTGGGAACCAGCTGCGGTCATTAGGGTCAGCACTGCTCCCACCCGACGTAGACCGCGTCGCTTCCCGACGAGCTCGCTGCATTGAACCACCCTTTTTGAAGCGAGAGATGGCGCGTGCAAAGGTAAAGATATTGGTGATCTTGCAAATGGCGCAGTCCAGATCCTCGTCGGTGATTTCCGACACCATCGTCTCGAGATTGTCGTCCTTTGAGAGCAGGATGCCATCTTCAATGGCCAGCGTCCAGGGGTGCTCACGCATCTGCGGAACCGTGATTCGCTGTGCGGGATCCTTGGTAAACATCTTCTGCATCAAATCCTTGAGATTGTCGGAGAGGTGGTCAGGATATTCGGGCTCGTCGTTTTTGATCGACTCGTACATCTCGTAAAAGTTGTCCTTGTCAAAGGGCAGGTGGCCTACCGCCATGCAGTACAGCGTTACACCAAACGACCAGATGTCATCCGCCTTGCCGTGATACTCGGCATGGCCAGCAGTACAGAGCTCGGGACTCATGAAGGCGGGACTGCCGGCCGACTTTTGCATCGTGTCGTCTCCTGGCTTGAGGAACATCTCGGAGACGCCAAAATCGACAATCTTGCAAGTCTTGCGGTTGTCGCTCAGCAGGATATTGTCCGGCTTGATATCGCGGTGAACGATCTCATTCTCGTGCAGATACTCGATACCCATGAGGATCTGAACAAAATAGAGTCGTACAATGTCCTCGGGCAGTGGCTGCACACAGTGGCTGGGCTTGACGTCGATGACGGTGCCGTCGGGGCAGTACTCGAACACCATATAGAGGCTGTCCTTGGACGGGTCGTCGAGTACCTCGAACAGCTTGACCACGTGTGGATGGTGGAGCTTCTTGAGGATGGCGATCTCGTGACGGATGTGAGTGAGCGGGTCTTTGAGCTCGTCTTGCTCTTCTTGCTTAGGATTGCTGCCTCCTTGAGCAGGATCGCTGCGATTGGCGGGACGAGCTGCTGCTCTCCCTCTTGCCGGTTTGCGCAGCTTGTCGGCTCGGTGTGTCTTGCGCAGCCGCGTCTTGCCAAACTCTTTGACTGCGAATTTGACGTCGGGATCGTCGACAAGTTCGGCTTTGCGAACGGTTCCGTAAGCACCTCTGCCGATGGTGTCGGTGATCTTGTACTGGTTAATAACGGTAGATCCGTCGTCGAGATCTTTGCTTTTGGCATTGAGCGTTTCGCGGTATTCGTGCGAAGGTGTACGTGTCATGGATCGTGAAGGCGACCGTTCATGCGGTTTGGTCGGAACGTTCAGAGACGAGGTGGACGCACCTGAGCAGGTGCGCATGGTTGACTGACGCTGTTGGCTCGGCGATTGCGAATGTGCATGGGAATGCGAGTGACTGTGCGCGTGGCCGCGGCCGTGACCGTGCGAATGTGCGTGTGAATGCGCGGGTGCCTGTGCGGAAGTGTCGGGCCGAGGCGAGAGCGTTTGATTGCGCTGTGGAACAGGTTTGCTCGGGCCAGGCGAAGCTTGAGGACTGACGTCCGAAGACGGTGACGCAGCAAGCTTGTCCCTGTGCTGCTGCATTAACGATGGCATTTCATCGTCTGCTTCGGGCGAACCGGACAGTATGTGCGACATTTTTGGGGTATAGTCAGCGCAGATAAGACGGGGCAATACCGCAAGGAAAGATCCACTGGGTTTCGAGGTTGCCGCCGAGTATGATCGAAGGATGGTGTTGTCTTCTTCGCGTTGTTGTTGCAGATGAGCAGCTTCAATTTACCGTCAGACGTCTCGATGTGAGGCGAGAGTCGGTCCAGCGTCGGGTCGAGTGGTGTTGAGAGGTGCAAGCTCGAATTTGGTCCCCGGTGATGAAACAGGCGCAGGGACGGATGGTGGTAGGGTGGTTGCCTGGTTTCGGAAGCGCCGTCTCCTTTCAGTAATCGTTTGGACTGGTGATGGTGCTGAGTATACCTGATCTCGAGCTTGAGTCAAGACGTCGGAGTTGGGAATTGGAGCTGAAGTGCATCGAGATACAGCTAGGTCCATGCGTAGCTTAGCTTGACTTTAGAGCTGCGGAACCATGCAAGCGCCGAAGCTAAAAAGTCAAATTTGAAAACGATTCGCGCCGCGATCCGCTTGCCTTTTTATCACGCAAATCGGATCTTCTCGTTGTGGCTCCACAAGGTCTTCTCCGGAGAGAGCGACAGAGAGAGAAAGAAGAGTCGAATCACGCATAGTGCCTCATTGTAGCGCCAGCCAGAACGACAGCTTTCGGCAACGATAATGAGAGCCGCCTCAGTCAACCGTGAAATGGAGGACCACAGAGGCAAGACTCTGATGCGTTCGTGATTCTGTCTTGGTGGCCTCGCTAAAATCGGCGTTTCCCCACCTTGTGCGCGACGATTTTTCAAAGGTCCAAGCTCGACTCGATCGAAACCGAGCCGCTGCGCCAAATACAAGCGAGCACTGAAACCAGCTTCTTCGATGTCTGCCGCTCGAAAGCGCAACAGCTGACTACCACGAGGGCCGGAACAGAGCATACAAACAACTGACTTACTCTTTGCCTTGCTTGCAGCAGGTGGAAGTCAACTGATTTGCTCATGTATGCATGAGACCGTGTGTGATTGATAAGCACCTTCGAGCCACAAGGTTGTCTATTTTTCCCGGTGGCAGCTGCGTGCATTGATTGAATTTCGCATTTTGGCCCGTGACAAACTGAGCTTCCAGAATACTCAGCACCATCACCTCTTGTCGATCTTGCCTCATCCCGTGGCGTCTCTGTCAGAGGCCTGATAGCACACTCTGCTGGTATCGTGCTCTTCAACAGTGGCAATGTCGACCGAATTGTTGATACAGATTCACCCATAAGGCCGCAGGACTGCCGGCTGAAACCTCGATAGGCCTTACACATCGACGACGCTAGCCGTGCTGATTCCGACGATCAACACTAGCTCTGCGATGCAACCATCCGCTATGGACTCCAGGCTTGCCGATGAAGTCCTGCTTCGCATCCTCAGCTTCCTCGACGCAGCAGACCTCGTTCGACTGCAGCTCGTCAATACGCATATTTGCCGATTGGCCAAAGACCCTCAGCTGTGGAAACGCCTCTTCTACTTCAACTTTGTGCGGCCCAACAAAGGCACCTCTGATCAGCATGCAAGCTCGCGCACCCTCCCTACGCTTCGAGAGCTCAGATCTTTGCTCTTGCATCAGAACCTTCTGTCGGGCAAGCACATCACTGGCGACGGAGCCGGACCCATACATCGCTTGCCTAGCCGTTACTACAGCACATCGCCACGTTCCAGTGCCACAATCGCGCCGGAGAAAGCGGCTGATGATGCTATCTTCTCACTCTTCCATCGAGGACTGCGGTCCACAGAGGCCTCGGCTAGAGACCATCTGATTGACTGGGAACAGATCTTTCGTGTTTCGACAAACTGGCAACACGGCAACTTTGCCGTCTCGGAGCTGGTCACACCCACAACAAGGGCCAGGCTCGCGCCACGACATCTTCCATCATTGGCGTCTCATGGTACTATCGTCAGAGTATCCCATGAGTTCACCCTGACAGCAACTACCGCCGACGTCGAGGATGCTTCGACCTCCCCCAGCGTGTCTGTCTACCCTTCGGAGCCATCTACCTCCTCGGCCGACCAGCTCGGACAAACCACCAGCTATATACCCACCGATCTGCAGGACAGAAGGCCAATCCTGCGATTCTCTTCGCAAAGGCTTCGCAGGCTTCTCGAAATACAATCATCCGATCAGGATCCAAAGCAGGTTCTCATTACCGAGATCGCAATCGATGCTGACGCTGGCATGGGTACTCCGTCGGCCGATGCATTAGAATCTCGAAAGCGCAAGGTCGATGGAACAAAAGATATTGTATCAGGTTCCGTTGCCAGAGTTCTGATCGCCTATTCGACCGGACACTTCAGCATCTTTTCACTTCGCACCACAAACGGCATCACCAAGTGCTCTGAAGACGTCTTCGACAGCTCAGAGACAACCGCTTCTGACAGTCATGTCACCATGGCCGCTCTGCACTCCCACGCGCTCGTCCTGTGCTCTTCCGATTTTCAACTCGCCTTTTACCGGATCAGAACAAATCCGACCACGCGGATTGATCTGATTCACCGTGTGTCGAGCTATCGTTGCTCGTGGCCCGCATCTTTGCGTCTCAAGAAGCTCCCTTATCACGACATGTCTAAAAGTATTCGAGGACCCTCATCGTCTTTGACCGCTGACCGTCACTGGAGAGAAGAATGCATCGAAGAACAAGCATTTCGAGTCACTTTCGCTTACTCGACACCAAGCTATCCTGCATCCTGGAGTGTCTCTGTTCTGGAGGTCGTGGTGCGGCTCAACCTCGACGCAGCATCGCCGTCGGCAGTTCGAGTCACAAGTCGACACGCTACAGCAAAACACCCTTTTCGTCCGACTCCGATCGACCCGAGGGGTCGTTCTATGCTCGGCAGGCATCAAAGCTCACCCCTGCGCACATCGCACGAATCTCTGGGGCAGCCTCCAGTATTGGCATCAAGGGTAGCTACGACGAGTAGCAGGTCTACGAGCTTAACCTATGATGATCCGTTTGTTGTCCTTGGAGCAAGCGATAATCTAATCGAGGTCTACGAGCTGCTGGGTGCCACCACCTTTGTACGACGCACTCCCAGAGATTCGCACACACCGGCACCTACTTCTCGCTCGGCGACAGCCACTCCCGCTTCGCCAACTCAAGGTCTTCGTCTCGTGCATCGTCGCAGCTTACACGGACATACTGGCAGCGTCGACAGCGTCGCGCTTGAAGATGGACGGTGTGTTAGTGGCGGGGCGGATGGCAGCGTGATGGTTTGGAGCTTGGGCGATCGTGCCAACGAGACCGACTCAGTTGCCAGTGTCATGCGCCATGTTCGAGCCAGCGCCCGCGGCTCAGAGAGGAGAGACGGTACCAATGGTATAGGGTCAAAATCGACCAGCTCCACGATTTTGGATCAAGAAGAGGGCGATGAAGCTGCTACACACATGGCGCACGTGTTGACTCTACGCTCATCAATGGAGCCGGAGTTGTCAGAATCAGAGCTGCGGGACCCGAACGACAAACACTCGGGTTATAACCAAGCCCGCGATGCTCGTCCTCTTGGCCCGTCGCTCGGCCAGATGGTTCGAAGCCGGGTCTTGGACCGTCAAACTCGAGGGGTGATCCGCTGGGTATCGACGGCGTTTGACAAGATCGTCAGCATTGTAGCCTACACAGATGCAATGTCCGGCCTGATCGCCGCTGGTAATTCTTCTACCGAAGCGCAACAGCCCCGTGAAAGGGTGCAGGTTTGGAGCTTCGGCTGAACCCCCCTTCAGGACGCGGCAGCGAGGGACTTGGAATCGCCTTTGCCTGTACTTGTAGCTCCCACTTGTATTGATAATGTATTAACATCAAAGTCGCAACCTGAATCTGGCATGATCTCAGTCCTGCTTTCTTCTTGCAGAACAGGCCGTCATCGAGTCGACGTGGTCGAAACCATGTGAAGCAATGTCATCGAGTCGAAAGTGCAGTAGATACTACCACAGTAGTCTCGGAGCAGTTGGCGGAAGCCGGAAATCGGAACTGCTGCTCCACTCTGAAATTTTTCGAAGATTTTCCAGAAATTGGGCGTTAGAATCGGCCTTTCGCTTTTCTTCCAAACACCATATCGAACTCAGGTGCCACAACGCATATTGCATCTATTTGGATCTCGAACATCCACGCTGGCATTGTGAGATGGACATCTTTCGCACCTTAGCGGGCGGAGGTGCTCGCTTCGACAAGAAGCGCTTCCAGAACGACCTCAAGATCTTCGGTGGCGCAGCTGCTGACGAGCCGGCGGGGTCTACGAGCAGTACAACATCTTCCAGCAAGGCTTCTGCGGGTAAACGAAAACGAAAAGGGACAGAGTCGATCGCATCTGCCAACAACGAAGCGTCGACGTCGAATGGGGCAAAAGTGATTGTCCCGGACGGGCTTGATTTCTTCGGTTCAGCGGCCAAGACGAAATCGACCACTTCGGCGGTGGAGCGTCAAGAGAGGCTCAGCAAGAAGGATGGCAAGCGGAAAGCAAATACTGGATCTTCTGACTCGGAGGATGATGTAGATGAGCATGACGAAGGCTCGGACTCAGAAGAAGAGCGAACGGACGAGGCGCCGGTGACGAAAGCTACGCTCAGCACCTTCCTCAAAGCCAACAAGATCAAGTTGAAGGGCACCGACGTTCCCCTTCCCATGGCGTCGTGGTCGGAACTCGAGACGCGATTCAACGTGCAACCATGGCTGCGCACCAATCTGGAAAAGTGGGGATGGGGTGTGCCCACCGCGATTCAGAAGGGTGCCATGCCTGTGCTGCTCGCCAACCGCGATCTCCTCGCCGGCGCACCCACGGGATCCGGTAAGACGCTTGCCTTCCTTCTTCCTCTCATCCACCACCTTCGCGCGCCGTCCAAAAAGGAACACTTCCGCGCCGTTATCGTTTCACCCACGCGCGAACTCGCTCAACAGATCTACGACCAGCTGCGTCGACTTAGCGAAGGGCGTAACTTCCGCATCTGCGTGCTCACCAAGACCTCGGATGCCTCTGCGATCGCCAATGCGTCTTCCGCCGATCCGAGCAAACGCAAGAAGTTCGACGTGCTCATCACGACGCCGCTGCGACTTGTGCATGCGGTGGAGAAGGAGGAGGTGGATCTGAGCAATGTGCGCCATTTGGTGTTGGACGAAGCAGATCGGTTGTTGGAAGATGGGTTCCTGCAGCAGACGGACTCGATCCTGGCGGCGTGTTCGCACCCGCACTTGCGCAAGGCGCTGTTCTCTGCCACGCTGCCCGCGGGAGTAGAGGAGATGGCGAGAACGTTCATGGTCGACGAATACCGCGTCATCGTGGGCACCAAAGACTCGGCGACCGAAACGATCCAGCAGGAGCTGCAATTCGTCGGATCCGAAGACGGCAAGCTGCACGCGCTGCGCTCGCTGATCCAGGAAGGCGGGCTCAAGCCACCCGTGCTGCTGTTCGTCCAGTCGATCGATCGCGCCAAAGATCTATTCCACGAGCTGGTCTACGACGGGTTGCACGTCGACGTGATCCACTCCGACCGACCCAAGCTGCAGCGCGAAGGCGTCATCAGCGCTTTCAAGCGCGGAGACGTGTGGGTGCTTATCTGCACCGAACTCATGGCACGCGGTATCGACTTCAAGGGCGTGCAGCTCGTGATCAACTACGACTTTCCGCAGTCGGTGCAGTCCTACATCCACCGCATCGGTCGCACGGGCCGAGCGGGCAAGCAGGGCCGAGCCATCACCTACTTCACCAAGGAGGACGCCGTGCATCTCAAGACCGTGGTCAACGTCATGCGACAGAGCGGCTGCGACGTGCCGGAGTGGATGGTGAAACTGAAGAACCCAGGCAAGAACGAGAGGAAGAAGCTCAAGCAGAGGGCACCCGAGAGGAAGGAGATCCGCACGAGCGCGGCTAGCAGTATGGGCAGGAGGCAGGCCAACAAGCGCAAGGAGATGATTGCTGCGAGCAAGAGGAGGAAGGCGAGCGATGGCAAGGAGCAGCACAAAGGTCGAGGCGAGGCCAAGGTTCAGAGCGAGCAGTAGACGCATCTCAGCTGCAGCACCAGATTGTTTTGACGTTTGTCACTCATTCTTCGCAATGACAGGCATCTTTTGAAAGGCGCACAAGAGCAGTGGCAAGCATCGAACGAGAATTGAGTTACGTTTAGTTAGTTATCCGGGTGTTCTAAGCGGAGTGAAGGGTGAGAGAAGTCTTCAAAAGTCGTCTTCCTCATCCTCGCTACTGGCGTGACCCAAATCCATCTCCCCACCATCCTCGATCTGCCCCACGCCGTCGTGCTGCTGCACGATCCCCTCCACCGTCTTGACCACCACGCCCAACCCTTCCTTCACCGTCTCCAACAGCGGCCTCATGCTATCCTTCAACTCCTTTGTCTTGCCCTTCGCCTCCGCGCCCAGGATCAGCTGCTTCTGCGCCCTCGAGTCCAACTTTGTGTTGAGGAAGAACAGCAGACCCCTCGTCAGGTCGATGCTGCCACCGACGAGGTTGCTCTGGACCATCTTGGCGAGCTTGTCGTGCTTGAGCGGAGCGGTGACGGTGGGGAGGTGGAGGGTTTTCGCGGGAGACTTGGGCGACTGGATCGAGAGGATGAGGTGGATGAGCAGGAGGCCGAGGAAGTGTGCGGGGCGCGGGTTGAGCGCTGTGAAGTCGACCGTTTTGAGCGCTTGCAGTGAGAGACAGTCGTGGCTGATCCACCAGGCGTACGCGCGGGCCATGTTGGCCACCCTTCGTGGATCAACGCGCTTCCCCTGCTCGTCGTCATCGTCGTCTTCGGTGGAGAACAGAGCCGCGGCGAACTTCTCGCCGCCAACCTGCTTCTGTCCGATCTCGCGGAGGAAGTCCCACAGACAGTACTGCAGCGTGATGCGCATGCCATAGTCGTTGCGGCAGATCTCCTGGCCGATGAGCGTGTAGTACGGATTGTAGACGTTTTCAGACCCGACGCAGTGCACGAGCACGCGGATGACTTCGCGTCGTTGCACGTCGTTGAGTTTGAGCAGCAGCACGTTTTCCGCCGCCTGGCGGTAGTCTTCGGCGGTGAGCAAGGTGACAAAGACGATTCGGCGCGCGTCGGTGTTCATGCCCTGTTCTCGCGCTAGTTCGAGCAGGCGCGCTTGCTGTTCGTCCTGTTCGTTGTGCTGCGTGGCGGCACTGGTGGTGGCGGACTGGATGGCTGAGGCTCGTGCATTCATGGGAAGCAGCTTGGTCAATCCTTGAGCATCCGACTGGTCCGTTTGGCCCGTCCACGCTGCACCGACGAGCCACCATTTGCCCTTCTTATCGGCATCCTGCAGATCCTTCAACCCGATGCGCAGCGCTTCGTACGACTTGACCGTGCGCTTCTTGCCCATCCCACCCAGATACTTCTTCATCCGCGTCAACAACTGCCCAGCGGCACTGTTCGGGTTCGACGCGTCGTTGCCAATCGCTTTGGTTTTGGTCTTCTGCAGATCCGACATGCGTTCCAACATGAACTTGGTGCGTGTCGATGTTGCGGAGGTGGACGACGCAACGCGCGATTGGGTCAGTGAGATGATGGATTTGAGCGAGCTCGAGTCGTCCGTACGCAGTTGATGACCACACGAACGGATGGTTTTGAGAAGGAGCTCGATGTCGACTTCGCCTACGCTTCCCGTCGCGGTTGGCGCTGCAGCATCGGTGTCGGATGCCGCTCCAGGTTGCTGACCGAGAAACATGCGGATGAGGTCGTAGATGAGCGGACACGCCACCACGTGCAGGTTGTACAGTTCGCACGCCAGCACGGTCAAGTTCAAACACTCTTTTCCTTTCACCTCCTCCTCTTCCTCCTCCGCCGCCTTCCTTGCTCCATTCCCACCCTCCTTGAGCGCAGTATAGTGCTTAGTCAACTCCTCCACCAGCCTCTGCACGAAGAATGCCGCAAACTCCACGCCGACCACTTTGTGCAGCGCTGCCACCAGCGCGGCATGCAAGATGACAAAAGTGTCGATCAGGTTAGAGCGAGACGTGACAGTGTCGAGAATGAGTTGAGTGATAGTCGTGGTGACATGTGCGCGCGCGTGTGTGCGATAGAGCGACTCGTACTCGCCAACGATGGTGTCGATGTTGCCGTCACCGAGACGATTGAGCAGACCTTGCGCTTGACGACGCAGCTTTTGCGCTGCGAGCGGATCCATGTCGAGGTCAGTGACACTTTGGGTGGAGGAAGGCGTCTTGGAGGTGGAGGCTTCGGCTGTGAGCTTTGCGCGCAGCGCTGGTGGGATGTATTTGCTTGTAGAAGTGGCAGCAGTGGTGGTGGACGCTGGTGCGGCAGACTCGGATGGGGATGCGTTGGAAAGGCCTGCGATGAGTGCATGAGCTTCTTCTGCTTCAGAGTCGTCATCGTCGTCAACATCGTCTTCGGAGGTGCTTGCGTCTGCTCCGTCGTTTTCAGCGTCCTCATCCTCCTCGTCTGTCGTCGCCATAGCAGCGTCCCAGTTGCTGAAATCGTCTTCGTCGTTTGAGTCGAAATCGTACATCCCTTCTTCTGGACTCACATCAACCTCATCCCCTCCGCCCTCAGATGCGCTTTCTGACTCGCCCTCCCTTTCCTCCTCCTCCTCTTCTTCCTCGTCCCCCTCGCTCTCGCTCGCAGTAACTTCCTCCAATCCAGAATCATCGCTCTCCTCCTCGCTCTGCTCATCGTTCTCGCTGCCACTCTCATCGTACATGCCCACTTGGAAGCGATCCAGATCATCGAGGAAATCATCCAAATCGTCGCGCACCACATCCTGACCCTCCCTGCTCTTACCGAGACTGTACTCGAGCCAGCGGATCTCGTCCTCTTCTTCCTTCTCCTGCTGATTCATGTGGCGTCTGCTCTTCTTTTTGCCTGCGCCAGCCAGAGCGTCGGTAGCTCTTGCTTTGCCTTTGGAGGAAGAGGACGGACCGGCCTCTGCTCGTGCCAGCATCTTCTCGAGCGCTGTGGGCTTGCTAGAAGAGGATTTTTTGGCGGTAGACTTGACAAGCTCCATCTCGCCGGTGAATGGGTTGAGTCTTGTCTTTTGCTCGAGCGCCTCGCTGTTGTCATTATTTTTGGAACTCTTGGGCTTCTTAATGACTTTGAGTGCTGCTTCTGGCTGCTTTTCCGATTTCCTCTTTTGCTGTGAGATTTCAGCAGCTCGCTGTGGTTGGCGCGAGGAAGATGCGTGTGCGCCAGCAGCATCCTTGCTCTGATGAGGACGCTTGTGCTGAGGTGCCGTTCTTGGTTGGGAGCGTTGCTGTTGCTGTTGCTGCTGACGCTGCTCCTGTTGCTCCTTTTCCTGATTGCGCAAGGACTTGATGGGTCCTCGAGGCGTTCCTTTGGCCGCACCGTTGAGTGCACTCTGCGGTCGTCCTATCGCTTTGAGCTGTGATATTCCTGAGCCGGTGTGCGAGTTGAAGCGGTTGGCGCCGCGATCTTGAGGGCGGAAGGGACGCCTGTGTGCTGAAGGAGCCGGCAGACCAAGTTCATCACGAAGAGACGCTGGGAGGGTGGTCGTCTTGCGCGACTTTGTGCGCGGATCGAAAGGCATCCTGGCAATGGTAGAGACGACGGTGCCTCGGGACTTGTTGCTGAGTATGCGGCTGTGAGAGAAGATGCAAGTGGTTCAGCGACAAGAAGAAAGTCGCAAAAAAAACCCCAAAAAATTGGTTCGAAACTCGGAAATCGGAGCCAGAAGTTGCACTGTGGGCGCAAAGAAATCGATGCATTGCTGCAGCGATAGCCTTCTTTCCAATCAACCTTCATCCACGACTCCCATACTGCAGCCTTCGACACCACCATGGACGCACTCGCGGGCTACGGCTCGGACGACGGTGATGTTGCTGAACAGTCGTCTCCCAGGCTGGTCAGGTCGACTAGCAAGATAACCAGCTCCGAGCCGCTCGACTACGATCCATCCGATGCCTTTGGGCTGAGTGGGCTCAAATCGGACCAGGCGTCAATAGCACCAGTCTCACAACAATCGCAACCTGAACCAGCAGCTTCTGCTGCAAATCGGTCCTCAAAGAAGAAGCAAAAGACAGCGATCGCTCCCGCTCCCGCTGCAGCGCCAACACATTCCAACCCTTCGCATGCATCCACTTCAACCTCGACCACAACAGTAGCCCTCGCCCCAAAAGTAATCGACAACTCTTCCGCTGCCGAAGCGCTACTTTTGCGGCCAGGAGACAGTACGATGCATGTCAACATTCCTTACGCCGACATGACAGCTCCCCAACTAGGTCCCGAGAACCCCTTCGCCGCACACACCCTCGGCGCACAGCAAAATACGCTTACGGGACACATCGAGTCGACGGCAGTCTCGGACTACGATTTCCGCAATCAGCAGCGTACCTTCCACGTCTACGGCTACGCAAGAGATCCTTCGCTTTTGCATCAAGCTACCGCTGCGCAGGACGGCTCTTTGCATTACATTGGCGATCAGAGTGCAGCAGCACGCATGCAAGGCGCTTCGGCCGCCGATATTCGTGCGAGCAACGCACAGTTTAGACCTGCGACCAAGGCGCTCAAGAAGAAGCGCAACGGTACTGCGGGCGATCCCGGTGTTGTCGAGGGGGAAGGAGCGTATGTGGGGCCGTGGGCTAGATGGGCCGGCGACGACAACGTGGCGACGCAGCTGCTCGGTGAGGATGCCAATGTCGGTCCTAGCCAGGCGGAGATTTCAGCGGCACAGGCAAAGTCCGAGGCGAGGGAGAACGACAAGGCACAAGCGGAGAAGGACCGAAAGGAAGCGGAAGCCGAAGAAAAAGTCACAGAAACAAGCATCTTCCACGGCAAGAGCATGTACGACTACCAAGGGCGCACCTACATGCACATCCCCACGGACGTCGACGTCAATCTCTCGGGCGAACCGGGAGAGCAAGAGTGCTTCCTGCCCAAGTCGTGTATCCACACGTTCCGCGGGCACACCAAGGGCATTTCGACGCTCAAACTCTTCCCACGTTCCGGGCACTTGCTGCTCTCGGCGTCGCTCGATACGACGGTCAAGCTGTGGGATGTTTATCACGAGGGCAAGTGTCTACGCACGTTCAAGGGGCATTCGAAAGCGGTGCGCGATATTGCATTCTCCAACGACGGGCGGCAGTTCTTGTCGACTGGGTACGACAAGCAGGTGAAGCTGTGGGACACCGAAACGGGAGCTTGCCTGGATAGATTCAGCAACGGCAAGACGGCCTACTGCCTGGCGTTTCATCCGGACGAGGATAAGCAGAACATTTTCCTGGCCGGGATGAGCGACAAGAAGGTGCTGCAGTGGGACATGAACACACACACGGTCACACAGGAGTACACGTCGCACCTGGGCGCGGTCAACACGATCACGTTTGTCGACGGCAACCGGCGCTTCGTGACCACGTCGGACGACAAGACCATGCGTGGCTGGGACTACGACATCCCCGTCGTGATCAAGTACATTTCCGACCCGACCATGCACTCGATGCCCGCGGTCACGCTCTCGCCCTCGCGCAAATGGCTCGCCGCACAGAGCATGGATAACCAGATCGTCACGTTTGCCGCCGACGGCTCGTTCAAGCAGAACCGCAAAAAGGTCTTCAAGGGCCACAACGTCGCCGGGTTTGCGTGCCAGGTCGGGTTCAGCCCGGACGGCAAGTTTGTCAGCAGCGGCGACGGCGAGGGCAACGTGTGCTTTTGGGACTGGAAGTCCGCGAGGCTCTTGAAGCGGCTGCGCGGCGCGCATCGCGAGGCGGTCATTAGCCATGCCTGGTTGCCCCACGAGACGAGCAAGGTGGTCACGGGCAGTTGGGACGGCGAGATCAAGTTGTGGGATTGAGAAGCGCAGAGCGCGAGCGCGCGAGAAGCAGAGAAATGAATGCCACAGTGCTGTTCCTTGTGCATTCGATCCTGGTCGTGAAGATCTGTGAGACGCGGAGAGACACACAGAGAGAGAAGCCTCATTCATCAACACAGCTCCGCCGGCACGCTTTGAGCAATCTCATCCACACAATGTTTGCAACGAAACAATCGTCGATCATTACACCAAAACCCAAGTACAGAAGAAAGAACAACCCTCCTCACTTGCCACCGCGCTTCCCCCTCTTGGCACCGTTCATGCTCGTCACGCCATGACCTCCAGTGGCAAACTGCACGGCCTTCCTGGTATTGACGAGCTCCTTGTCGCCCTGGCCCTCGGAGTTCTGAGCCTTTTTGCGCATGGCCGAGGTGCCGAGCTTGTTGAGCAGCGCCAGGTTGCCCGCGCGTTCCGCAGCGACGTCCTTCTCGTTGGGGTCAAACTTGCGCTTGATGCCCTTGGGTTTCGACTCGCCCTTGAGGGTCTTGTCGAAGCGGCCCATGGAGGCCGTGGAGGCACGGGAGCGGAGCACATCGGCTTCGAGTTGGGCCTTGCGCTGCTCGCGGGCTGCTGCGCGTGCGAGCTTCCCAGCATTGGCGTCGCCGAGGGCACCCTTGGTGTTGCTCGAACTTGTGGAAGAAGCAGCGGTGGAGGCGGCGGCGCGGGCTAGGTTACCCAGCCGCTGCTTTTCGTTCTTCTGCTTCTTTGCGAGACGTTCCTTCTTGGCGGTCTTGGCGGGGTCCATGTCGGTGTTTCCGTTGTTCTTGAGTTCGTGGATCCACTGCTCCTCCAGATCCTTGTTGGCGCCCTTGAATCCCCACCGCGGCACCCATTCCTTGGTCGCCTCGTCGTACACCATCTTGTCCTTCTTGCGCGACTGGATGCCCTTCTGCTTGGCGAACTTCTCCCACTTGGTCATCGGCTTGGGCTTGGGCATGCTCTTCTCGCGTGGCAGCTTCGATGTGAACGCCGGCAAGCTCGCGAGTGGGCCGTTTTCGGGATCGCGCGTGACGGGCAGCGTGAAGATCTTGTTGACAAGCGACTGAACACCATCGCGCGTAAGGCTGAGCAGCTTGCTCGACGAGGTGGACGTCAACGGGTTGGGGTTGATCGAGGTGAGCAGGCCGAGGTCGAATTGATACGGCGAGGGACCTTCGTCGACGGTGGTGGGTTTGTATTTGGAGGTGGAGGCGGCAGCGAGGGCTGTGCCGTCGAGCGAGGTTGCTGTGTCTGATACGATGGCTGCTGGCATTATTGAGCGACTGGACACAAGTTCCACTTGTTGAGCACTTGTTGAGGGATGGTGTTGGCTGAAGAAGAAGCAAAGACGGAGAAGCTGAACGAGAGCAACTGAACGGCCAAGGCTCGAGTGAGTCTCAAAATCTCAAAATCTCAAAATTTTTGGAACTCGAGCGACTGAGTTTTCTTCGCCTTCGAGCGCAATTTCTCCATTTCTTCAAAATTTTCATCTTGATTGCAGCCGCCACCCGATGTTGCGCCGCATCGGGAAATTGTTCTTGAACCCTGATTTTTTTTGGCTCGTCGGTTGTGCCGTTCTGCATGCAAACCGGTGAAGTTGCAGTTTTGCTTTATCGTGCAGCGAATCGGCGGCAACGAGCGTGTTCAACTTCTTCTTTGCCAACACAGCCCCTTATCCTTTCTGTTGCTCGTCTGCAACCTTGTCTCTCTCCCTCCGGCCATTCGCACCATCTACAGCAGACAGGAGCGAAATATGACATCCCCACTGGCGGTCAACGGCATCACCCTCGGCTTCTACCCAGACGAGGGCGATGCAGGTGGGCACAAGTCGTACCTCTCTGACCTGAATGCGGCGCTCTCACGGTCTTGGTCCTCCTCCACCGATGACTCGCCGCCGCAGCCTACGATCAACACTGTAGGATGGTACGCCCAGACGTACCCTAACGAGACGTTTGACGGTTTCCAGTTCATGCCTCTTGTCGACGACATTGCACGCGAATACGCACGATGCCGGGCAAGCTATATCTACGAAGCTTCGGTCATGCCGTTCCAGAGCTGGACGGGCTACACACCCTCCAACAACGTCAAAGCTACCCAGGTCGCTGCGGTGATGCAAGCCATGTTGGATCGCAGCCGTTCAAGCGACGGAGACTTCGCGATTGCAGAGATCCGGCTGCGCTTCGGCCACGAAGTCAACTATTACATCAAGTCCGGCTTGTACCCTCCCCCGACAACGAGTGATGATGGGCACGACTACCGTACGGCGTTCGACACGGTCGCTGCTGCATGCCGCGCTTTGCCCACCACCTACAGCTCGCGCATCAAGATGTTCTGGTGCCCCAACATCGCTTCTACTTCCGAGGGCGCTCTCGCCGAATACCAAACATTCCTCCCGACACTCGACAATATCGACTACGTGGGTATCGACTACTACTGCCCCGCGCCCGGCTGCCTCGACCCCTCGGACTTTGTGCGCAAGATGAAGAAGGTCCACGACAACTACGCCTGCGCCACGCGCCCGTTCATCCTTGGCGAAACCGGCCTGCACTTTGACGCCGATGAAGGTGGCGGGATCGATGCCAAGTTGCGATGGCTAGACGTGGTGACGGGCAGCGAGGCGAGGCGCGGCCTCCGGTGGATGTCCGGGGTCAGCTGGTTCAACTACGAAAAGGATCGCGACTACAGGGTGGTTTGGGTGGCGCAGGGCGAGGAGAGCCAGAATGCGCCCTTGGTCGAGTGGTTGAGCCAGAGGATCGAGGTGCAAGGCCAAGCTGGTCGCGGTGGGGCGAAGGTCAAGAAGTTCTGGAAGACGCTGCTGGCGAATTGAGATTCAGAGCCGCACAGCGACCGAGCCGTTGTGGGGTTATGTGAGTCGAGAGTGTTCCTTTGCATTTGCTTTAAAATCTATTCCGAGAAATCGATTCGCAAGTGTGAGTGAGAGTGAGAGTGAGAGTGAGAGTGAGAGTGAAAGTGAGAGGGTGAGTGCGAAGGTGCAAAAGCGTAAGAGAGCGTGATACACGGCCTCAACTCGACTTGACCTTCCCCTCCCTGCCCTCTACCGACACCTTGACGTGGCCCTTCACCCTCGCCACCTCCCCCACCCACGCCTTGCTCCCCCCGAGCACCGCCAAAACCACCTCGATCACAGCCAACACATGCAGCAACACCACCAGCACCGCCTCCACGCCTCTCCGCACAGCCGCGCTCTTCGCATATCCATCCACCGCCTCCACCGCTTTACAACCCCACTCTTTTCTCTGCGGCACACTCCGCTCTGCATCTTTGACGTCAAAGGGCAAGTAGACCTCGCCGATCGCCTCGGCCGCGCGCAGTCCCGAGCTGAAGCCGTCCTCGTGGAACCCGTAGTTGGTCCAGGCACCGGCGAAGAAGGCACCGCGTGTGCCCTGGAGCGGTTTGAGCTGTGTTTGCGCGAGCACCGTGTCCGGGGTGTAGAGCGGGTGGGAGTAAGACTGGCGTTTGAGCACCAGTTCGGGGCGCGGTGTGTACGGGGACGAGGGCGACGTGGTCGGGTTGAGCGTAACGAGGACGGGCCCGTACTTGGACTCGGGCAGAGATTGGAGAAGATTCATCCAGTAAGTGAGCGAGACGCGGTCAACGTCGCCTTCGGAGGTCGAGAGCAGTTGCTTGCCGTTGATCTCGTCTTCCGCGTTTGCTGCGGTGAGAGTTGCGTTCGAAGAAGTGATTGACGCCGACGAGGATGCGAGCGGTACGGTCTCGGCAAGGAAGTTCCACGCGGACCACGCTGCTCTTCGCAGCGGCATCAGTCGCGTGTCCGCATGCAGCACCGCGACGTTCTGGCTAAACTGGAACCTCGATAGCGTCTCCAACACAGCTCTCCCGACACTCAACCCTTCCGCCTCGCCGGCCCGCAGCATCTTGAGCGTGTCATCCGCGTGTGAGGCAAAAATCACTCGATCCCACCCGGCATGCTTGGCGCCGTTCGCCGTCTTGAGCGTCCATTTGGCATTCCTGCCATCGATCCATGCGGCGACCACCTCGCCCTTCTGGTTCCCCTGATGCACGCGCTCCTGCGGCAAGTGGCTGACGATGCGATCGACGTACGACCGCGAGCCATTTTTGACCGTCAACCACTGTGGACGGTCGAGAATCTGTAGCAGGTGGTGGTTGTGCATGAAGCGCAGCAGCGTCAGAGCGGGGAAGGACGAGAGCGCGGTTTCGGGCGCAGTGGACCAGATGCTGGCGGTCATGGGGATGAGGTAATTCTTCCTGAAGCTCTTTGAGTATCCACGTTGGTCGAGCCATTCGCCGATGCTGATTTCTGCGCCCTCGACTGGGTTCTGCTTAGACAGACGCAGATAGTCGACCGATTGCTGGTTGAACCGTATGATGTCCCACACCATCCTCCAATGGCCTGGGTTGAGCAAGTTGGAAGGCTGGCAGAACAGCGCCGCTGGCGAGCCACCCGCCCATTCGAAGCCACCATACCCTCCCAGTGCCGAAACGAAACGCGTGACGCTGAACGACATGTCGCTGTTCAAGATCTCGACGCCTGTGTGCTGCAGGAACCGCAGGAAGTTTGGATAAGTTACGCGGTTGAACACGATGAACCCCGTATCCACCGGTGTGCTTTCCGCTGACGCAGGCGAGGCGGATGTTGGCGAAGTGAACGTGACCGTGTTAGCGTGTCCTCCGATCCAAGGGAGGGGTTCGAAGAGATGTACTTCGTGCGCAGAGTATTCGTTCAGCGCCCAGATGGACGAGAGGCCGGATACGCCGCCTCCTACTACGGCGATCTTCATCGTTTCAGAGAGTCGCTGTACTTTGCGTGAGTCCGGAGCGAAATGGTGTTCAAACAGGGTGATGGCAATCAAGCAACAAGGAACGACGTCGATGCGAGAACTGTGCGTGCACTTTGACCTGGTAAAGGCTCGTGCGCAACGTGACGTGAGGCCGCTGGTGCCTTGCAGATCGATAGCAGCCCGCACAGCACCAGTGTCAGTCGCACACTGTAGCAGCCGAGTCCTCAGCTGTTTGCGAGTTTTGCGCTCCGATTCGTGAGACTGCGAAACGAAATTCTCCATTTTCCTTTATCTATCTGTCGCAATTTCCCAGATTTAGCCTTGTGAAAGAGGCATACTGTAAAGGGTCCTTTGCCCCTCGCAGATGATTGATTGCTCAAGCGCTGACCTAATTTCAGCAGAGTCATTCTTGCGGCAATCGGCTGATATCATCTTGTTTCGTTCGAATTGAGTGGAGGTGAATGCTGTGACTAATCGCTATGCTACTTGCTAAAGGTGGCGGCAAGGTGACCGCAGACTAGACATCCTGGTGACCAGCAATCGCAGGATGCTCCTCGCCACGCCATAATTCAGGTACATCTGGGCTGGGCTCCTCGTCATCGACATTGGCAAACAGAATGCCCCTGTATCGCCGACTCCAGGCTTTGGCCTGTTGAGCGCTGAGCAGCCGCTCGTACCTGTACTTGCGCTCTTCCTCTGCATCCCTCGATGCCTGTTCTTCTTCCGCTGATGAAGACGCCGACCCGAATTCGGCTGGATAGTGCTCCGTCGAAGGTGTTTTGGGTGTCCAAATGCTCGACCAGCCGAACAACGCGCCCAACAGGCGCAACGGCATGGGCACGGGCATCACCATCGTATTCATGAACGCTGACAGCGCTTCGATCGTCGTGGGCTCCATGGGCGACTGCGAGCCGCTCGTACGGCGCGTGGATACGGATCCACGCTGCAGCAGCGCCGCTTCGGTGAGTCGCCAAGCGCTCGAGTCGGCCGTCTCTTCGCCTTCGACTGGTTTCGAGTTGGAGAAGAGCGGTGATGTGGCAGGGTCAAGTACGATTGTGGGGAGCTGGCATTCCGTTTCGGTCTCAACGTCCGACGAGGCTCGCCAACGTTCGTGCTCGCTTCTGCCATCCAGCATCATTCCTGCTGCTGCCGATGGTACCGAAGCACCTGCCAGCGGCACACTCGCCAACGGCGCATCTGCTGCTTCGAATGCAAATCCTGGAAGCGGCGTAGCCCTGTGTTGTTGCTGCACCCCGGATCGCTGCTGCTGCCTCTCGGCATCCTCGTGCAGAAACGCATCGAGCACATCGGGTTCCAGATCAAATACCCTGCGCAGGATGGAGCCGATCACGCGCGACGTCTTGGACGGATGCTCTTGCACCATCCTCGATGCTTGGCTCGATGATCTCGGCGTCTCTGCGCCATCGGCGTGTCGACGAGTGTGAGCAGCATGGTGCTGAGCAGAGAGGAGGCGCGACTCGTAATCGATGCTGAGCAGCGACTGCGATGTGTTGCTGCGCTTGCTCGAACGACCCGCTGCCGAGCGACGATGCCTTCGCTTGGGTCGCCGCAGCAGATCGCTGCGGTCGAGGTGAGAGAGCCCGGCGCTCTGGGCGAGATTGCTCACTGCCAGGTCGGCATCGTAAGAGGCTGCCTCCGTATGGCGGGCCGTAGCTCGAGAGCGATCGAGACCTTGGCCATCGGCATTGTCTTCGCGTTCTGACCCGCTGGTGAAGACGACAGGCAAATCTTTTGCGGTGCGACGGACACGACCCATGTGACGACTCGAACGTGCGCTTGAGTAGAGCTGTGTAGAAGCAGAGGGGCTTTCGGGGACACGTTCCAACGTTTTGCTGCGACCGAGCAGAGACCAGGCCTTACTTCCGAGCATATGGCTATATGACTGAGTCGCAGCGGCCTGCTCATCGTCTTCGTCGCCACTTCCGATGCTCACATGGCTGAGCTTAGAGGGTCTTCTGCGCGAAGCTGTTCGACGGGCACCACGACGAGCCGAGCTGCGACTGGGATAGGAGGAGGCTACGGCATCGCTCTCGAAATCAAAATCGGAGCCAGAGCCAAAGCCGAGCTCCTCATCTGCATCAAGCTGCGATTCGGTACCACTGAAGACGGACTCGGGAAAGACATCTTCCGAATGGCGTGCTTCCGAGAGTCGATCGTCGTCGGCGCTGCTGTCGTTCAAGGCTGCATCGACGGATGCGACATCGGTAGAAGAAGGGCTGAGCGGGGACGCGAGAAACCGACCGGTGCCGTCGTGAAGTGGTGGCAATGTGAGTGCGAGTGGATCCGTGTCATCCGTCTGATCCGTAGAAGGAGAGGCGGGGACGAGGTTGGAGGTGTGGGTGGGGACCTCGCGCGATCGGCCGGGAAAGACAATGCTCCAATCTTGAGGAACTTCGCGTTCGTGTCGTTGATATGGTGTGGCGTAAGTGGCGGATGTGGAGTCGACAGCATGATCCTGTCGCTCACGACGTTGCTGCCGCGGCTGATGATGAACAAAAGCCATTTTGGAGATGGCAGCAGGGCTTGGACGAAAACTTGAGAGTGTGGCGACCTACACGTTCGGACCCGGGTGGCAAGAGTGCTAGATGCGGCAACGCGATGCAGTTCGATATCGTTTGTCGTCGAGGATACGGAAAACGCCGCTCTTGTTGTTGCTGTTTGGATGAACTCGGCGCCTCTGATATGCACAAAGTGGCAAGATCGCGATTGATGGAGCGAGATGTCGATTCACGATGTTGACAATGGCTGATCAGCTGTTGCGCCTAGAGCAGACTTGGTAGCGGCGGAGCGGATCAAGGCGAATGCCAAGGAGGACGTATGTGACGGTAGATGCGAAGAGGTTAAGAAGAAGCCCAGTCAAGAGGACGAAAGAGGATGATGGGATGATGGTAAAGGCAGATGAGAGAAAGGCCATCGATTGAAGCTTGAGTGACTGAGCTGAGCGAGGCGGCGAGGCAGAGATGCAGCGAGGCCGCGGTTGTTGAGCTCGTGCAGCAACGACGCAGGTGCGGCACATGACTGACATCTTTTGATCAATGGGATCTCCGACTAACACTGCTCTACTGCCTTGCCAAAAAGGCAAAGTGCAATCAATCATCAGGGTCTGATCCAAAAAGAAAACAAAAGACAAAAAGGTCCAAAAATCGAACAAGAATACCGCTGCAACAAGCACTGCCGCATTGCAGCTGGTTCTCTGCAGGTGTGATGGAAGTCGGCGCGGCCTCGGCGTCACTGGGAGCAATGGGAAAAAAAAATCGCCAATCGCCACTCAGAATGGCGAGCTCGCAACAGCGGTCATCTTGACCTTCAATCTCGTCAGCCATTGCATCACACGCTCTTTGGCCTGGAACGGGTGGGGGAGAGAGCGAGATTGAGACAGAACGAGCCAGCACGTTCGTTTGATGCTTCAGTCAAGCTCAAGCTCGTTTCATACCACCCACACCAGAAGGCTGTGCTCCAAAGTAAGGTTGATAGGCTTTGCGGCGTGGTGAAACCCATTGCAAGGATGCTATGAGAGGTGTGGGAACAGGCAAAGGGCAAAAGGCTAAAGGACAAAGCTTGACCGGTGAGTTGCATATCTCTCTCTCAGCGATTGCGCTTTGCCGAAACACGCCATTGCGCGGCTCACACCAACAAAGCCCAGCTCCTCGTATCCACATCCACTTGTGGCGGCTTGCCATCGCCCCGTAGAGCTACAGTCGTCAAGTTGTGCGCAAGATCCGCATCTCAAAGTGGCAATGGAGCTATACGTGCTCTGTCGATCTTGGTAGCGGACTAGATATCGCAGTTGGCAGCAGGAACAGAGATCTCCGATAAGCCGCCAGCAAGCGCAAAGATTGGGTCGACATTTTATTTCTTTTTTTCGCCTTATCATGAAAGCTTTTTTCCCTCCACCTCTTTGTGCATGCATAAGCTTCTTTTGACTGCGTGGCGTGGGTTGTGTGCGCGGTCCAGTTTGACAGAGTCGTATGACCCTCCCTCCGTTTTGGCTTTTAGACTTCTTGCCGTTGCAGCGCGACCTGCAAGCACGCGCACGAGACCTCTTTTTCTGCCCCTGCGCGCGAGCTCGAATCTAAATCCAGGGTCCAGCTCTGTTCCAAAAAAGTCATCCCGCATCTTTTCGTCGAACCGCGTCCCTCCGTCGATTGCGCGCCGGCCAACAACCGAGCCACACGTCGACGCTCTCAAGGGGGGAATGTCAGTCGACCTCAGCATAGGGAATAACTGTCCTCCATCCCAGCCCAGTCAAAAGGAATGAGATTGTCGATGAACTGCGACAAGTAGGAGGAAAAAGAGAAATGTGAAAAAAGAAATGCCCCGTACTGGGCTCGAACCAGTGACCTTCTGTTGTAACAAACTCAGCTATGTGCTGAGGCATCGTGTATTAGACAGATGCGATAATCCAACTACGCTAACGAGGCTTTGTTGTCAGTCTCGCTTAGTATTGTTATCATAACACATTATTGCATTTCCGGCTGTTGGCTATTCTCTCGATGTCAAGCACGCTCATCTCTAACCCATGCGCCGACAGCCGTTGACAGGAGGACACAATGTCAGAAAGAGGTGCAACACGAACCACTGCACCGAGAGGAGAAGGTTGGCCCACGTTCTCGTACAGAGAAATCAAGCAGCGGCAGTGGACCCAGTTGGGTTACTTACACCCGAAGACTCCGTCTCCGTCAGCGTCCGTTTTCGAATAATATAATTAAGTAAAAAAGATAGCCAATTCCCCGCGTCTTGCTCACCACTGGATGAGTCGCCGACGAAGCAGCAGCCTGCCTTGCTCGGTCCGTTCCGCCACTGGACGTCCACTTGGTCTTGCCGACCCACGTATTCAAGATGCATGTGGAGTAAGCGGAAAAAAGTGTCGTGCAGATGCGGTCTCTGTCCGTGCTTGTCCGCTCCGACTCGACGATGCGGGGGACGCAATCGCCGTCCTCCTTTGGTGGTTTGGTTTGTCATTGCCTCGAGTCGGTTCGGTTCGACGTGATGGTGTGACCATCAATGCAACATGCTTGAGATGCTCTCAGCTAGCTCAGTAGAGTCAATGCGATTGTTGTCAACCCAAACAAGTAGCGCAAGTGCAAGTCCCAAGTACAGAACGAATGAACGGCGTCAAGGTGGACAGTTGAAATCAAGGTAGAGAGAGACAGGAAGAAGACGGCAAACAGAGACCGAATGGCCGATTCCCTTTCGAGCTGGAAAGCGGCGTATTTCCGCACAAGTGGCTTGCGCTTCCGTCGTTTTTCGATTCTGTTGGAAAAGGTCGAA
The DNA here is from genome assembly GCF_005498985.1 of Sporisorium graminicola. Taxonomy (NCBI): domain Eukaryota; kingdom Fungi; phylum Basidiomycota; class Ustilaginomycetes; order Ustilaginales; family Ustilaginaceae; genus Sporisorium; species Sporisorium graminicola. The sequence goes on from NC_043719.1 coordinate 534,648, forward strand.
TTTGGATTGGCTTGTTTCCAAGGCGGCTTTTCTGTCTACCCCACGCTGCACTCTCACTGAGAAAGCGGAATCTCGTCAGCAGGAAATGGCACCAAAGCACGACCCCACACTCCCCGCTCCTTGACCTTGTCGACTTGCCACCACGTTCATATATACGCCGACACTTGTTCCGTCTCGCTCTTCCCGTCGGCCACACATATACACACGCACATCTGCCCAATATGCTCAAGTTCGAAGAAGTCCAACAGCACAACTCCAAGGACTCGTGCTGGGTCATCGTCCACGGCAATGCGTACGACGTGACCGAGTTCCTGCCCGAGCACCCCGGTGGAGCCGGCATCATCCTCAAGTATGCCGGCAAGGACGCCACGGAAGAATACGACCCCATCCACCCTCCTGGCACGCTCGAGGAGAACCTGCCCAAGGAGAAGTGCCTCGGTCCCGTCGACCCCTCCACCATCAAGAAGGAAGACAAGAAGGAGCCTGCTAAAGCCGCACCGCAGGACGACGGTGGCGTGCCGCCTCTCTCGCAGTGCCTCAACCTGTACGACTTTGAGGTGATCGCGAAGCGCGTGCTCAAGCCAACAGCGTGGGCTTACTACTCTTCGGGAGCTGACGACGAGGTGACCATGCGCGAAAACACGTCTGCTTTCGGTCGTATCTGGTTCCGTCCTCGCATCCTGCGCGATGTGAGCAAAGTCGACTATTCAACCTCATTGCTCGGTCAGAAATCCACCCTGCCCGTCTACATCACCGCCACGGCGCTCGGCAAGCTTGGCCACCCGGACGGCGAAAAGAATCTCACCGTCGCCGCGGGCAAAGAGGGCATCATCCAGATGATCCCCACGCTCGCCTCTTGTTCGTTTGACGAGATCGTCGGCGCGCGAATCAACGAAACGCAGGTGCAGTTCATGCAGCTCTACGTCAACTCGAACCGCAAGATCACCGAGAAGATCATCCAGAAGGCCGAAGATGCAGGCGTCAAGGGCCTGTTTGTTACGGTGGATGCGCCGCAGCTCGGTCGACGTGAGAAGGACATGCGTATGAAGTTCGATGACGTTGGCTCAGATCAGCAGAACCAGAACAAGGACAACGTCGATCGTTCCCAGGGAGCAGCTCGTGCCATTTCATCCTTCATCGACCCCTCTCTGTCCTGGGATGACTTGACATGGCTGCGATCCGTCACCAAGATGCCCATCGTGCTCAAGGGTGTTCAGACATGGGAGGATGCTGTGCGTGCCGCCGAGCTGGGCCTCAGCGGTGTCGTTCTCTCCAACCACGGTGGCCGACAGCTCGACTTTGCCCGCTCGGGAATCGAAGTGCTCGGTGAGGTCGTCGAGGCTCTCAAGGCACGCAACCTGTTCCCCAATCCCATGTTCCAGATCTTTGTCGACGGTGGCATCCGCCGTGCCAGCGACGTTCTCAAGGCCGTCGCTATGGGCGCCACTGCGGTTGGCATCGGTCGTCCCTTCCTCTACGCGTACTCGGCGTATGGCAGCGACGGTGTGGTCCATGCGATCCAGCTGCTCAAGGCCGAGATGGAGATGAACATGAGGTTGTTGGGTGCGCCAACACTGAAGGATGTCGTGCCGGAGATGGTGGATGCCAGGGCGCTGGGAACGCACGTCAACTTTACGCCTATCAGCCATGGCCATCAGATCTATGAGAAGTTGAGTACCGCTGTGGGCATGCCTAACGAGCCGACGAACAAGCTTTAGGTGGCCGCAGTTGGCGGCGTGCAGTTTCTGTCACACGCTTTTGTGTAATGCTTAGTTAGATTGTTTTTGGTCCTCATCAGGGTGTGCGCTGCAGTTGTTCTTTGTGCTTAAGTCAGCGACACGAGGTCGTGTGGATGCTCTGCGATTGAGTGAAGAAGACAAGATCCGTGTGGCTGCATCAAACAGCGCCAACCGCATCAGCGAGAGCAACGACCCTCACCGTGCGGTCGAACCCGCAACTGGCCACCCTGCCCTCGTCTAGCACCACCACGTCCTTGACAATGGTATTGCCGCCCCTGCTCCAACTCACAGCCGCCGCGCCCTCCGCGTGCTGCCCCTCCGCATGCTCTCTTGCCGTCACGCCATGCGCCAGGACCGACGCTCTCGTCCTGCCCCTCAAATCGACCAGCCGCAACACGCCGTCCTCGGCGTTTAGCCAGCACCCCCTCCCCGAGGGCAGCCACGCATGGCGTGGTACAGCGTACGAGCTGGTCGCAACTCCCGTCCAGATGGTCGCGGCACGCCGCGACGACAGCGGGCGCAGCAGGAGCAGCCGCGAGAGCGAGCCCGTCGCCGTCGCCGCCGAAGAAGTCGAGGCCAGCGCGGGCGAGGTGTGGTCGCCCGTCTGCACGCACATGTACAGCCCCGACGGATGCAGCGAGAGCGAGAGGAGCGAGTAGGATACGTGCAGATCGTGTGGGTTCGGGTTCGTGTTGAAGCTGTGCAGTGTCCAGTCCGCAACTGCTTCCGCGGTCTTGGCGTCGATACTGGTGCGCGAGAGGGAGGAGCTGAGATCGTCAATGGGAGAGGAGGAGGAGGACGCGTCGGCGGAGGTGGGCAGCGCAATGTAGTGGATGAACGAGTCGTTTCGGACAGTGAAGCATAGCCAGGTGCGTTTGTCTTTAGCTTCGTGGATGACCAGCTCGCTTCCATTACTGTCGCTACTGCTGGTGGTCGTGGCGGCCGTGGTAGCTGCAGCCGATTCTATAGCTTGCTCGCTGGCATCGGGAGCCAAACCGGCTCGAACGAAAAGGATAGCTTCCGGGTTGGTCTGCGTTTCCATCTCGAACGCTTTCTCGTACCTCGGTCCCTGCAGTTCTTCCACTTCCGCCTCCTCCTCTTCCTCCTCTACGTCGCCTCTCGTCGCAGCAAAAGAAGTCTGCGTGATCCTACGATACACAACGACCTTCTTATCGTACCCAATGCTCGCCATATACTCTCCCGTCTCACTGACGGCCACCTTGACCACAAACTTGGCATGCTCGGTCAACGTCTGAATTGGCCTCCTGGTCAACAGATCCCACACCACCACTTTGCCATCCATCCCGCAACTCACCAGACACCGCGCATCCATCGGGTCTTGCGCAACACACAGCACCGCCGCCTGATGCCCGCCCTCGAGCATCTCCTCCACCTCGCCCGTCTGCGCGTTCGAAAACACAATGCGTTTGTCTGCCGCTGTCGTCACGAGGCACTCGTGCACCGAGTTGACGTAGCGCGCGGCGCGTGTGTCGAACGCCCTGCGTGCCAGATACAGCTTTGCGATCGAGAGGATGTTGGAAGCGTGCAGTGTCGAGTGTGTCCGCTCAAGCTTGTAAGGAAGGGTCGCGGGGCCAGGGAGAGTGAGGGTGAGCGGGTCGACGAGTGCGCGCGTAGAATGCGTCGCTGCTAGCTGTTCGGCTTTGCGCTTGCGCTCGTCTGCGCGGAGACCGGAGCGGTACGTCTCGACGAGATGGCGCAGGTCGAGCGACGGGTCCGCACCGTCCGTGGGGCTGAGCGTGGGGAGGTGCAGGCCGGAGGCTGCTGCATCGAGGCGGAGTTGCGAGGCGGACGAGGCGTAGCCTTGCGAGACGAGGAATTGCTCTACGATGAGATGCGATGCTATTGTGAGGTCGTATAGGTCGGTGGACGATGGCGACATGATGTGTCGAGTGCAGCGGTCGTAGCACGCTCGATGGAAGAGGGGGAGAGACTGTGGTAGTGAAAATGAAAGGAAAGGTGATGAGAAGATGGCCGAGGTGTCAGGGTCCAAAGCCAGAAATATTCCTCGGCTCGGACGCACAGACCCGTGTGATGCTCGTAATCCTCGTTTCAAAACGCAGCCATCATCACTCAGTCCCGCACCCAATCAGGCAATGACAGCATCTAATATTCCCCCATCTATGTCCGTTGCGCTACAGTATACAGTGTCATCTACATCTTGCTCTTGTGCGGCCTCAGAACACAAGCTTGCGTCATGCTCGCCACGAGGATCTTTTGTGAATCCCACAGGAACGACTCGGAGTAGGTCCTGCACTCGTTACCAGCCACCGTCTGCATCTCGCGCAGATGGAACTCGTTCATGTCCGGAACCGCAAAGAAGCGGAGCGCGCAGTCCAGCGACGAAGCGGCGGTGGCATCCGACAGTGCCAGTCTCGAGAACGTCAGTGGGATGAAAGACAGTGCGCCGTCCATCATGAATGCGACCAGCGAGGCGTTGGCTGAGGTAGACGAGACCGAGAGAGGCGGTCCAACGTCGTCAAAGTCGGTGGGTGATGATGTGGGGGAAACAGCTGCAGCAGCGGCAGGAGGAGGGGAAGGTGACGAAAGGTCTTGTGCAGATTTGGACCAGTCGACCGAGAATCTGTCCGTGAGCGGGGCAGAGTGCTGCTCGGACTCTGCGAGCGGGTCCAAGCCCATCAGGTTCTGCGCATGCAGCCCTTGCGGCGGTAAGGCGCTGACCAGAACCTTCTTGTTGAGCGCAAAAACCACCTTTGTGAAAAACTTAGCAGCAGCACGATCCACCTTGCCCTCTTCCACTTTGCGCAGTGAAATGTCCTCCAAGCTGGGCAGCTGTTCGGGCGGGGCGTACTGCATCCTCGGTTTGCGGCTGTATCGTGTAAACGGAGCACCTGCCTTGGCCGTGTCGATCTTGTTGGGTGCGCTGAAGTCGATCGTGGCGCAAAAAGTGCTCCGCTCGCTGCCGTCGTCCATGCGTTGGGAAGCCGTGATGAAGCGAGTGGCGAACGAGCGTGTGTTGCGGATGGTGGTGACGGTCAGTTTGACTTTACGGTTGGCGTATGTCGGGCCAAGGTAGTTGCCGAGTACTGAGTAGATCTCGAAGTGCATCAACTCCTTTTGCGCCTCGATCGACTTGAACGCCGCTTGCACCGAGAGCGCCAGGACGCAGCCGCCGTAGGCAATGTCGGCCGCATTGCCCATCTTTTCCGGGTTGCAACAAGAGATGTACACGTCGGGCTTGGAGGTGGAGCGCAGACGCACCAGCTCGATAAAATTGGCCGCCATCGTTGGTCGGTTTGCGGCAGTGGGTGAAGTGCGGGTGCGTGTTTTCAAAGGTGATGGTGGTGGTACAAGGAGAAGACGAGTTTGGAATGTAATAATAATAGGACGATGGTCAAGAGCGTTGCAATCGAGGTCACCGGTGTACCGTCTTTGGGGCTTGGCCAGACGAGAGCGAGCTGTCGACGTACAGCGTGAAAGAGGACAAGAGAGCAGAGGTGGTCGAGCTCAAGCAGAGAAAAGCAATAGCGAGTCTGGGTTTAAAACGGTCCAAGGAACGGAACGCAGAGACGTTCGGGAAGGAAATGCATTGTCCTGAGCCGGTCGTACAGGCCGAATGACCGGATCTGCACAGCACAACACACCCGCACCGTCGCAGAGTGGAAGATGCAAAGAGCTGAACCGGCTCGTCTTTCTTCGAGGTCCACTCATCATTCTCTCGATAACTGTGAAACACAAGAAGAAATAGAAAAGCATGCCGGAACAGAAAGCTGCAAATTGCTGCCTCAATGTTGACTCTGTTTTTGACGTCTTGGTGCTGTCTGAAAGCTGTAAAGAGATGTTGCCTCGCAAGATAATGCCGACAGAGAAAGTCAGCACTTCCGTTGGAGCAAGACGGTAAATCTGCTTGTGCTGCTGCATCCACCCGTCCCGAGGGTTCAAGGATGGAATCTTGGCAAGATCAAGGGGGCTATTGTCCAAGTCAGGGCTGCGGGACCGATATCTCGGCCAAGCAAGACGCTGCAGGTATTTATCCGTCGAGCGCAGCCGTTGTGCAGTTTTGGGCGTTTGCCGCGTTTCAGATCGCCGTCCGTACCTGCGCGCAGACACACACGTGCAACCAACCGCATCTCGTCTCTTAGGAGGGCAGAGCATCCAGCCCGGACGAGCTCATCAGCAACATTGCTGTTCTTGGCACGATCGACATGAAGAGCGTTCGAACGAGCTTGCCCGATGCGTTCGTGGTTCTGAGTGCGCAGTTTGTTTGGTTTTCCACTTTCTAACAGTTTCATTTTTTTTGGTTTTTTTTTTTGATTTCTCGGAAAGTGGGAAACGGAATTGGGAGAATCTATATTTTAATATCTTCTCGTGTTGGTGTTGGTCTCTCGCTTCGCTGCTCCACCTCCTGCTCACTCTACCTCGACAGGCCCTTCTCTCTCTCTTCTACAAAGCCACATGGTGGAGCAGCACTATCAGCCCATCTACTCGTACCAAACTACAAGAGCCGCAGCTGGACGTAATAGCGCAATCCTACGACTCGTCGCTCTGCTCACCTTTGTCGCCGTATCCTCTGTCGTCTTCTTATCATTCACCGACTACGTATACTGGAGACAGAGTCAACCTCGCACTCACTCTCAATCCCTCACTATGGCTTCGTCCTCGTCGACTACGGCCAACACAAATGGCCAATCCAAGCCACCAACTTTGGACGAGTATCTCGTAAAAGCCAAGCAAGATGCTTTCACCCATCTCAAACAAGCCTCCGCGTCACAGGGAAAGCTCACGCTCATCATGGGCAACGAGGCGGGCGATCTCGACTCTGCTTCTTGTGCTATCGGCTTGAGCTACCTGCTGTCGCGCTTTGGTTCTCCATCCGGTCACAGCCTACCGCAGTCGACCTACGTGCCCTTGATACAGAGTATGCATACCGATGACGTGCTTCGACCCGAGAACACGGCTGCTTTCCGAGCAGCGGGGATCCTTCCCGACCACGTCTTCTACCTGGACGACGTGCAGAAGACACTCGGGCTCGAGCTCAGTTCGGATGCTTTCTCGCCTTCCGCAAACGTGGCGCTCGGCTTGGTCGACCATCCGTCTCTCACAGGGCCGTGGGGTGGAGCCAGGGCTTCCAATCGTCAGGTGGACATCGTCATCGACCATCACGAGGATGTGAGCGATCACACGAACGCCGCTTTGAGAATCGTCAAGTCGCCCTCCAAGGATCCGGTGGGAAGCTGTAGCAGTCTGATCGCGGAGCTGTATGCCGATCGATTTGCCAATGCTCCTACCTCCGATGTAGGCCTGCGAGAAGTAGCGGATCTCTTGATCAGTGCCATCATCATCGACACGGACAACCTGCGGGGTGCACCGCGTGGTAAAGCAACAGAGACCGACTTCAACGCCATCAAGACGCTCTTTTCCGTTTCGTCGTTCGGCAATCCTAACACCGCGGATCAGCTCAAAGAAACTGCAATCTCGTTCTCGCCGCTCAAGATCGAGAGCCAAGGAGCATCAGTCGAGCCGATTCAACCCATCAGTCCATCTCAGGAGACCGACTCGGCGACACAGAGTGCCAAGATCATCCTTGCGCCTTACTGGCAGATCCTCTCGCGCTCCAAGCAGGCGGTCTCGCATCTCAGCGGGCGCGATCTGCTGCGTCGCGATTACAAGGAACTCGACTTCACCAGCCCCGAAGGCTCGGACCCTGCCCACGCCGACGTGGCGCTCAAGCTGGGCTTTGCCTCGGTGCCCATCAGCCTGGTCGAGTGGCTGCACAAGGACCGCCCCACGCCCCAACTCGCCGATGCCGCCGATGCCAAGCTCGAGGTGAAAGAGGCCTGGGCGGCCTGGTGGACCACACTGGACGAGTTTATGGCCGAGCGCAAGATCGACATCGCTGTCATGACGGGCAGCTTCCGCGTGCCTGAGGGACAGGTGGATGCGGGTAAGCACAAGCGTGAGTTGGTCCTGGCCTTTGCGCCGAGGACCATGCAGGAGAGCAGAGCGTCGGTGCTGTGGGACGAGTTGAGACGCGGGCTGGAGGCGGATGCACACGTGAGCGCCGCGGATCAGGTTGAGAGACGCCTGATGCTCGAGCAGCCGTGGAAGGGACAGAGATTGCCGGAGAGCGCAGGCGGCAAGAGGGAGCGTGTCAAGGGTGTTGATAGCGAGGGAAAGCGGGAGCATGCTCTACAGCCTAACAGCTGGGCCAAGGTCTACAAGCAGGCCAATGCCAGAGCCAATCGTAAGATTGTCCTGCCTGCGGTCACGACGATTCTCAAGGCGGCCGTGAGGAAGTTGTAATGCACGCAAAGCGAAGGTTGATGACATTTTGAGGCTGTGCCGAGGAGAATGGATGTGCATGTGACCACGATCCGAACTGGAGCAAGCTTCCGGGATACGCGTCAATTAGCGATAGAGACGAGGCGAGAGCGTGAGAAAGCCTTGTTTAGCGTCGCGTCGGCTGCCGTGGAGAACAGACCGCCGGCGCTACCACAGCAGCGAGCGTTTCCGCGGAAGCTTAGAGTCGGCTTCTCTCTCCCTGCACACAAGCGTAGAAGCAGCATGTCGCACCCTGATATCTTGGCAACCCGCACCCGATACTTGGATTCGCTTGCCTCGTGACAGGTTCTGTGCTGCGAGCGGCGGATAAGTCACGGCAGTTCTGCCGGAAAGAAAGTCTTGGCGGCGCCCGAACCGGTTCAACCCGATGTAACTCGTCTCCTTTCCGCAACAATAGAGTTGCAAGGAGGCTTTGCTTGGAAGAGGCTGTGTTTTGTACTAGTCCTAAGCGAGCGAGAGACAATCAGTACCAAAAAGGAAGTGTTCCGTGCATGGAAAAGAGGGTAACACTGACGTAGTCATCTGCAGCTCGCAGAATTCATGCTTCCCGCCGCGATCCACGAATCCGGCATTCTCTTGCTTAGCGTCTTTTCCTCGGTCTCAGCGCGTCGAACAGGTGTGTGCGATTGGGCGATTGGGTGTCTGATCCGTGATCGACTGTACAGGACTGTATGTGTGAGGTGTGAATGAATGAATGGTCCCGTAGCTCGACTCCTCATACGTAGATCAAGGGACGGAAAGAGCGGGGATGCCGACGGAAGCGTGGCTGCTGCGTGGCTGGCTGGCTGGCTGGCTGGCTGGCTGGCTGGCTTGCTTGCTTGCTTGTCTGTCTCGCGTGCGATATCTTGGCCCTGCACGAGCACGGCAGCGGCAGCGGCCCAATTCCTTGGCGATTCCAGCTGAGTGCCCGCCGTCAAAGCCGAGCGAGACCGAACCACAAAGGCAATGCCGCGGCGTTATGAGGCGGTGGTGCTGCTCTGTCGGCTAGATGCGATTGCTGCCGAAAGTGTATGACCCCACGGCAAGTGGCTTGGGTGTGGGGCAAAAACGAGGGAGACAGGGTAGGAGAAAAGCGGAACCTGAAAGGGTCTCTTTCTGATATCTAGAACCAGGCACGAGACCAGTGACGAAAGGGTCTGCTCACATGCACACTCCGCTTTTGGCGCTCCTTGTTCATTTTATTATTTTAATATTGTTCTCGCAAATGTGCACTCACTCCACTTAGCTCAGCGTTTCGTTCCGAGCTTGGCCTCTCATCCTCGAGCTCCTCGTTCCCACGACTCGGTTGCTGTTTCGCCTCTCGACTCTGTCTGTCTCAACAAGCATATATAGAGCCGATATTCACCTGTCCATCTCCCCTTCTTCATCCGAAACGTCTTCCAAGATCTATCACAGTCTCTCACTTCCAACTCAACCTCAACCATCTCTCGTGTACTCAAGCAAACATGTCCGAGCTTGGACACGATACCCTCCCTTCCACGTCGGTCCACGGCGACTCGAAGAAGCCTGCCATGACCAGCTCGGCCATTCCTCAAGCCAACGGCGGTGGCCTGGTCACCGTGCAGCCTCTGAAGCGCTCCGAGATGCAACCTTCGTACAAACAGAACCTCGGCCTGGACACGGTGCAGCATGGCTTCTATGGCTCGCTCATCAACGGGATCGGAGCGATTGCGGGCGGCTTCGGCCAGCTTCCCTTCTGCTTTTGCTGTCCCAATCCCTTCAAAGAGATCGAGCAAGGCAGCGTCGGTCTCATCTCGCGCTTTGGCCAGTTCTACAGAAGCGAGGACCCAGGCCTGGTCCAGATCAACCCCTGTAGCGAGACTCTTCGCAGGGTGGACGTACGTGTCACCACGACACCGATTGGACAGCAATCCGTTATTACGCGCGACTCTGTCAGTGTATTGGTGGACTCGGTGATCTTTTGGCACATCTCGAACCCGTACCGAGCGTCTTTTGGTATCAACGACGTCAAGACGGCGCTGATCGAGCGAGCGCAGACCACTCTGCGAAACGTGGTGGGCGGTCGTGTGCTGCAGTCGCTCGTCACGGAGCGAGAGCAGGTGGCACTCGAAGTGCAGGAGATTGTCGGCGACGTTGCGGACCGCTGGGGTGTTCAGGTCGAGAGCATCCTCATCAAGGACATCATCTTCTCCAAGGAGCTGCAAGAGTCGCTCAGCTCGGCCGCCAAGCAGAGGCGTATCGGAGAGAGCAAGGTGATCGCCGCCCAAGCCGAGGTCGACTCGGCTCGACTCATGCGTCAGGCAGCCGACATCTTGGCGTCCAAGAGCGCCATGCAGATTCGTGCGCTCGAGAGCTTGCAGGCGATGGCCAAGACGGCCAACAGCAAGGTCATCTTTGTGCCCATGAACCTCAACGATCTTTCGGGTGACAACAACTTGCCTCCTGGAGGCACGGCTCCTGGTTCCAATGTGCCCCCCGCCGCTGTTGCTTCGGGCTCGGGCGCGACGTCCGGCAACATGATCAGCACGGCTGCTCTTTCTCAGCTTGCTGACTTGTAAGAAGTACCTCCTGCCTGCGCTTCAAGTTCAAGTTTGCCATCGGCGTCCCCTCCCCCCACAAGATAGCTTGTTGCAAACCGGTGTTGCCTGGAAACTGGGCGGACGTTGCAAGCGGTTTGCGGGACCTACCCCGGCACCTTGGACACGCTGCTTCACCCTACGTGACAGGTGCAGATAAGTATGATAATCGAACACGCTCGGACCTCTTCCAGATCGGAGAGTTGCCGACACACACAAAGGCCGCGCACTGTTTTCATTCTCCTGCCGCTGCGATTGCTGCAGGCGCTTGGACACAGCTGCATATAATCAATCGCATAGTTCGAGTTCCATTTGTATATTGTCAGATGCCTCGCCCCGATGGGTGCGCCCGATTTCTCACTGCTCGCTCCGCATTCCCGTTTGCTCATACCCAAATGAAAAGTTGATACCTCTGTTCAGCTGCGAGTGTTTGCCGTCTTTCAGTTGTGTCAGGAGAGTGTGTGAGTGCGGGGGAATAAGCTCGATGATCAAGGATCTCACGCCTGGCGGAAAGCATGGGTCTTGCTTCCTCCTTTTAGGTTCTCATTTATGGCGTCCAATTTGAGTGACGAAACACTCTTCGTGAGCAGAGCCTGCCTCGACTCGATTCAGCAAGGACGGCTGCACACCGATGGCAGTCTGTCATTGGGCGGCGGATCGGTGGTAAGCGCCGTTCTCCGGTCCGGCGAGCAGACTGGAAACGATTCATTGGCCGGGGTCGACTGATTCGGGACAAGACGCAAAGAAGAAGAAACCAATCGCGAATCTGATTCGTTGAGTATCAAGATTAGATTTCAGACCAGACCAGATCAGACCACGGAGCCTGTCCGAGAAGGTGAACTTCCCTGCACTTCTGATTTGCTGGTCCACTCGATTCCACTCACGATAGCCGTCCGTTTCAGCATCGTCGCTGTTGATGATGGAGCATCCCAGACGAACCCGTGCAAATTGAAGCGAAGCTGCGATCAAGAGTATCAGATCTCGTCGTGGGGCAAAAGAGTAAGCATCAACGACAGACACAGCATGACAGAAAGCCTTTCCTTTTCTTCCATAACCAATCACAGGGCATCGACGACGACGGACACCTCCGAGCAAAGAGCGAGACAGCGAAAAAGCGTATGACTCGTTTTCCCTTCGCTGTGCGTGCCTGTTGGCTCAACTCTCTTGCTCGCAGGCTTGCAGAAAAACCGCCGCACGAAAAAGAAATTATTGTAGTCAAGCTGCGCTGGTCGAATAGTGAGAATTAAAATGTCAACTACAACTGATTTGTATTGCGAGAAGAACTGCAACCTTGCAAAAAAAAGGGTCTCAGCGCGGTCGAGGCAAGGCGGGGCAGCGAGAAAATATTTGTGAATCGACGAATGACAAGGCTTTGCAAAGAGTCACACAAATCAATCACACACTACGCAAAAAAAGGATCTCGACTCTGTGTCTCGGTCTGTGGCTGCTATTGCTGCTGCTCCTGCTGCTTGTGCTTGCTTGCTCTTGCTTGCGTCGTCCTGGAATGGCCGCTCCGCTTCGGTTTCTTCTTGTGCTTTTTTGGCAGCTCACTCCTCCTCACTTGTGCCTGTCAGACAGCAAGGTCGAAGCTCGGCTTCTCCCGCGTCCCAACGAGTCTTTTTCCTGCGTCTGCCTGCGTCTGAGTCTGACTGCCTTTGCGCCTCTCTGGCCGTGTGGATGTGTGCGTCGCTTTCATTCTTCCACCGTCTGCACCCAATCACATCTTCTTGTTCTTCCTTCCTCTTTCCCCAATCACCGCCGCTACTAATCCACATAAGACACTTTCTCCACCGCCACTCTCTCCCTTCCCTCTTCCACATACACACATCCTCGCTACCAAAATGAACGCTAACGTCGCACGCACCGCCCTCAGGGCCGCCACCCGCTCCACCGCCCGTCGCGGTGTCGCCGGCGCTGCTCGATCCCTTTCCATCGCTGCCACCGCCCGCCCTTCGCTCACCAAGATGGTCTCGGCCGCCGCTACTCCCTCGCTCACCCGTGGTCTCAAGACCATCGAGTTCACCGAGGGCATCCCAGAGAAGGTCTACGAGCGCGAGGACTGGCCTCTTGAGAAGCTCCAGGACTACTTCAAGAACGAGACTTTCGCCATTCTCGGTTACGGTTCGCAGGGTCACGGTCAGGGTCTCAAGTAAGTAGTTACTTTCCATTCACGATCTGCTCGCTGTCTTGTAGTGCAGTACTACTTGCAAACGAGCGGCTTTCCTACCGAGAGGTAACAAGATGCTTATTGGCACTGCTTTACGGAGGAAAAGGCTACTGTTCTCTGGCGGCTCTGTGCGTCGAAGCACGCAGCTCAGGAATCGTTGCAAAGGGAAATGAATTGATTGCTGACTCGCCTTTTTTTTGCCTCTCCTCTCTTCGCTTTGCTCCCGAAACAGCCTCCGTGACAACGGCCTGAATGTCATTGTTGGTGTCCGAAAGGACGGTGCTTCCTGGAAGGAGGCCATCGAGGACGGATGGCAGCCGGGCAAGAACCTCTTCCCCATCGAGGAGGCTGCCGAGAAGGCCACCATCGCCATGCTCTTGCTCTCCGATGCCGCCTGTGCCGGTGTCTACAACTCGATCAAGGACAAGATGCCCAACACCCACACCCTCTACTTCTCGCACGGTTTCCAGATCACCTACCAGAGCGAGACCGGCTTCGAGGCTCCCAAGGACAAGGACATCATTCTCTGCGCCCCCAAGGGTTCGGGACGTACCGTCCGATCGCTCTTCCTCGAGTCGCGAGGTATCAACGGCTCCATCGCCGTCTTCCAGGATGTGAGCGGCAAGGCGCTCGAGAAGGCTTCCGCCATGGGTGTCGCCGTCGGCTGTGGTTACCTCTACGAGACCACCTTCGAGCGCGAGGTGTACTCGGACCTGTACGGTGAGCGTGCCTGCCTCATGGGTGGTATCCAGGGTCTCTTCAAGGCTCAGTACGACGTTCTGCGTGCCAACGGCCACTCGCCCTCGGAGGCCTTCAACGAGACGTGCGAGGAGGCTCTCCAGTCGCTCTACCCGCTCGTTGGTGCCAACGGCATGGACTACATGTACAAGGCCTGCTCCACTACCGCTCGTCGTGGTGCCCTCGACTGGGCGCCCGAGTTCGAGAAGGCCTGCAAGCCCGTGCTCGAGAAGCTCTACGAGTCGGTGCGCAACGGCAGCGAGACCAGGAGGGCGCTCGAGTTCGGTAACCGCAAGACCTACCGTGAGGACTTCGACAAGGAGACCGACGCCATCGCCGCCCAAGAGATGTGGAAGGTCGGCCACAAGGTTCGCGCTCTCCGCCCCGAGAACGCCACCAAGGGTCTCTAAATGCATCCGACTCTGCGCTTAGATGGAGTATGCACAGCTTGACTATGGCCAGTGCGTTGATAATCCCTCCCACCCAAAATCAGCCCGGGCTGTTATTGCTTCGATGAGAAGAAGAACAACAGCTCCTTGCACATGTATATCTATTATGCCATCTCTTTCAATCGTTTTCTCTTTCTCTCTCTCAGTTTCTTTTGCAACTCGTCTTTTGTTTCGTTTCCCTCGTGTCTTGCTTGACGGTGTTGTGCTGGGAAGGATTGGTCGAAAGTGTTACATTGCCAGGTGTGGCTGGGGTATTCTAGGTCTACAAATCACAAATCACAAAGACGAACAAGCTAGTCCTCGACCTTTCGACACCAATGCAGGTACGAAATACTCAAATCCTTGCTCAACTGGAACTCGTCGAGGATGCTCATGATGAAGCCCGCGCCAGTGGTCAACCTATACAGGGCGGCGGGCGGGAACCTGACGCCAGGCCTCAAGCCGACCAGATCGCTCTCCGGTCCTGGGCTCAACCCGGACCTCTGCATCACCGCGTGCGCCTCGTCCGGGGTGACGAAGAGCCTGTGATCGTGCGCATCGCCCTGCATGGCTTTGAGCAAGTCTTGGAGGATCCAGATCGAGAGGTAGTACGAAGCGGGCGTGCGGTTGATCGTGTCGAACGTGAAGATAGCGTTGGGTTTGAGGCTGGCCGAGATCGAGGCGAAGGCGGCGGGGAGGTCGAACAGGTGTTCGAGCACGTCGGAGCAGATGATTGCGTCTACACTTGCGTGAGGGAAGGGGAGGTGGTAGATGTCGCCGACGATGTATTCGATGCAGAGCGAGCGGGCACGGGCTTTCTGGCGCGCAGTCTCGATGGAGCGCGGGGAAAGATCGATGCCGATCAGCTTGTATGTGTGCTTACCATCGAACAAACCGTCTTTGGTTTGGGTGATTGCGGACGCATCGTGCGCGGCCGAGACAATGGCAGCGTGGATCGCTTCGATCGCAATCCCCGCCCCACAGCCCAGATCCACAATCGTCACCACGCCGTCGGCGCCCGGCTCGAGTGAGGATACATAGCGATGCAGCTTGTCCATGAAATACCCTACACGTGCAGGGTTAAGCAGATCCAGCCCGCTCTTGGACCAATCGAACGTCTGGGCGTTGTAGATTTCATTGTCGAGCGTACTGAGCGCCGGGTCCAGCTTGGCCAGACGGTCCGGGAAGGGTGTCGGCACCGACGGCACGGCGTGGAGCTTGGAGAGCGTGGTGAAGAACGAGCCGATGATGGAGCCAACTGTGAGAGTCATTGTTGAAAGAGCTGAAAGAGCTGCTGAGTGGGAAACCGAGGATAGGGTCGAGCGTTGAGGAAGCGGATGAAGACCATGGTGACAAGCTTTAAGGTTTCGAGGTCGGGGAAATATTACCTGCGTGCGTACGATATGACGGCACGCTTGCATGGTTTCGAGGCACACGAGCAGTCACTCTGGCAAAATGACATGGACGTGCATCAAAAAACTGGGCGCAAATCCCCCGCTTTTTCCCGCTGACACGCGCCACAAGCCATGATCGCACGAGCCACCTCGGATTCACCGCCTCCTTCTTCCACAACCACCACCATCAACTCGTCACAATGTCCGAAGTCCCCAAAGCAACGTTGTACACCTTTGACGGCTCCGTCTGGGCCTCGGCCCCGCGCCTCGCGCTCGTCGAAAAGGGCTATTCTCCGCAAGACGTCGACATCAAAACCGTCAACCTGGTCCAAGCCGAGAACTTCGACCCCTCGTATCTGCGTATCAATTCCAAGGGCACCGTCCCCACCTTGGTTGTCCCGCTGCTCGAAACCACGTCGGCCGAAGTGGCGACCAAGTTCCGCGCGATCAACGACACCAAAGCCATCCTCGAGTTTCTTGACAAGAGCCGGAGCCAGAACACGATCCCCGTGGATGCGAGCGTCCCTGCGGCGCCCGCGCCCATCTTGGCTCCCGCGACGATCGAGGGCAAAGCGGCAAGCGACGAGATCATTGCGCTCGTGCATGCGGCGGCTGTGGATCCCAACTTCCTGCTGCTCGGTGCGAGGAACCAGGCCGAATTCCAGGCGGGCAAGGCCGGTCTTCCCGGCACCTTTGTAACCAACCGGTACAACGCATTGGTGCAGCACCAGAAATCGCTCGCAGAGGGTTCGTCGGCCACCGTCGCCTTCGACGGTTCCGCCAACCCGAAATCCTCGGCCATCCACGAGAACCTCAAGAAGTGGTATGCCGACAAACTCGAGTCGCAGTCGCTGCTCACCAAGGCGTACGTGTCCAACGACGCGCAAGCGCTCGAGCAGCTCGTGCAGCTCACCAACGCCACGTGGAAAGCGGTGGGCGAAACCCTCGCAACGCTCGAGACCAAATTGCAAGGCCCCTTTGCGCTCGGCGACCAGCTGAGCCTCGCGGACCTGCACGTCGTCCCCTGGCTTGCCCGCATCAGCGCCATCGCCGCCGGCCTGCCGCCACAGCAGGGCGAGGCTGAGCCGCTGGACAAGCTCGACACCGTGCTTGCTGCCGCTGGAGGCGCCAAGATCGGCGACAAGGTAAGTTTTGAGAAGAGTTGCGTGCGAGTAGAGAGAGGCCGAGACTGACACACACTGACGTGGCTGATTGGTTGGTTGGGATGCGCGACAGGTGCGAGCTCTGTGGACTGCCTTCTCCGAACGTCCCAGCTTCAAAAAGGTTTACGCCGACGGCTTGCATTGATGCGCAGGTCGACTGACGACATACAGGCTAAGTTAACTTACGGGTCTGCAGCAATCCCGCCGTCACTCATTCACTCACACACTCGAATCAAGCATCGAACAATCGTTTCTCCAAAACACACGCAGCTTCAGCCTGGGGCGTTTTTCGGGATGCCGACAAGACGCGGTTTGCGATTGAATAGCGCTGAGAAGAACGGCTGGAGGGCTCTAGGAAGTGAGGCTCGGCTGCCAGTTCGCCGCATGCGCATTGGAATGCTGCTGATCGAGGAACCGCGTGCACGCTGCTTCGACGTCGACGACCTCCTTTGGCGCGCTCGAGGATAGCACGATGTTGGCCGCCTCCTGCACGGCAATGTCGTCCTCCACCCGGATGCCGATTCCCTGGAAATGCTTGGGGAACGCATCGTCGTACGGCACATACACTCCCGGTTCAATCGTCACTACGACGCCGTCTTCGAGCTTGGTGGTGCGCTCAACACTGGCACAGTCGTGCAGGTCGATGCCGAGCCAGTGGCCGATGTAGTGTGGGTAGAGGATGCGTTCGAGCGTACCGCCCGTCAGATGGAAGCCGATCTGCTTGAGTTCCTGGCGCAGAAAATCGACGCTGCGTCGATGCAGGTCGGCGAGCGTGTAGCATTGCGACTCGGTGGCGAGCGCAGTGCACTGCTTGAGAACGTTGAGCACAGCCGTGTAGAGGTCTTTCTGCGGTTCCGAGAATAGGCCGTTGGCGTTCGAGGGGAAGGCACGCGTGATGTCGGAAGCGTAGCCGTCCAGTTCCCCGCCCGCATCGATGCACACCAGCTGATCCGGTCCCACGAGGCGGTCGTTATTGACGTAGTGGATCGTGAGCGCGTTGGCACCCGATGCTACCACGGGTACGTACGCGGGTCGTTGCGATCCCCGCAGGTTGCAGTGGTACTCGAATACCGCCTGCAGCTGCGCTTCCGACACGCCCGTGCGCACGAATCCCATAGTCTCCGCCATTGCCTCCCCACTGATTCGCCCAGCCCGTTTCATGACCCGGATCTCGTTGAGCGACTTCTTGAATCGCAGCCGCTCCACCTCGCGTGCAAGAGAGTGACACTTGCGCGTGTCGCCCAGCAGCTTGATGACCGCATCAAAGTCGGATTTCTTCGAAAACAGATCCAACGACGTGGTACTGGGAGGGCTGAGGTAGTTGAGAAGGTTGCCTGCTTTTGTGGCTGCTGTGTTGCCGCGTCGAGGTGTGCTGGGCTGGCTGGGCGGTTCGACGTAGATGTGCGTGTACTTGGGCAGGATCTGCTTGAGATGGTGCAACAAGATGGCCGGGTCCAACTCGAAGCTCTCATCAGCGCCAAAGATATCCACAGCACCATCCAGGCCGGTACGAGGCCCGTTCCACGTCTCGTTGTGCTCGTCGCGCTTCTGCACGAACATGGTCATCTTGTAGCCGCGTGGACTCGAAGCATCCTTTTCCAGAATGACCGCCGAATCGGGCTCCTGGAACCCAGTCAGGTACCAAAAGTTGGTCTCTTGGCGAAACTTGTAGAAGATGTTGCCGCTCATGCTCTTGACCCTGCCGGACATGGCGACGACAACGCTGTTGTCCGGAAGACGGTCCATGAGCTTTCTGCGTCGCTCCTCGTATTCAGATTTGGGGATGCCAGGCGTGAGCTGTTCGGTGGCTACAATGCCTACGCCTTCGTCGTACAGCTGAGCGCTAGGGAGCGCATCTCCCGGGCGGAGAACAGCGTCTTCGGAGCCCAGCACACCGCGGCGCGGGAACAGGTGTGGGTGCGAGTGAGGGAGTGGTTGTCCGTACGTCCTTCTCCTTCCGCCGAAATGGTCAGGGTTTGAACTCGAGGAGGCAAGCGACGAGGACGAGCATGACGAAGAGGCCGAATAGAGGTCTACATCGTCGGTAGGTCTTGCTGCTGAGGAAGCCGCCCTTCGGGAGATGCTGGCGCTGCTGCTGCTGCTGCTGGCAGACAGTGTCGCACCGCTGCTGCGCGAGAGCTGGTTCAACAGGCGGCGGGAGCTCCTTCCCCAGGTGACAGCCATCGTTGCCGACGAGTCGAATTCGCACCGGGTCGCAGTTTCGGGGATCCGTTCGACGAGAAAGGAGGGTGCTTGGGTTATGGAATGGAGAGAGAGGGAGAGGCAATTGAAGTAGTTGGAAGGGCGTAGTCGGAATCGACTGCATGATGCAACACTGCTTTTTCTCCCGAAGGCACCGTGACCATCATCACGTAAATCTTAATAAGCATGTTTTCCATTGTCGTGCGATTGTGCCATCCAACCAATTTTCGCACGTCTGCTTCGATGAGCACCTTGCCTCACAAATGCGAGTGCGCCGCCCGGCTGTCGAGCTCCCTTCTCTCTCAGGCGTTTTTTTTACCCACGCCAAGTCGCACAAGCACATCATGAGGCGCTTTCGGACCATACACAACCGCGCAAGGTGTGAGGGTTTCCCTTATTTCCGTGCGCCATTTGACCAAAATGTGTATACACCCTCAGTGGTGGTGGCTTGACCATAAATCCCACGATGGTTTCAGTCGGCTTGGCGGCATAGCTGCAAGCTGCGGAGCGTCAAAGGGGACTGCCTGTTCGAGGTGTGTTGCGCGCGTGCTGAGCCGACGGCAAGCTGTGTGACGACTCAGGCTCGCGGCAAGGCGTCATTGTGCGTTCCAAGTGCTTGACAGGACGACGCTAAATCACACTATAGCTGATGAGAACCGCGTGCTCGCGAACGTATAGTGACCATCAACCCTAGTCAGGCTTCGACATAGTCGCGTGGTTTCCGGTGCAAGAGATAAGCCCGTCTGCGAGGACAGTACACAGAGCTGGGTGGTGTCGACGCTTTAAGTCCAGCACGGCACACGCCTCGTGCGCGCGAGTGAGCGCATTTCTGGATATGAAGCGTTGACAAGCCGATACCGACTGATAAGGGTCTTCATTACCGGAGAGGGTGCTGCTCATCGTCGCAAGTCATATCGTGACGATGAGCAAGTCATATCTTGTGCGGGGTAAGACCTTTGCTCTACAGCTGCCCCTTTTTTTTTGGCCCGCGCGCGCGCTTTGCACTAGTCGCTATCGCGCTTATCGCGACGTGCGAAGGGCTCGAGCAGCGGCAAGCGACTTCCGAACATCGCTGCCACTCGATTCCGCCTGTGCATGTTGATGCCCTGTTAGCCTATCTCTTGTGCCGATGCGGCTTGAACCCCACAAGGGTTCCGCTGTCTCTCAAACGGAACCATCTCCAGTCCACCCGCACTGACCATGCGGGGTAGCCGTTCTCGTAAACTTAGCCTTTATCTTGCCCGTTCCGGTGTTCCGGCTTCAGATGGAAGTCGTAAAGCTTGACCTGACATAGCGCTGATGCTGCCGTGACGGAAGCCAGGATCCGGCAGCTCGCACCTTGCGCGCTTGTGTCCACGCCACGCATCACGGCGAAGATGGTCCAACGAGCCGCATTCGTACAAACGAGAAAGAGGCTTGGCTTGTTGCTGGGCCATTACTCGTCGGTGCCAATCACCTCCAACGTTATTCGGGAAAGGCTCCGAGGCGCCACTGGAACAGTGCTTATCGTGTTGCGGAGATGATTAGGCACGAGTCAGACACTGTCTTAGAACTGTGCAGGTCCCGGTTTGCACAGCACGAGATACAAGCTCGAACTCGGCAGAAGAAAACCGTGCCAGATGTTGCATGTCCTTTCCGTCTATCTTCGATTCAATTCGACGAAAGGATCCCGTCAAATGTGCCTCATCCGTTCGTTTCCTTGCGAAGTTGAGGTGAGACACCGAAGCATCTCGTATCTCCTTGGAGAGATTCTTTGGTTTCACGGTGTGGGCCCAGCAAAACCGTCCAGAAGTAGGCGCTGCTCAGCTAGCTTGCGCGGACGACAGTATGGCCCTTGCAATCTCTAGACGCCCCTAGCAATAAGGACGTGTCTCGCCGAACCAGCTTGCCAAAGCAGGCATGGCCGTCGCCGAGGCCAAAGCACCGTTTGTGAGAGCTGCGGCGACTCGGCAGGCGAAGAAGGCTGTCGTGGAAACTCCAAACTTGCCCGGCAACCAAAGCCCGAGAGCAGGGTTCCTGCAAAATGCCAGTTAGGGGGCAGGCTGGCGAGGGCCTTTAGACCATTCTTCTCGCAAGAGTTCGCTCGGTTAGCCCACGTTGGCGAGTTTGAATTTTTTTAGGAATCGAGGTGCATGGGAAAGTTCGCCTAAGGGAACGGCGTCATGGACGAAGCGCGAGCCTCTACGCAGAAGCCTTCGCGAAGCGGGGTCCCGGTGGCACCCAAGATGGCCCCCACAGAGGCGTAGGAGCGCAAGTGTTGTTGCCGAGCACGACCAAACCCCAAAATGGTGACTGCAGGCAAACGATTTGTGGAAGCACGCAGCGTGTCGGCACGCGTATCCCATACAACAAAGGGCTACTGACCAAATGGTCAGCAAGATGCATATTCGAGCAGCTGCAAGGGAGGGCTGCGATGCATCGTCGATCAACCGTGCTGCTGGGACTGGCACTGTCGGAATCGCCCTCCATAGCGGTGGTCACACTCAATAACAGTATCATCGGTCGGTCCCGATGAGCGTGCTGTTACGACACGCTCGCTACAAGAGAACGATGAGAGGTGGGTTTCCTGTTTTGCCACCCACGCGAGGATGTTCCAGGAAGATCTGTCACAGCGACGTTGCTGGGCGTCGAGTCTCGGGACTCGCCTGACGTGCTAGCGAGCTGAGATTGAAAGGTGCTGTTGCCGTGGCCCTGGGCTTGGTCCTGGATGGCCATACTCACCTCGGCTGCTGCTGCTGCTGCTGTTACTGCTGCTGCTGCTGCTGTTACTGCGGTGTTTGACTATCTGACGTGACGAAATAGAATTACATCATCTGCCTACTCAAGATATACACATACTTGGTCTTCACCTCGCTTGCTTCCTTCTGCGACATGACACGACCCTGGGGGTCCTCAAAGCGTCAGCTAGCCGCCCCTCTGTACGTTAAGCGCTAGCGCGCATCTGCAATCTAGCAGAGATCCCTTGCCGGATGTCTCAGCTGTTTCTCCCACAAAGGTTAAAACGATTCGAAAGCACAGACCGCAAATGGCGAACGTTCAGTGTCGGTCGGCTAGGTTGCAGTAGGCTCAAAACAGATGCCCTTAGTGTCGTCAGAGCTAAGTTTGTGCTGCGCAGTCGGCAACGACAGACATGCAACAGAGCTGCAAAGGTTGCTTGAGTCTCATCCCGCTGTCAAGCAAAGTATCGTTGGGACAGCTTGGCTCGGGATGGAACAGAAAGATGAATCTACTCGCCGACTGTCAATCTCGGCGCAATTTAAGTGTACAGGGCACTGTACCTTGATCGTCCTACAAGAGAGCGCAACAGGGCTGGGCTTCGTATCATCGCAATGGAGCGCAACGCAAAAAAAAGAAAAGAAAAGAAAAAGAAAGGCAACGCCGTGTGGCAAGCTGCAACTCAAATTCCCGCCCAGGCTTACCCGCCGACAAACGAATTTGGATGCTCCCGTGATCTGCCTCGCTTACGGTGGGGGTGCAAAGTGCGCAGAGCTGTGTCGGATACGCGGTTGCGTCCCCTTGCTTGGCGTCACGCACAAGGCTCAGGCTGCTGTTGTACTGCGGGCCGGGCCCACAAACAATCAAGCAAGGAGGCCATACCCTGCCTACCTCAGTCTCAGCGAGCAGCTTGGCTTGCCCCGCGTTTCTCAATCCACAGGCATGCTTCCTTTTCCTCCTCGCTTGAGCTTCGACCAAGACACTGGATCTGAGACCAGGATTGGAGAGCACATGTCGCGTTGAGCAGGAGCCAGCCATATACGCTGTGAGACAATTTTTCTACCCGCTCGCTCGCTTGCTTGCTGTCGTTGACTCCTCAGGCATTGTGCTTGCCCTTTGACGTTGGCTTGTGGCCACAAATTGTCGGAACGAACACCGACTTGGCCCTCTCTTGGCTGCATACTGCAACGGAATATGTGCAGGAGCAGCAGCACACTTCGAACTCAGTCTCGCTTGTCGGAAGCATCTGCATTTTCAACTTCCAGGTTTCCACCACCAAACTTTGAGTCCATCTTGTTGCTCGCTCGAGTACTGGCTTGTTGGCTCGCTCGCTCCGGGTCAAGAAGCTGGAAGAGCAAGACACTTGATCAACGCATGGTGGAAGTAGCCCATGCAAGCCCACGACGCCGCCTGACTGGATTATCGGATCGGTTGTCATGGGATCCTCGACACATGCGTGGGACAGACGAGTTGGCAGGCATTGCCATATCGATAGCTGACTTTTTGTCGATTTTCATGTTCCTTTGGAATTTGAACTGTCAAGTGCGAGACAGTAACTGCCACCCGCTGCGACAAACTACCATTCAAAAACGGAACGTGGGAAATCAAATATCTCAGTAAATGAGAAGTCGGAGTCTCAGACTGTGTGTACAGTACAGTAGATGCTGTTGTCGCTGCTTTGTCTCATCACGCCCAGTTGCCCTCGTCTCTTTGATCGGTCCAAGGCCAGCCAGTCCAGCCCAAAGCCGCTTGCCCACACACCCTGGACGACGGGTGTGCCGTGTATTGCGGTGCCGTAACAGAGCTCGCAAGCGGCTCCAAGCCACATTTGTTCCGACTGTGTGCCCGTGCTGGGTTGCAGCCCGTAGTGACAAAATTCAAGAGCGGATGGGCCTAGACGTCGCTTGTGCTGGCAACCTTGCTTTTGTCGAAGAGCTCACACAGGCGTCTACGGTGCAGTTGGACACCGTAAAGAAGAAACTTTGATCGATACAACA
This sequence comes from Sporisorium graminicola, assembly GCF_005498985.1. Lineage (NCBI taxonomy): Eukaryota > Fungi > Basidiomycota > Ustilaginomycetes > Ustilaginales > Ustilaginaceae > Sporisorium > Sporisorium graminicola. The sequence continues at coordinate 558,049 of NC_043719.1, forward strand.
GTGCTGCAGCAGTTAAGCGCCCATGCACATGCAGCGTTTCGCGGCGAGTTTGCAGCGGCCTGCACGGTGGAAAGAGGAAGGGCACTTCTTGTTGGTCTTTGCCCCGCACTCCACCTCGACCAAAGCTTGTCGACGGGTCGCGCGTGCCTTTGCCGTATGGATCTCCAAAACTTACAGCCCATCTTCCGGCTTTGGCCTATGGCCGCTGGCTCTCTCGCCTTTCTGGGTGTTGCTACCTGCTACAGTGCCTCTTCCTTCCGTCTCCGCTTTTCCCTCACCCCGCCACAGAGACACACAATTTCTCGGCTAGAGGCCCGTCGTGCTTCACACAAACTTCGGCAACAGCGAGCCTGGCCTGTCGTTACAGAATTTGGTCCTCTCCCCTCTGCGTTACTGCCTGCCTGCCCCAAGGCTTTTCCAGGCCACTCGTGTGGCTGCCCGAAAGTTTTCTGGACCGTTTGAGCTGCTGCTGCTGGTCTCAGCATGCGAATGCAGCCGCCTCCAACGTGCAGCCTGGAGCCCCTTCTTGTGCGAGCATGTGTGTATCTTTTGATTCGCTCTATTCCCGGAAACACATAGGGAAAAAAGGCGTCTTGCCGCTGTCATTCCTGTCTATCGCTTCGACTGCTGCGCCTCTGGGACTGCTCTGCTCCGCCCTCTCCTGGCTGCCTATGCTCAGTGAGTTGAGAACAATATATACAATCTTGCCGCCTCAACAGCAGCCTTCTCGCCATCCAACCCCACGACCCCTCGTATCCCCAGAGTTGGTTGTGACTCCCAGCCCCATCTCTCGACAAAGATCATTATTAATCCACACCACAACTGCACGCCTGGCCTACTCCTCTGGTCTTCCAGCTACTTTTCTATCTTCTCCACCAGCTTATGCCTCTCGGATAAGTGTTCGAACTTTAGCAGGAATGGTGTCCCACTGCTACTCTACGCCTGCTCCTTCCTACAATGATCCCGTCTTTGTTCGCACCCACTTCCTAGGCCGTGTCGCTTCGGATGGCTCGGGTCTCGACTACCAGCACGAGCTCATGAAGCGACGCAGCAGCCGACACAGCGAGTTCAACCGCTGGACTGCCAACTGGCTCACACCGGTCACCTACACCATGGACTATGACAGCGACGAAACCAGCGACACCGACGACGATGTCTTTGACCGCCACTCTCAGCCTGCCAACACCAACTCCAAGCCGACACAACACCTCCGTTCCCGATCCTCGACGCTGCCAATTGTAGACTCGTCGGTGGCGGTGGCTGGTCCGGTCGAGATAGCTCGGGCTCGTTCGATGACTGCGCCTGCCTCGTCTTCTTCTTCCTCCTCCTCCTTTGAATCTCGTGACTTGCGAAAGAACAAGACCACCGTCGGATCCGAGACTCGCCTCATGCCGGCACGTCCGCTGAGCATCAACACTGCTCAGCCCCTTCGTATGCCTTCGCCCAACGTCTTGGACATGACCGATGAACTGTCGCTGCCCATCTCTGTACCCTCCCCCCTGGCAGCTGTGGATCCATCGCCCAAGATTGGCAGCCCGACTGTGGTCCGCATCGAGTGCTCCGAGTCGGATGGCTCCTGCCATGGGGATGCGGGTGACCAGGACCCCGAAGCTCAGCTGGCTGCGGGCATCATCCGCCTTCGCGAGCAACGTCGCAGCGCTTCCAGCAAGCCGCAGCGTCGTTCTGCTTCCAAGCGTCGAGCGTCCATGGCTTCGCCCAACTCTATCACGGCATCTCTGCCTTCGGTCTCGGACGATGCCGATTCTGATGACGCGCAGTCTCGGGCCATCCGAACCTATGGCGGCAACTTTGTGCTGCGATTGGCAGAGATGGTGCTCGACTTCGGATCTTCCGCTCTCGAAAGATTGGTTGTCATCACCAGCGATGGCGCAATTGAAGAGGATGACAGCATGGTGCCAACCCGCCCCTCTCCGCTCGAGCCACGCCGACGTTCATCGACAACCCCCAAGCAGCTCTCAGCCGAAGCGGGCGAACTGCTTCGTCGTCGTCGCGAACGTACAGGCTCTGTACTGTCCAGCGACTCGACGCCATCCGACAGCGAAAGCTCGCCTAGAACAACATTGACTCGATCTTGGTCGGTGCCCAAGCTGCTCACAATGCCTCTCTTCAACCCCAACGCTTCTCTCCAAGCCTTGTCGTCGTCCACCTTCTCTACACCCTCTACCCCCACGTCCGCACCAGCTCACCTGCATCCCAGCTTTGGCTTCACCGCCATCTCTGCAAAGCCTACCACCGCAAAGGACGAGTACCAAGAGCTCAACTCGTTTGATGACGTCGCCACCTGTTTTGGCCGACATAGCGCCTCTCACCTCTCTCACTCTACCAACGTCGTCGGATCCGACGCTCGCGCTGTGTCTCCTCTGTGGAAGCAGTGAGGGTCAAGCACAGCCCACGTAACGCCACCTTATGACTTGGACGATTCTTTTGTCACGGCTTCTCGTAACTCACTACGGCTCCTCTACCACGGAGCCATTCGTAACGTTCCCCTCACTATCGATATCCGAGCATGGGTATCTTTGTTTTGTACTTGTATCTCTCTGGGCATTGTTTCATGGACTTGATCGGTTTGCATCTTTCTTTTGCTGGTTGGGTGTGTGTTGGTGTCGTCGAGATTGAGAAAACTACTGAGAGTTGGTACAAAATTTCGATCCGGAGCAGTCTTTCGCGCGTCTTTGGACGCTGCTAGCTGCAGGGTTGAGTCGACATCTCCACATCTGCACAAATTTAGCCGACGTGCGCGCGACCCTTGCTTTTATCGGATTGCGATCTTGCTCGTTGTCCACCATCGTCATCCTTCTGATTTGAGACAGCAGCTCCAACACTACGGATCCTAACGTTTCACGACGTCCAGGCAGCTAAGTCAGGAGATCTTAGCTTTTAGCATTGCCAACGTCACACGGCCATAAACGAGCACAATGGGTGCAGCCAATTCAAAGGGTCCAAAGATCACCCCGCACGACCGGGCTGTTTTGGAGTAAGTCGCCCTCTGCTGCATGCCATCTTTCAGGCACTTGTTCGATCACCCACTAATGATCCACCTCCTAACCACAGCTTGAAGCTCCAGCGAGACCGCATCAAGCAGTACCAGAAGAAGGTAAGCTACTCCGAGCCCTGCAGCCCCCGTTTCAAGACATTCACCTTTGCTGATCATTGCACCACGTACTCTCCGGAAACCGCACGCAGATCCAAGTCATTCTCGATCGCGAGCACGAGATCGCTCGGCAATGTCTAGCAAAGGGCGATAAGACAAAGGCTTTGACGGCATTGAGGCGGCGCAAGTACCAGGAGAGCTTGATACACAAGACCGATTCTCAGCTCGAGACTCTAGAAGGCCTCGTAAGTATCTCTGACGTCGTCTTCTTTCAAGTGTTCCGTGCGTCGACGCTGAACATTGCTTACGCCGCCCGCTGCGTACCCATAGGTTTCTTCGATTGAGTTCACGCAAATCCAACAAAGCGTCATGCTCGGCCTTCAACAAGGTAACGCCGTGCTCAAGGAGATTCACAAAGAAATGAATCCCGAATCAGTCGAGAGGCTGCTCGAAGAGACAGCCGAGGCACAAGCATACCAACGCGTACGTACCGCTGCACCCAGGATACTCTGTTTCTCTCACAAGCTAACGATTCATTTGATTGTTCGCACATTTACCTTCTACAGGAGATCGACGAAATGCTTGCAACACAGATGACCGCCGAGGAAGAAGACGCCGTCCAATCCGAACTCGAAGCCCTCGAACGCGAAGCAGGCATCCGCACCGATGAGCCACAGCAGAGTGTTACCTTGCCATCGGCACCACAGACCGAGCCCATCGCACCAGAGCAAGAGGCTCAGCCGCAACCACAACCGCAAAAAGCTCAACCTGTTATCGAGAGGCAAGCTGTACTCGCCTAATTCACGCACGGTGGAAGACACTGGACTGGAATAAAAAGCTGTGATTGCATTGCTGTTGCTCAGCGAAGCATTTTGGATGTGAGCGAAGCAGCTCGTTCGACCAGGCGAGACAAAGACATGCCCCCCTCCGCGCCAGCCAAGGAGCCCATCTCGCGCACAAGGCGAGTTGCGGTCGCCAAGGCTTTGGCGCAGGTCATCATGGCCGTCCTGTCGCGAGGTCCGTTCTCGAGTCGGTCTATCAGCGAGCTCAAGAGCAAGATCCACGTTTTGTGACTCGGTGCATGCATTGTGGGCGGGTACACATCTGTGCCTTGGAGAACGACGGATGCAAACGGACCCAATCGACGTGAAGGCTCCATGACGGGTGTTCGAAGCAGCATGTCGTCAACGAGATCCATCCCTCGAACGAAAGCGGGCTGGTCCGTGTGCGGGCCACACAGGCCTTCGATGAGGTAGCGGAACGTAGCTGGTTGTGGCGGCAGACCGCGTCCCTTCATCTGCTCGAGGAGAAGCAGAGATAGCGAGACATGAGGGGATTCTTGGTACCACCTTTGGGCGGTCTGCGGTGACTCTCCGAGGCGATGCAGGGGTCTGGGAAGACTGCAGAACTGGCGTGGTACCTTCTTTGTAGCAAAAGCATGCGCGACAGCATCTGGGTTCTGCAAACATCCTCCGATGAGAGCGCTGTACGTGATCTCGGACGGCGCCACTTTGGCTTTTACTAGTCTCTCGAGCAGCTCCAATGCTGCCTCGATCCTGACGTCGTTCTCCTCGTTCGATGATTGCTGTCGCTTCTTTCGGTCCGCTGGGTCGCCAAGCAGACTTCGCGATGCTGCGTCGAGCTGCGCTGCTTCCGCTCCTACCAGACAGGCCTTGATCATGGCCGTGTATGTAACGACGTTGGGCTGCACACCCATACTGTTCATCAGGCTCAGAGTCTTGACCACGGCAGCTGTGGCCGATTCACCTCCCTTGCGTAGAAGCGCGTCGAGGATTGTGGTGAACGTGACCACATCCGGTGTCAGCTTGAGCTTATCGGCAAGTCGCAGCGACAAGGCTACGGATTCCAGGTCCCCGACCCTGGCGTGCGCTCGCAGGAACGTGTTAATGGTGCTGATGTTAGGTGCTGGACCTTGAGCAAGCATCTGGTCCAATACGCTTTGCGCCTGCGCGTGTCTGCCATTGAGGAAGAGGCCATGGAGAACGGCGTTGAACGTCTCGGCTTGGACGTGAAGCTGGCCTCCGTGTCGATCGCTGTTTGCCAGCATGTCAGAGAGAAGCGCCATAGCCTCGTCGACTTTTTTGGATCGGAAGTGGATGTCGATCATGGTGGTGTACATCTGCTCGTCTGGCAACTTGATGGAGGTGGATGTCGCCTGGCCGCTGGCCTGGGCGATTGCTGCCGACCACGTCTGTACTGCCGCAGTGTAATTCTTTGCGCGTCCGTATCCATCGAGCAAAGCATTCCAGATACGCGGCGTTGGCGGGAGCCGTTTTTGTTGAAGTTGGGTCCAAACGTCCATGGCAAGGTCGGTACGTTCGGCAGCGATCAAGTTGGAGAGACAAACTGACCAGCAGCTCTCTGTCCACTGAGCTCTGGAAGAAGTCGGCGGCAACGAGGAAGATGAGGTCTGGCCAAGCGGCTCGAGCGAAAGCCAAGCGTCGGGCTGAGCAGAGGCACGCATGGCGGTTTGAAAGATGCTAAAGGCTTGCTCGATCTGTTGCATTTGGAACAATGAGCCTAGTAGCCTGGCAATGCGTTGAGGGCCGCCGGAACCAGAAGAGAGACCACGGGCGAGTTCGATATTCCATAGTCTGGTTTGCATAATGTTCCAATTCACGGGCTCGGTTATGTCTGATTGAGTCTGGAAGCTGGGAAAGGGCGTCGCTTCGAAGAGTCGTCGAGCGCGAGACATGTTGAAGAAGAGGCGAAAAGGTGAGCCGAAGTCTACCTTGTCGAAAAGCTCGATCGAGTGGGAACCGTGGCTGGAGCGAGCACAGGCGAAGGCAACGAGGCAGACCATGTCGTGAATGTCGATGCGATCCCCATCGGTGTCCACATCGAGGCGAACAAAGCTCTCGCCGGTGTCATCGGCAGCCGATGTTGATTCTGCACCTTCGTGAAGGGAAGAAGTTTGATTTGGAACGCTCTCGAGACGTATGCGGACAATCTCTTGCCAAATATTGACGACGTCTTCGGTTTGATCATTTGCAAGTAGAATTCGGAACCATCCCGATGTCAGATCGACATCTCCGGTGAGAGAAGCAGCAGTGGCGAAGTCTCTGAAGCGACTCTGCCAAGACTGAGCTTGATTTGCATCTCGAATGCTAGAAGAGTATGATGAACAAATCCGCAAAAGCTTGCGGTGTTCAGCTTGACCAAGCTTATGTATGTCGCGTCCGAGTTGTTGCCAGGCTGAGAATATCGAGGTGATGTCCTGCCCATCGATGGCTTTCTGCAGAGATATGAGTTGTGAGCGTGTGGTTGCTGATGATTTTGACGTGGTCTGTGGCTGGGGATACCCGAGAGCAAGGACTCGCCTGGAACGAGTCGAAGCGTGGAACATGCTTGAGCTCGGTGAGGAGCGCTGACCCAGGTGTGGGCTACCTGAGCGGCGAGAACGCTGTTCACTACCTATTGCGTCTCGTCGATTGTTACGCTTGCTTGCCTTAGGAGTATGTATGGAAAAGGATGAGGCTTCGGCAGGGGTGTAGGCTCTCTGAGCAGACGGCGTGGAGCATTGGTGATGTAGACCGGCCAGGAGTCCTCGACGAGAAGCGCCGACCGCCGTGATGGCAGTGACTCTCAGCATACTCGTATGCCTTTCCTGTACTGCAGATGATGCTATACCCGCGACTGGTCAAACAAAGAGGTGGTAGAAGCCGTTAGTCAAGTTCCGGGAAGAAATGTCAAAAAGCGCTCTGGTCAGGGTACAAACGTGTTCCGAGTTCCGTAGCTCAGGCTTAGCGAATGTTAAGTTATGTTTCCTCCATGGACTGAGCGCGACTGAGTTTTGGGTCCGTAAGGGACACACACGCGCGCGCACACACACATAAGCGACAGCACAGCAAAGCACGGCAAATTCACATCGATAATTCTGCCCTGCAGCGTGCATACGGCGCCACAGAAGCAATTCGGCTGCGCAGTTCCGATAGAATCAAAGGGTAATTGTCGACCCTCTCTCTCTCTTTGACGCTGTACTTACACCCTCCATCTCTCTCTCCGAATACTGCTGGGTTCACCGGGACTTCACCAAAGATGGACAGCTCACGTCATTCGTTGGATCGAGATCAGCAGCCTCTACTCCAGGGCGACGCTGCTGAGCTCGACAATCGCTTCGCCATCGATGAAAGCTTGGCGGAAGAACAACCTGCTATCGACTCATCTTCGTCAAAGTACCCGCCTCTCCCACCTTCGTACGACGACACCATCCGCGTCTCTGGTCGCTCGCAGTCAAGATGGAACCCCGCCACCTGGTTCTCCGTCTCGCGCACCACAAAGGAGCACATCCAAGCTTGCTTTCCTCGCACCAGCACCGGTGAACTTTTGACCTTCTCCACCGCTGCCTCTGGCTGCTATAAGGGCGCAATGCGCTGCTGGCCTTCCAATCGATTTGCACAGGCTAGCTTCTTCATCGTCGGTCTCTGGATTTTGGTGCTCTTCACCGGCCCTTCGCTCACTCAATCCGCCAGCGACAGTATCGGCGCTGGGCTTCATCAGGACTGGGACTACTCTCATATCCCCGACACAAAGCCTGCACCCCTCCACGAAGATGGCCACATCGTCCAAGAGGCAACGTGGCAGTGGCACAATTGTGCTTCCATCAAGGGTACCAACCGTGTCCAGTGCACTGAGTCTTCGAGCTTCCTCCTGAACCCCAATAAAGCCAAGGACAGCTTCGCTTCCACTGAGTCCATCTTTGTCGACATCGATCCCCTCCGAGATGATCGACCTCACCCCGCTGGCAGCGTCCCTGGCACCGTCACCGTGGTGCATCAGACCGACGACGTCCCAGCTGCAGAGAAGGATCTCGTCAAAGTCGAGATCACCGCTCGCTACGACCAAGCGTACAAGAAACTCTTTGAAACAAGTCTGGTTGCAAAGATGAAGCGAGGCCTCTACGATGAGGGTGTCGAGATCTTGACATATGCTAAGGCTGTCTCCACCGACCAAAGTCCACTCATCTATGATGTCAAGGTCATCATCCCGCCCCACGTCAACATCCCCACTCTTTCGGTAGATGCAGGTGCATCCGACATTGATCTCTTCCAGGCTCCGTCTCCCTCCAAGAAATCTCTTGGTGCTCGAACTCTGGCTTCACGCGAGGCTCCGTCCAGGCCTGACTTCTACTTTGGAAAGCTGCATGCGCGCACCCAGGTGGGCAAGCTGCGTTCCGCATCCATCCGCGCTCTGGCCGACATCCATCTTACCACCACCAACGGCAAGCTTCACATTGGCGGATCCTTCGAGGCTCAATCCTTGGAGTTCAAGACGGTCAACGGCCACCTGGACATCGACCAAGATTCGAAGCTCGAGGCCGCCTACGGCCTCACCCTTCAGACGCAGAATGGCCATATTCGCATTGGACAGCACACCAGCCTCCGCGCCACCACTCTGCGTTCTGAGTCACTCAATGGAGGCATCATCGCCGAGAGCGCCATCTACAACGTCAACCACACTCTCACCTTGAGGTCCCAAACTGGCAGGATTGAAGCAGCAGTCAACGTCGAGAAGGCCGATCTCGCCAGGCTGGATGCACCTGGTCTCGAAAAGACCGAACTCATCACAGTCGACTCACAGTCTCAGACTGGTTCCATCCAAGTCGACTTTGTGGGACACGAACGTGACGTTGCGCTTCGCTGTCATGCCTCAAGCGAGGTGGCATCTGTCGCCGTCTCGTTGCATCCCGAGTTCCAGGGCAAATGGGAGCTGCGAGGTGCCACCCATTCGCGTTACCGAGGACCCGGTTCAACGGACGGCGACAAGACCGATCGTGGTGTCCACCGCTTCGTTGTGGACGAAGACAGCTTTGGCTGGATCAATCGCCTCACCAAAGGACGTACATGGTGGGACTTGCCCGATCAACCCAGCGGTCTACCCAAGAAGGCCGAGGCTACAATTGCTACGCAGGTCGGCCTAGCTCTTCTCACTTTCAAGTAGTCTCTCCTTCCGGACTCGCTCTCTGGTTTCTTTCGCACGTTTCATCCTGTCCCGCATTGTCGCATCTTGCCTTTCCGTGTTCTATTGAATCAGTCCTTTCGCCGGTATCCTTCCCCCTTCTTCTATTCATCGTACTCTCCCCCGAATTCGCTGTGGATTTTCTAAACAAGGTTGGATGCGCGCATGATAGCCTCGTTTGTCCAACCTGTCTGTGCCAAAGTATGACCGGCTTAGTAAGTTACCGTCCTTAGATCTCTCGCTCGGACTTGACACAGAGCGCGGCCGTCGAGCCGAGACTAGACATGAAACAGACAGTTGCATTGATGAGCGTGGAGCTTGGAATCCTTTGCGTGCGGGAGAACAGTTGTGAATCATTATCGAATAACTGAGCTGACAGAAAAGTTGTGTCTAGACTAACGCTTAACGACGGAAGCCAAATTGAATGCTGAGGTCGAGGCAGAGCAGGTTGGAGCCGTCCTGGTTTTCGCCAGTGATGTGCACGTTGAACTTGCCGGGCGGGATCTCTCTAGGGAGAGCAACGGTGTGCTCCAGCTCGTACTCGCCGGCCGAGAGTGGGCATTGCAGGTCGGCGTTGTTCTGCCTGGCTTCCTCGCAAACATCGAATCGACGGGCGAGTAACCGGATGTAGCCAAGCTTGACGATGACATCTGCAAACGTGCCGTCCTGTCGATTATTGCAAGTCGGCAGCAACGAAGTGAGAAAGATGTCAGTGGCAATTAAAGAAGGAATGTTTCTGAAAACATGTCGACGCTGATGTTGATTTGGCTACTTACGCTGACCTCATCCTTGATGGTACCCTTAGCAAGAACAGTGAGGTTCTGGCCGGGAACAGGCGGGTCTGGGCTGACAACAATGCTGTCTACATCGACAATCTCGTCACCGGTTCCGCAGCTGGACCATTGCCAGCCCTGACCTGGAGCGGGGTCCAAGGTGAGCGACTTGGGCTTGTCGTTGTAGCTAGCATGCTCGGGTGTGGAGAACGAGATCTGGCTGGCGGCGCTGTTGCAATCCTGTCCGATGCAGCCCCATGCCATTGCCTGGGAGGCAAAGGAGAGGGATGCCAGGGTGACGGCGATGAACCTTGCGTGCATGGTGATAGGGTCCTTGGTGTGTCGACGCAGATGAAAGAGCGATCACCCTTGAACTTTGTATATGCTGGGTAGTTGATGGTGGTCCTAAGGATAAAGGAGCGATGCAAAGTGTGCGGTGATGATGATCACCTAAAGCGTTGATCAAACTCAGCTGAAGAGCGGAGGCTCCACTCAGAGCTGCCGATTTGGGATGTTGCAAAGAAAAACACCGATAGACTGCCTCAGCCGACGCATGTGGAGTTGACTTCGAGCGAGCGTTGCTGCTGCTGCTGCAGAGTCACATCAACTGAACCCTAAATCGCTGCTTTGGATCGACATCGTCGTGCCCCTCTCTCAATTTTTGGGCTTCGTCATGTCTCGAGTTTCTCCGATTCAGATCTGAGCTGAGACTCTAACAGAATTGAAGAATTCAGACCTCGAAGACCGGTTTTTCAGGGTCCTTTCTCTCCACAGCAAGCATGAAATTTTTCCAGCTTCAAAATTTCCTTGGACTTTCTTCTCGCCGACTTCCTCTCATCCTTCATCTACTCGTATACCCATTTCCCGACAGCACCAACAACACACTGCAGGAAGGCGTACTCCGTGCACACAGTCATTCGCCATGAGGCTCGATGCTACAGATCTGCGCTACATCTCCAGTCAGGAGTTCCGAGTCCTGACTGCGGTCGAGATGGGCTCCAAGAATCACGAAGTCGTTCCCTCATCGCTCGCCGCGCAGATCTGCGGTCTCCATCACTCGGGCATCAACAAGCTCCTTGGATCGCTTGCAAAGCGCAACCTCATCGCTCGTGTTCAAAATCAAAAGTATGACGGTTACCGACTCACCTACGGTGGATACGACTATCTTGCGCTCCGTGCATTCTCCAAGCGAGACAGTGTCGCTGCTGTCGGAAGGCGTATCGGCGTCGGAAAGGAGAGTGACATCATGATCGTCTCCTCACCTGACCAAGAACAGCGTGTTCTCAAGATCCACCGCCTTGGTCGAATCAGCTTCAGGGCCATCAAGGAGAAGCGTGACTACATGGGCAAGCGCAAGAGCGCTAGCTGGATGTATATGAGTCGCTTGGCAGCCGCAAAGGAGTATGCTTTCATGAAGATCCTCTACGAGCACGGCTTTCCGGTTCCTCAGCCTATCGACCAAGCCCGTCACTGCATCGTCATGTCCTACATTGACGCTTTTCCGCTACGCCAAATTGCAGTCCTCCCGTCAGATCAAATTCCACTTCTCTACTCGGCCTTGATGAAACTCATCGTCCGTCTGGCACGAGCAGGTCTCATCCACGGCGACTTCAACGAGTTCAACTTGCTCATTCGCGAAGTCACAAATCCCAGCGACGACGAGTACGAATCCGACTCAGGCAGACCAGCTCCAACGAAGGAGCCGCAAACCCATAGCGCCAGCCGACGTGATCAGCTCGTTGCCCCGTCACAACACGCCGATGTTGGTCTCGAAGCGGATTTGGCCGAGGGACAGCAAATCGAGCGCGGCAATGGCTTTGAGAGGGTCGTCGCATCGACCTCATCCCTGCGAACAGCAGATGCAACCGAAGATGGTCAAGATAGCTCAGGCTCCGAAGACGAGGAAGAGGAAGAAGACGATGATGAGGCTGATGCTGCGTCAGATGGCCAAATTCAGCTCGGAGACGATGTCACCGTCGAGCCCATCTTGATCGACTTTCCCCAAATGGTCAGCATTAACCACGAAAATGCAGAATAGTAAGTATCTCGCAACTTTTTGCCATCTATCTTTCGGCCCCCGCCCCAAGGCGACACAGCGGCTGACCCACCTTCCGTTCTTCGACAACCTTAGCTACTTTGATCGCGATGTCGAATGCGTACGCAGATTCTTCCGAAAACGCTTCAGGTACATCTCGGACGAGTTTCCTCGATTCCAAGACGTCGTACCTGAACACGCGCGTAAGCAGACCAAGCTACCAAAGACGACAACCGATGCCGAGGCTGTTGACGAAGCAAACACCACAACGTCAGAGTCTGGCGACGTTCGTCTCGATCTTCTCGCCAAGGCCAGCGGCTTTGGCGGCTCAAAGCAAGATCGCGAGCTTGAACAGGTAAGTGCACTGCATTTCGCTGGCAGCTTGTTCAAGGTTGATTCGAAGAGCAGCGACAAGGTACTGACAGTGATTATTGGCTTGGTTGAACAACAGTACATGTCTTCTCTGCGCCTGAGCACCACTGCCGGTATGATCGAGGTTGCTGGTTCAGGAGACGACGAAACATTTGACGATAACGATGACTCCGTCGATGATGACGACGAAGAAGAAAGCCAAGACGACGAAGACGAAGACCAGCAAGGCGGCGAGAGCGGTTCGGACGGCGAAGATGACAAGGATGATGGGCTTACAAGGAGTGAGAGGAAAACTCTCAAGGCAGCAAATGCTGCTGCCGCGGATAGTGCTAAGCCATCTCGTGGTGCTGCTCACAAGGCTCTCCTCGACGGCGACGACTCCAAGATTGCCCAACTGGTCGCCTCCGACCGAGCCAAAGCTGCCCGTCGAGCTGAAAAGCATCACGGTCGTAAGGCCCATGCTGGCAAGGGCGGCAGAGCTCATGCTGGTGGCAAAGCAAAGACGGGCAAGGCTCGTATGATCAGCGATTCCATGGACTTCTAACCCATCCCATCATATGTAAAATCAAGTTTGGCACACTCCGCCGCAATCAATTCATTTGCACAGATGCTGTGTTGAAATGAAACCCGTTCCGTGTTAATGACCGAAATCGGTCAGCAAACGTGAGCAAACTCCCCCCTCGCGAGCTTGTCTAGGTGGAGTGCAGGCTCGAAGTCTTGTCAATCGTCAACCACATTCATGAAAAGCTTGCAAAAGCGCACTTGGGAACTCTGGTTTACACCGTAAGACATTTGATTATCAATCAATCGCATGATATTTCTGTACGGAAATCAAACCGACAATTACAGATCGGCGAGACTGGCCACCATCAACAAATGCCAGGCTTGTCCAGATTTTTTAAAACAGTTACAGAAAAGGGGCTGCAAGCAGGTTGTTGAGGATATAAACTGTGTTTGTTGGAACACGGAGAATCTCAGAGAAATCACGAAAAACTACTTGTCAAATAGTGGGTCGTATTTCGCCGATTGCATTCATAAGGAGCATAGACGACGTCGCGTACGTGAGCAATGGGGCTTACAAGGCAGGGTATTACTCACGCAATTGTCGTCAATTATTCGACTCTCTACGCTGTTTGTACCACAATAGACTACTATAAGTAATTTGTGTTGCGCGTATCTAGTGTCTGGGTTTCGTCGGGCATGCTCATTTTTCGGCATCGTGATACTCAAATACTACTGGACCTCGATTCAGACGGGAATACAGGTAAATTGAATCAGCAAAATGTGAATAAAACTAATCTAGAAAGAAAATTGAGAGAACGTCCGGAACAGAAAAGCAAAGATGTGATTCGGCCAACCCGTTTCGATTCCGAGGACCAAGACATATCTAGCCACCTTCGTGAATATCAAGTATTGCTCAGGACGTTCAAACAAGAGCAAGATCGTTTGAACGGACGTCTTTCTTTATTCGGAACTAATTCGCACACAGGCCTTTGATCGTGATTGCTCTCATTGAATTTCAATAAACATGACCTATTGCATAAGCCTGATTTGTTAAAATCACCATTTGTGATCCTTTGTTGATGGGTGTCATCAATTGACCGATTGGTCCTTGCAGAGCCTTTCATATCGTAAAAGACGAAAAGAAAAAAAATCCGGCGCGAAGTCACCCCGGAAGCCATCCAGGATGGATGCTCAGCCGGAACCACCCCCCGAAGGCACACCCGATTTGTTGACTGCTAGGATGGCTTCCGCACAGCAACCAACTGGTGCGACTTCCGGGGTGGGTCTTGACGTTGCCACGCGGGGTGGCTGCTGAGGATGGATCTTGACGCTGCCACCCCCTCATCCGTTGCATCCAGCCCAATAAGCGCTCAAACCGTCGTCCCAGTCCATACACCCGTACGAGACTCTCATCCTCCCATCCTGGTAGCCGCTTGGTCAGACAGCGATGCGGTCCGGCAAAAGACAAGCAAGAGGACATATTCAGTCCTTGCTTGGCATCACATTCCAGTCAAGCTGTACTTACCGCCATTGATGCACCATCCAAAGCTTGCAAGCATCGACAAGGGCAGTGTGTGTGTGTGTGTTCGTGTACGTGTCCATGCGCGTGTGTGCATCGGCCGTGAGCGGAGGCGTCCATTTCCAGCGTGTTGAGGTTTGCGGCGATAGTCATGAGTACGAGTCGCAGCCACAGAAAGGATAATCAGGTAGAGCGAGCCGGTAAAGACGATGATGGTAGCGCACTTGACAGTCGACGGTCAGCAAAGTTGAATGGCAGAGACAGCGGCGGCGGTGCTCGACAACGCTGCACTTACGTTTGATGCTAGACAGATCGAGTGCCGAAGATGTCTGATAAGAAAGCAAAGGGTTGTCCGAGTTTCTTTGCGTTGTGCCCACCTGTACTTGAAATGGAAGCCGCGAAGGAAGGATCAGAACATCTCCGTGGTCTCTCCGATGGACACGTTGGCACCCCAGATGATCTTGGAGACACCGTCTTACCCTGGAGCAACGGCATCGCTGGTGACCGCATGCTGCGAGAAGCCCAAGGCATCGCTGTGGCCATCGGGTTAGGCTGGCTGCCACCGAACACAGAGGAAGCACGAGCAGGTGCACCTGGAGCCTGGCCGGCGTTGTCCTCAGCAGCATTGTCGAAGTGGTTCCTCCAGAGCAGAGATAGCGTGGAGAGGGCGACAGACGAGCGGATCTCGCCAAGACGCTGGTGGCCTGGCGTGGTGCCGCCAGAGCTGGAAAAAAGAAGAGGGGTTCGTCGGGAGATGCCGCTGCAACTCAAAGGAAGTCGGTTCTCTGCATTCTGGCTGCGCCGTGCCGAAGCCAGAGGTGTCCTTTGGCCCCTTAACGTTCTTGCCGACGGGGATGAGGTCGGGAAAGAGAGAGAGAGAGAGAGAAGGGGGGGAAGGTAGACCATTCTGCTTGTGCTGGTGTTTGAAGAGACCGAAGGCACCACCGCGTCAACAAGCGTTGCGCTAACTTCGGCAATCCACGCCATGCTGGCCTCCTAATCATGAGATTGAGCGAGCCATCTGCTACAGGTCCGGCCCTTCGGGTTGCAAGTAGCACGCCACACACGTCAGTTCAAGGTCGGGTTAAGCGGAAGATCAAGCGGCGGACATGCCCAACAAGAAGGCTGCCAGCTTGCATACCGTAAGTTATTCGAATCTGTCGGAAGGAGGAACGAAGAATACTGTAGTTGCCAGACCACAGACCATTCAGAAAAGTTCTCTCAAGGTAGTCTTGTTGCTATGGACGACAACGTCACGCAGGCGACCCCAACACCACACAAGTATCAAGTCTGCATCCTTTGCTTAGTTTGTTGGAAAGTCTGAGGGTATCGACGAACGTGCCCGTCGTCGGGTGCTCAGGCGTGGGGGGAAGGTGCACGAAGAGTTACCTGTGAGAGCAGAGTACGCCCACCGGCGTGAGGGGAAGCTTGGAGGCGTCGCTCGCCATCGTTACACTCAAGACGACATTGCATCTTTCAGCGCGACACATCATAGGCATGGCTTGCTTTCTTACGCTCACTCACAACAGGATTTCGAGCACAACTCCACGCGATGAGAGGCCGGCAGCTTGATATAGCCAAAAGGGTATTGTAGCATTGCGCAAGAAACATCCAACCAAACACGATCACAGAATGAGCTTTCACAAGACGGAAAAAAAGCGTACCACCAGACTTAGTAGCGCATCGAAGCCCGACTGTTGAAGCTGCGCGACGCCCTACTGGCGCCTGAGGCCCTAGACGTATTGTGACTCGTATTCGAATAAACCGCCTCGACCAGACTCGAGTCGCCAATCTGTTCAACGTAATCATCTTCCTGCATGGCGGCCTTCTTGCGCAGCTTGCGTTTTTTCTTCGGCGTAGTTGTCTCTTCCATTACCATGCTAGCATCACTGAGATCGGTGAGTGCGCCGGCCTGGTCGAGGATGGAAGCGTCGTGCGACGAGGCGCGGGACTTGTTGGAGGAGCGACGGCCGCGGGCTGTGGCTGTGCTGCCGTTGCTGCCACGGACTGCCTTGTTGTTGTTGTTTGCTCCGCTTGCACGACCAGATTGACATCGAGTAGCGGCGGGACGCTGCTCCTCGTCCTCGCTGTCCGTCAGGAGGTTGCGGGCATCAAATGACGAGTCCGAGTCGAAGTCTTGAGCCGATGGCGAACTGCTTGTGATGGAACCGAGGCTCTCATCGGCACGGCTGAATGCAATGTCGACGACAACCTGCGAGTTGCCTCGTTCGGTTGCGCGCAAGCTGTCGTTGCCCTGGGAGACTTCTTCATCGCTGTCGTAGCTTTTATCGTTCTCGTCGTCTGCAGCAGCGCTCAAGGCTGACGACAAGTTGTCATCTTCTCCACTCTCCGAAGAGTGCTCGGAACCAGAGCCGGAATCATCTTCGGATTCGGACTGGGACTGGGACTCGGAATCAGAGTCAGAGCCGGCAGCATTTTCGTCTGCTCCAGACAACGAGTCTTCGGAAGCAACGTACTTGACCTTCTTCGATGCAGCGCGCTTGCTGGCACTTCCCGGCTTGAGAATCGCAGAATCTTCGTTGCGGCTGAAATCGGGCTCGTCAACTTCGGAATCGTCTTCGATAGCCAGAGATTTGGACAGCTCGCCTTCTGTGGCATCATCGAAAACACTCTCTTCGCCACCGCTGACCTCGCTCATGGTGAGATCCACACCGCGGCCTTTAGCAGCAGCAGCACCAAGAGTGCCTTCGACTTCCACCTCGTCATGGCCAGACTCGTACTGCTCCTCTTCATCGCTCATGCTCATGTCGGAGTCATGCGACTCGGCGTCGCTGTCGTCGGTCATGAGTTCGGGTTCGTTGCGAGAGTTGGTGCTGACGAGCAGGTCGATCTTGCGATTCATGAACTGGGCGTTCTGTTCGGCGTCGTTCATCATCCTGCTGTTGTAGTACTCTTCCATCTCGAGGAGTCTCTGTTCGAGCTCGTCGACCATCTCCTTTCGGACTTCAGCTTCGATGGTAGCGCAGCGGAGTTCGGCGGCGTGGAGCTTCTGTCGCAGCTCCTCGTGCTTTTCGACGAGCATATCGACGAATGCGTCGCGATTCTCGTCTTCGAACTCTTCATCATCTTCGACGATGGTGACATCAGCGCTTGCTTCGCTGTCGGAGGCGGTCATATCGATGCTGGACTTTGACTTGGGCAGCGATCGAGAACCGGAAGCGCGATTCTCTTTGTGCGGTGGAAGTGGAGGGAGCATCTTGGTGATGGGCCCCATAGGACGTGGGACAGACACCTCCTTTGCAATAGCGCTGAACTTCATCACGTGCGAGTTTTCGTCAAAGCCCGTGTCGTAGGGGTTGGCGTTGACAATCATGACTGCTTTCCCCTCGCCGACAAAGAAGCTTTGGAAGAGCTCTGTGAGTTTCGAATGGCGGAATGGTACGATGCTCATGCGTCGCTTGACAGTAGCAGCCTGACCGCCCTCGGTGGAGCCCATGAGACGAACCTGGTTCTTGCGCAGTGTCTCGAGGCATTGGCCGAGACACATGAGACTCTTGTTGATGTTGCCGGCCTCCTTGAGACGATCTCCACTGGCCAGACCCGTGTTGGAGACGCGCTCGCTACCGGCAAGGTCAACGATGCTAAGGCGCGCAGTGGTAAATGAGTCAAGATCGGCGTCGGACAAACTGGTGAGGCCACCGTGGTGGCGGATGACCTTGATGGTGAAGATGCCGTGACTACGGGAACTGGCTCTGTTTGCCATGGTGCCAAAGACGGCGCGGTTCTCCTGACCTCTGTGAAGGAGGTCGCGAGCTTCTTGTGCCGAATTGACCTTGACCTCACGCAAACCAGCGACGTACTTGCCGTTGTTCTCGTGATCATTCTTGAGACTTAGCGGCTTGCGGTTGAGGGTGATGCTTGCACTAGATGGCATGGAGCTCGGTGCAGCGTTGGCCATGTTAGCAAGGCTCCAGTTGGATCCTCGGACGGATTCGGAGCGACCCAGAGTAGAGCCGGGGGAGACGTCGAGGAGGTCAAAGAGCTTTTCGTTGTAGATCTCGACGTAGCTGACAAAGACACTGTAGCGGAGGTTGCGGTCAACGGCTACTTTGGTAGCGTCATGCTCGATGAGCTTCGCAGGCTTTGCAGCACGAGCAGGAGCTTCGGCGAGGAGTCGACGGAAGACGCTTGGGATCATGAATGGATTGACACCTGGGACCGAAGCGGCGTCAGCTTGCGCCGAGTGTTTGTCGACGCGCTGGACGCCAGAGAGGCCGACGGGTTGGATGTCGGCAGTGCTCTCAAGGCCCTTGATGCTGTTGAAAATGACGTCAAGCGAGCGGGGAAGAATGCCAGCGCCTCCGGGCTCGCTGTTGCCCATGACGGTGTGGCTCTTACCCGAATTGGTGACGCCGTAGGTGAACATGAGACCGCTCTCACCTTGGAGTAGGGCCTCAACGAGCGGGAGCGAAGTGTGCTGGAAAAAGGCGGACTGGGACATGTCCTGCTCAGCAACGGAAGGAGAGGTCGTCGGAGGCTGACTAGCAAACACTTTGCTAAAAATATACTTTGTAGGAGGGACGATGCTTGTGGTCCTGGATCTGATTCCCGGGATAGCGCTGGAGTAGGCGGGCTGGGATGGAGGATGCATGAGCACCTCGGTATCGCTGACCACCTCGATGTAAGGGCGGGCAGACTGTTTGGGTGCATCATTAGACGGAGGACGGATGCGGAGATAGGCCTTGACGGGCTCGATTTCGCTGATCTCAGACGTGTCGTGGCTGCTGGAAGAAGCGATGGTGAGCCTGGAAATATCGCTGACAGACTGCATCTTGCGGAGGTCAGCAGTGGAGTTGGTGGTCAACGTCTTGGGTCGTGGAGTGACGGTAGCAGGCTCCGCATCCGTGCGCTTCCTCCTTGGTTGCGGAGTAGCGTTGTTGGAAGAGGTGGATGCGCGCATGGCGGACTTGAGCGAATTGAAAGATTGCTTGGGTTTGGAAGCAGATTGGAGATGGGCGGGAAGGATGCGCTTGGATGAAACCGAGTTTGTGATGTTTGTCATGCTCTTGCGAGGAGGCAGCACTTGGGCGGCTTTGGGCTTGGGAGTGGCAAGACTGGGATCATTCTCGCCATCCGGAGTGGCGTGCCTGGAGGCAGCCTTTGCCATGGCTGTGGTTCAGTCCCGCGGGTGCGGATGCGTAAGAGGTGGTGAAAGGGCGGCGCGTTGCAATGGACGCGAGGCTTGCGAGCTTGCCGAGAGTGCAGACCAAAACACTGTTGTGTGGGTGACGAGCACAATGAACAGTCGAGTCAAGGTGCGATGGTGGTAGGTGGAGAGGAGGGATGCGGCAGTGTTGGATGCAACGCCGACGAGAGACAGAGAGAGAGCGTGTGATTTGCAGTTTGGATCGTATGCTGAGTCGAAAGTGACGGGGCAGAGAGAGCAACACGGACACTTGGAAAGAGCAAGCGAGAGCAGCAGCCCTCTGACAGCTTTGAGAGGCTGCAACCGCCGAGTGTTATTTTTCGAATGCGCACTGCTGCACCGGGGTTTTGTCTGTCTCCAAACCGCGTTCGGAGCTGCGGGTGCGCGTACCGTGGGTGTTGTTCTCGACGGCTCAACCCGCAGCCGCGCGCTCTCTCTCTCTACACGATGCAGTGGACGACACACTCACGTTCATACACTACACATTCGTCTTTCTGTTGGGTTGTACATGGAAACGCGAATGGCTTGTAGAGCTGCTAGACGGAACACTCAGGCAGGCGAAGTAGAGCACCGAGGAGAGGAGCAGCTTCGCTCTCTGAACAGTCAAGCTTGGTTGTTCACTGATGCCCCCACACACTCGCTTCGCGTCCATGCCATGATCACGTGTTGTTTCTTCTGTTAGGACGACATTTTCGTCTCTTCAAATGAATTTGAATCTTCTTGGAAGCGGCCGTGCGTCTGTGGTTGGCCAAAAACGGAAAACGCGATTTCTTGATATCTTGACACTATAGAACAAAAAAAATCATTTGCTCAACGTGACTCCCTCGGCTTTCGCTCCACATTGCTCCTCAAAACCTTGCCATCCTTTCGCCATCATCCACTGATCGGCTCCCCACACAAATCATGTCGCAAAACGCAATCGTCTCAACCGATCTGCCCCTCACCCTGATCGCAAAGGGCAAGGTGCGCGATGTCTACGACGCCGGTCTCACCCAAGGCCCTCACGCCGGTGCCATCCTCTTTGTTGCTACCGACAGGATCTCAGCATTCGACATCATCCTTCAGAACGGAATCCCCAACAAGGGCAAGCTGCTTCATGCACTTTCGACATTCTGGTTCGGCCTTTTGACGCCTTCACTCATCGAATCCCACATCATCGCCACCGACTACGCCGAGTTCCCCGATGAGCTCAAGCAGAAGCTTGATGGCGTCAAGCACCAGGTTGAGGGTCGATCCATGCTTGTCAAGCGTGCCAAGGTTTTGCCTATCGAGGCGATTGTTAGGGGCTACATCACAGGTAGTGGATGGGCAGAGTACAAGCGCACAGGCACAGTGCACGGAATCAAGCTGGCCGAGGGATTGCAGGAGAGCCAGGAGATTCCCAACGGTCCGCTCTTCACCCCGAGCACCAAGGCGGAACAGGGTGACCACGACGAAAACATCCACCCGGACAAAGGTACGTTCACGCTCCTTCCTTTCTACGATCCTTTCGTTCCGTGTAACACTAACGTTAAAGCTGCCTTTCCCTTGCATTCGTTCCCGACAGTTAACGACATTATTGGAGCAGACCTTGCCAAGCGCATGTCGACCGCCGCCGTCGCCCTCTACTCCAAAGCCGCAGCACACGCCAAGTCGCGCGGCATCATCCTGGCAGACACCAAATTCGAATTTGGTCTCGTCGGCGACAACAACGACCAGATGATCTTGGTCGACGAAGTCCTCACTCCCGATAGCTCGCGCTTCTGGTCTGCCGAGAAATACGCTGTCGGTCGCGGTCAGGACAGCTTCGACAAGCAGTATGTGAGGGACTGGCTCAAGGCGAACGGTCTGGACAAGGCTGCTGATCAGGGTGTGCCTGTCACGTTGCCCGAGGATGTGGTCAAGAGGACAGAGGAAAAGTACAGGGAGGCCTACGAGCTGATCACCGGGCGCAAGTACGCTTGAACAGGGCAGCGACTGCCTAGCCGTGTAAATTATTGATCGACGAAAGAAGACACAACATAGATTCAACGCCTCGACCGTGCTTCGGCCGCTCTCGCTCACTCGTCGTGCTGTCTCACTGTGTTGGCAACATTCGAAAGGACGCACACATGCATGCACGCGAAGGCTCTTCGCACGAACGGCTTGATTTCCGCAGACAGGTATAAGTATTAAAAAAGGAACATGTTAAGCAGTCTATAATGTTCGACAAGGAAAGTACAAGTGTTCGTACGCGATCAGAAAGGGAACAGGGACTGCAAAAAGGAGGATTGGGGCAATCCTACGACCGCGCACGCTTGCTTATCGGTAAAGCAGTTGCGCTCATTTTGTTCTTGGCGTTTCGCGTTTTGGGTAATGCCGTTGCAACATCCATCTGCTGCTTGATGGGGACCAAGTCTTCGTTCGAGACAGAGACTGGCAGATTCGAGTTGCTGAATGGCAGTTCCCGGAGGGGTCGATTCGCCGGCTTTGTTTGCAATTCTTGCGGCGTTGTTTGGACAGAAGGCGTCGCTGCACTCTCGACGGCAAGTTGTGCTTCATCTTCGTCGTCTGCTTCTGCCGCATCCGCAGCTGCTACGTGCTCCCCAGTAGTAGCCTCGGAAGATGGTTCGACCGCGTCCGGTTCAGAGCTGAGCACGACGTCGTCACTCGAAGCAGCAACAATATCGTCCGACCGTTGCAGGGTATCGTGCACCACCTTTCGCCCCGCTTCAATGGCATCTTCGCGGTTGGCAGGCACCAACGCCCACCGCCCGGGCATCTTCCACGCCCTCTTCTGCGGCGTCTGGCCAGTGCTTCTGTCCTCCCTGAACTTGCCCCCCAACAGCGCACTCGAGTCGGAACTCAACGCTTTCAAATCACCAGCCACCTGCTCGCTCCAGGCCTCCGTCTCGTCTCGTCGCTGGTCGACCAGCCCGCTGACTTGCTTCGCCGCCGCCCCGATCTCTTGCGACGAGGCTTCCAGGTTGGACGTGAGCGATTCGAAGGTCTCGTTGAGCTTTGTGTTGCACGCCTTGATCTTGGCCGATTGCGCCTTGGTGCGCGACTCGACTTCTTCCCGCGCTTTGGCCGTGAGCGTGGAGATCTCTTCGTGCCCACGAGCACTGGCGTGGGCGGTGGAGGAGAGGTCTTCTTCGATAGCAGAGGCGAAGGCGTCCATTTTGGTTCCCAATTCGCCACTCGCTTGGGAAACGTCTTTGCCGATCACGCTGGTCTGTTTGACGAGCGAGGATTGCGCGTCGTCGAGCTGGGTCGCCATGTCGCCTGCTGCTGCGGAGAGCGAGTTGAGCTGGCTAGACTGATCGGCAGCGTGCGATTCGCGCGCCTCCGTGGACCGACTGACAAGTGCCTGAGCGGAGTGGATGGAAGTCGAGACAGCCGATTCCTGCTGGTTAGTGAATCGATCCAGGAGCTTACCGAAATCGGTCATAAGGTCCGCTTTGAGCGAAACATTGCTTCGCTTCATCTCGTCAAGCGTCGCCGTCAGCAGCGCATTCTGGTCCCTCAAGCTGGCCAATTCCTGCTCGTTGGCCGCGTCAGCAGCTGCTTTGACTTGAGCAATCTGGCGCTGACTCGACTGGTTCATATCTGTCACCTGCCTCAACGTAGCAACGTGAGACTGAACCATAGAGTCTAGCGAGGCAGCCACTTGAGCAAAGCGCTGCGTGTTGGCGAGCACGACATCGTTGACAGCACCACGACATGTCTGTTTGAGCGAATCCAAGCTAGTCTCGCTGGAAGCCTGCATCTGGTTGACCGTCGCATCGAGCTCGCCGAGCAAAGCAGCGAGAACGTCCTTGGACTCCATCTGGCCGGACCGTACTTCGCGCAGAGAGGTGGAAATCTTCTTGAGACGTGCTTGCAGGAACTGCTGCTGCTCGTCGTGGCGCGTTGCAGTGGTGGTGACAAACGTGTCGAGGCTCGACGTGAGGGTGGCGTGGAATTGACCTTCTGCCGAGTGGAAGTTGGTCAAACTCGATTCGAGCTCCGAAGCTCTTAGCGAGACGGCTTTTCTGCACTCAGCCACCAGAGCGCGGTTGGCTTTCTCGACGGCTGTCTTGCGCTCGAGCTTGTCAAACAGGCCCTGGACGTCCGCGGTGCTCTGCTGCACGAGGTTAGCAAGGGAACTTGCAGTCTGGTTAAGATGCGCCTCGCTCGCCATGTACGCCTTTCGCAGTGCGACCTCTTCCTCGACGGTCAGCTCGAGCGAGGTAGCTTTGGCAATCATAGCTTCGAGCTCGTTGACCTTGTCTGCGCACTCTGCCTTTGCAATCTTGACCTCGTTGTCGCGCTTGACGAGAAGCTGCATGTTTTGTTCAAACTGCTCCTTGAGACTGTTGAGCTTGCTCTCGGTGACTTCGGCATTGCGCTTGAGCGTCTCTGCGAGCGTCTTGCGTTCCTCGTGTTCCGAGTGCATGGTCTTCCAGGACTCCTCTGTGAGGTAGATGCCGTTCTGATCGCGCGAAGCCTGAAGGTCGCCCTTGAGACGTTCGATCTCGTAGACGTACTCCTTGATAAGCGCAGACCGCGTCATGCGCGTGTTGAGCTCGGGCCGGTTTTTGATGGATTTGGCACGGAGGGCATAGTCCAGTGTCGAGAGGGTCTCCTCGATGTTGGCACGTTCTTGTGAAACAGTGGCAATGATGCACGTCTTGGTTCGACCTCCGAGCGATTCCTGCAAGAGACGGGTGAGTTTGGACTCGCGATAGGGAATGTGGCTGTTCTTTTCGACGAGAGCGTTGATGACACGGCCGAGGGTGAGGAGACTCTGGTTGATCATTCCGGCTTCTCTTGCGCGCTTGTTCTCTGCACCGGATCGACCAATGTTTTCGCTGCCTGCCAAGTCGACGAGGTTGAGTTTGCCAATCTTGAGCACGTCTTCGCCGCGAGAACCCTTGTCCTTGATGAAGACGGTCATGGTGAAGACGCCGTGGGATCTGCTCGACTGCTCGTTGCAGTTGGTGGCTGCGATCTGCCTCCTTTGACTTCCACGCCTGAGCACGGTGAGACCGTGGGCGGCATCTTTGAGCGCAACTTCCTCGAGGCCTTGAATGACGACGCCTTTGCCTCGTGCATCGTCGTACATTCTGAGAGCTTGCTGTGTATCCTTTTGGGTGGATGTTGTGGCATGTGCAGAAGATTCGGCTGAGGATGCAGAGAATTCGAGGCTAAGCAAGTCGCGGAGCTCTTCGTTGTACAGCTCGATGAATGAGGCTTTGACCGAGTAGTCTTCTTTGGAGAGCTCGAGTGTGTGGAAGAGGCGATAGAGGGAGCGAGGGATGATACCGGCCTCGGAGCTGTAGGTGCCCATCTGGGAGGTCAGATCGCCCTCCATGGTGTGTGTTTTACCTGTGCCAGTCTGACCGTAGGCAAAGATGGTGCAGTTGTAGCCAGACATGACCTCTTCAAGGATGGGACCGACGACATCCTGGTAGACCATGCCCTGATCGGCTTCGGGACCAAAGACCTGATCGAAATGGTAGCTCTTTTGGCGTGTTGAGGATTCCTGGACTAGGTTGGAGGAGGAAGCCATGACGGACGAGGAAGAGACAGGAGTTGGTTCGATGGCGACATCGATCTGCTGGCAGCGTGGGCCGGATGTGGTGAGGATGCCGGGCTGTGTGCGTTTTGGCTCGTTAGGGGCCTGACCTCGTACACGGACGACGACCTGGATGTTGGACTCGCCGGCTTCGTTGCGTTTCCTGTCTGCATCGTTTGCGTTGGAAGCAGAAGAAGCCGAGCGAGATGGAGCCGAAGATTGCGATACTCCATTGACGGTAAGCCTCCTAGCAGCGCCTGCGGAGGACACGGGTGGTGCAACGCTGGGTGCTCTTGAGCGTGGTTGGACTGGTCGAGTGAGGTTCGACGACGACGGCTGACGTCGAAGGGAGGAGGAGCTCGACATGGCTACAAGTCGGGATGGTCGCGCAGAGTAGCGCTGTGACGGAGCAGACAAGGGTCTGGGTATCCTGCTGGTATCGTTGATGGTGGAGATGATGGTGACGGTGACGGTGACGGTGACTGCGCTTCCTGCGTCGGCAATCAAGCCAAAGAAAAGATCAACACGCGACTCGACGCGCACCTTGTTGGCAGACAGACAGAACACGTGATGCGAAAATGTGTGTCTTTGAATTAATGTTAGCTCTAAATGGTCAACAGTCCTAAGCTTATTATTTTCACCTGCAGACATGGCATACGGCTTAGCAAAGCGAACAGCAATGACATTCACAGCGACCGCGACCGCGATTTTTGCGATTTCGCATTTCGCATTCATGTCGCATCGTGCAGCACAAAGCAAAAGCCGGCGGACACACGCACCATTCCGCATGATTGTGACACTTCAGTGTGATTCAGCCCGGCTGGCTGCAAAATGTGGAGGAAACGGCTCTTCCTCCTCGAGCTCTTCTCACGCACCCGCTCTTTGATTCCATCCACCATCCACCATCCACCATCCACCATCGTCACCACCTGCTTCAACACATCCACCTATTTGATCACAATCATCAACAACAATGGTAGGCACCTCCGCTTCTCATTGGGCTCATGCTGCCCTCGACCCGGCCACCCATCTTCTCCCCGCCATCCGTTCGTTCTACCCGGCGTTCACCGCCTACTTCCGAAACACCAAGACGCTCACCAATCTCGCCACGTACAAGGCCTACTATGCTGATGCCGACCCCTTCCACTCGGCTATGGCCTTCTGCGCCGCCGTCAGCTTCTACGTCTGGATCATGGAAAAGATCACTGGCAACGCTTCCCAGGTCGATGGCCTTTGGACCTTCCTGCCGCTCATCTACTCGGTGCATTTTACCGTTCACAAGTACTTCACCTACCAGCCCGCCAAAATCAGCCTCTTCCACGGTGTCCAGCACGCTTCCATCTGGGACAAGCTCGAGCCTAGGTTGGCACTCATGACTGCGCTCTCGCTCATCTGGAGCGTCAGGCTCACCTACAACGCCTACCGAAGGGGGATGTTCAAGCTTGGCGAGGAAGACTACCGATGGCCACTGCTGCGAAAGACCATGTCGCGCCCCGTTTGGGAGATCTTCTCCATCTTCTTCATTGCCATTGCCCAGAATATCCTGCTCGCCATTACCGCTCTCCCCAACTACCTGCTGCTCACCACCACCTCGGTCAAGCACGTCACCGAGCCCGTTCCGCGTCCCGTCAACAAGCTCATCCTCGGCGACTATGTGCTGGCTGCGCTGTTTGTGCTCAACCTCACCATCCAGTTCTACGCTGATCAGCAGCAGTGGAACTACCAGAACTACAAGCGAGGCAAGAACCCGCAGGAAAAGCCACTGCCCAACGCCATGGTCGACCCCGTGACCAAGCTCCCGCTTCAGAGGCAGAATGTCACACCTCACTCGACCCCGGAGGATGCTCAGCGTGGCTTTGTCACCAAGGGTCTTTGGGCCTGGAGTCGACACCCCAACTTTGCTTGCGAGCAAAACACCTGGTGGATCCTTTACGCCTTTGTGCCTCTCACCTTCCTGCCTACCGATCTGGATTTCACCAAAGCCCATTGGTCGCACTTCCTCAACTACGCCATCCTCTCGCCCCTGGCTATGAATGCGCTCTTCTTGGCCAGCACCCGATACTCGGAGCAGGTCTCGGCGGAGAAATACCCCGAGTACGAGGACTACCAGAAACGCGTGGGTATGTTTTTGCCCATCGACACGCTGCTGAGGAGCATCTACTACAAGGTCTTCGCCAGCAAGGAGACCAAGCACCGCGTCGAGGCTAACGTGTGGGGCAAGAGTCAGATCAACAAGAAGAAGAGCCAGTGAGCGGCTGCTACTGTTCTGCAACAGCAACGTAATGGATGTATCACACGCCAACGACAGCAGTGAAAACCTCGAAATGCCAATAATAATACATTGAATATCCCCCTTTCCTTTACTCAGTTCGTCGCAGGGTCAAAGTACCACAGCTTGACCGTATTCTCTGGCTCGACGCTGGCGGTCGCCACGATCCTCGCTGTCGGATGCACCGCCACTGCCACCACAGCCTCCTTATGCGCCTGCCACTGAGCCAGCACCTCTTTAGACTGGACGTGCCAGACGACGAGCTTGCCGTCCTCGCTGCCGCATAGTACGCTCGCACTGGAATCGGCAGCGTCATGTACTGTAGTAGGAGAGCTAGGGTGGAAGCGGGCGAGTTTGGCGGTGATGGGCAGCTTGGCGTTGTTGTGGGCTGTGTAAGTTTTGACGATCTTTGAGTTGTAGATGTCCCACATTCTCACGGTGCTGTCCAGGCTAGTGCAGAGGAGTTGGTTGCTCGAGGGGGTGAAGAGGACGCCTCCTAGTGGGGACTGGTCTTTGTGCACGAACGTTTTGAGACACGCTCCCGTGGTGGTGTCCCATAGTCGAATGGAGCCATCGTAGGAGCTGGAGACGATCATGGTGCCATCGCTGTTGAAGGCGACAGAAGTGACGGCCTCCGAGTGCGCAGAGATGACGCGGTGGCATTTGTTGCGCGTCACATTCCAGAGGCGCACCGTTTCGTCGAACGATCCCGATACCAGCAGAGTCGACTGCGGGTTGTACGCGCAGCACAACACGTACGATGTATGTTCCACCCACGACCGAACAAGCGCCTGCGTGACGACATTGAAGATCTTGATGGAGCGGTCGTCGGATGCCGTAGCCAGGTAGAGGCTGTCGGACGACCAGCTCAGGTCGTTGACGCCAGAGGTGTGGGAGGACAACGTGTGCAGCAGGCTTCCCGTGGCGACGGACCACAGCTTGACGGTGCAGTCCGCAGAGGCGGTTGCGAGTAGCTTACCGCATGGTGAAAAAGAAACGGCTGTGGCGGATTTGGTGTGCCCGACCAGGGTGTAGATCAATTGGGGAGTCGAGGAGGTCGATGCAGATGCCGATGTGGACGCATCTGACACGGTTGTAGTAGACATGCTCCGCCCGTGTGCAATGTCGATTGTCATGTTGACATATACCCGAGCGGTGTCGTAGTGCAAGGGTCCGAGGTGAGACCAAAAGAGCAATGGTGAGTATGAACGATGGTGAGCAGAAGATAGTGTTGGTGATTCAGGGTCTCTTCCCTGTGTTACCTCCCGATCTCAAGCCCGATTCGATTTTAGTCCCGTCTCCCGCAAAAAGACGAAGCAACACTCTTTCTGAATTCACACTGCGCAACGACGTTCAAACGTGGCTTCCACGACCATTACCATCACCACCTCCATCATCTCAATACTCTTGAACGCCACTATCAACTGAGCTCTCAGGGAAGACACCAAGCTACACGCTACAAAGCTGGTCACCAGAAGCAGATCGACCAAACATCCGCCACCGAACCCGCTGCAAACCATGCAGGCACACGATGTGGGCCGTGACCGCCGTCACCGAGGATTGATCGAAGACGAAGATGCAGCCATTGGCAAACTCGGTACAGGTGCGTTCTTGCCACTGCTCTCACTGCTTGACCATTGTTTTCTGACTGACACTTTGTTCCGTTCTCCGCATTGCTGCTTTACAGAATTCGACGACGTTGGATGTCTACTCATCTCCGAAGTCGAGCTCGTCTTTTCACAACCCGACTCGCTCGGGTCGATGGCGAACGAGGCTGGAGCCGGTGGTAGAGACGAAGTGGCTACTGCGTAAGTCGCACAACTTTCTCCAATTGCAAAGGAAACTTTTCTCCTGACATTTGACGTTCATGCTTTTTGGTTTGAATGGTAGCGTCTTCTCCAAGACCAAAGACTATGTTTCCGAATTCTCGCGCTACAAAGATCCAAACACAATCCGAGAGATCCGAGAGTAAGTCGCTCGCTCGCCCCATCCATCCTCACCACATCTTGCACCGCCGACACTGACATGCACTTGTGTTCCTTCTGCCTCCTTTTAGACTGCTCCTCAAACACGCCAAACTTGACGAAAGGTTGGTCGATGAACACGGCAACGAGCTGCCCGAAGAAGAGACTCCAGAAGGTCTGCAATTGACGCAATTCGAAATGGCTCAGTTGGCAAACTTGTGCATCACGGAGGTGGACGAGGCGAAAGCGCTGATCCCGACATTGGCGACGAGGGACGATGCCTTGTTGGACAGTTTGTTGCAGGAGCTGGATAACATTCGTCGCTTCTCGTAGTGCGAGTGCTGTCAAGGACTTTGGTTTCGATGTTGTACTTTTAGAGCACCGACCTGAGAATGCAGGTTTTCATGCGAATGACCGCGTGTCTGCACGGCAAATCAACATCACACACGATCTTGGTGGCTCGGGAGGGGTGTCAGCATTACAATTGCGCAAAGTTGCGATCCAAGTGTTTCTACGCGCCTCTCTCCAACGCCCCACTCTGCACCAACCACCTCTTACCCCTCTGCCACGCCTCTCCGCCACCCCACCAGTACACAGCGCCAAACGCTGCCCCCGCCAGATGCGCAGCGTGATCAAACGTCCTCCACCTCAGCACCAGCCCTGCGAGATCGGCGGCGACCAGCCCTGCCACGCCCGCCCCAATCGGAAAGCTGATGAAGGGCACAAACAGGATGCCGAGTTGCGCATCGGGGAACGCGAAGGCCGACATGACGAGGGTCGAGTAGATTGCGCCGCTGGAGCCAAGGCTTGCCTGGCGGCCGAGGGTGCTTTTGGCGAGGGCGAGGCCGTAGAGGCGCGAGGCGCGGCGGAAGCGGACTGCGGCGACGACGTGGGAGGCCGTTGCGGCGAAGATTCCCGCAGCCGTGAAGAAGGCGAGGAAGTGCGGCAGGGGGGAAGCTTCCGGGATTGTACAAGACGGGTGAGCGGTGGCAGCGACCAAGACTGCGGATCCGCCGATGGACCACAGCGCCAGGTTGTTAAAAAGAAAGTGCAGGGGCGACTGGTGGCTGTATACCGAAGTGAGCAGTGTGCGTGTACGGTTGCTGCTGGGACGATGAAGAAAGTTGCTCGTCATCCAGCGCCACATGCCCCCGCCGCGTCGAGCAGATGCAAGCGTCCACAATCCAAACACGATCGAGTTGACAGCGATCACAGGAACAACCACCTGCTTTGCCGGCGAAAGATCCAAATACTTCTCGGCGACAATCAGGTAGCTCCGCCCGACAAACTCGGTCACGCTCTCGGGCAGGTGCAGCTGACGACACCAGCCCACCAGCCACTCGAGCCGTATCCCCAGCCGTGTGGCCACCTCGTGATTCTTCGCGATCTGCAATCGGGGCTCCGTCACCCCCGGGCCCCAAACATCCGCTGCCTCGCTGGAATCACCGCGACCACCGATGCTGCTGCTGGAGAAGAACGACGAGATGTTGGCAAACACATCCTTCGAACTATGTAGCAGCGCCGCGACGTGCTGCGTGTCGCGTAACGAGTAATATGCCGCCCCCGTGAAAGAGATGGCCGAAAAGCCAAAGAAGAAGAGCAGAGCGCGCGAGATCGATGGCTGCTGAGCGTCATCTGGCGACGGTGGCAGGTTGAGCTGCGAGAAGCCTGCTTCTGGTTCTTCTTGGTCTTCAGCTACTGCTGCGATGTGGGGAGATGCTCTGCGACGTGATGGAGGTGCACCGAAGCGAGCAGAAATGAGGCTGGATGTTGTCAGCGGCCGACATGGATGCAAGGTCGAGCTGATGATGATCCGAGGTGCAGGTAGGAGGAGGACATGTCGTTGTGTATGAGCAGCGCTGCGCAGCAGTGTCGGTTGGACGTGTCGGAGCGACGCCGTGAGACCTGGCGACAGCATACTGATAGGGTATCGGCCTTGCCTTTCGTGTTCGAAGTGTGATCTGGTCGAGCTCAGATGCGAAGAGTGATTGAACCGAGCAGCCTTGCTTTGCCATTCACATTTCTCCTCCACACGCGCGAAAACAGAAAGCAAAACCGACGGCCGAATTCCGAAACTTGTACTTTTGCCGAGCTTGACGTGGAAGGAAGGAAAGAAAAGCTTGAACTTGCCAACACACACACTCTCTCCCTTGCCACCATCCACGCTTGATCTCCCGCAAAGATGAGTGCAGACATGGCGTAAAAATTTCTTGTCGATAGCGCACTCAGCAGCCCCTCCACACACCGAGTCAACCTCTGCACGACCGCACACCATGTCGGCAGCGACTTGGACTAACGGCACAGCTGCTCCCGCAAGCAGCCCGAGTGTCACATCACTGCTGCTCAAGCCGGTACTGATGCTCACATTTGCACTGCTGCACGTCGTATACCAAGTGGTGCTACTCGTACGTCAGGCAGGGAGTGCGCTCAAGAACGCAACGAAATTTCGACCCGCCCAACCACCAGCGTCGTACACTTCCCTCGACGATCTACTCGCCGCCCACGAGTGGCCCAGCAACGCTATTCGAGTGCCAAATCATCTGGCAGTCGTCCTTGTAGACGCAGAACCTTCTTCGATACGACTCTACCTGTCTAGACTCTTCTCTGGCTTTGGTCGAAGCGATGCAACTGTACCGGGACAAGACGTGTGGCACGACTTTCGATCGCGCTTCCAGACGGCTGTGCTAGCAAAGCACTGCTCGGATATCGCAGCTATCGTGCATTTGGCCAGGATAAGCGGTGTTCAGAAACTCAGCATCTACACTGCAGAGCCTCTGCCCTCATCGGTGCTGCAATCGCTCACCCGGACGCTGCAAGTTGGGTATCGAACCAAGGCTGTTTTTGCGGAGGCGAAGGAGGAGGCGGAGTCAGATCAAGCTGCGGTGAACAGCACGGTGGGTGCTACAGCCACCACTTGGTCGAAGTACGACGAGCTGCGCAGGAGAAGAGCAACGGCAATGGATGAGGGGAGTGACTCTTCATCTTCGTCGCCCGCTTCACAGGAATCAAGCGACTCGGAAGCAGCGCCGTCTTCGCTCGACGACGAAACGCTTGCTTCGTCGTATACTGCCGACAGCAACGATACTCCACTGTACGATGCCACAGTCCACATTCGAGTCGGACTTGAGACGAGGGACAACAACGAGTCGAGCTCAGCCGCGGGGCTGAAAGTGACACTTTTGAGCCGACTTGACGGGCAGCAGCGATTCGCGTCGCTCGTCAGCGCCGAGGTTCGTTCCCGCTGCTCGACGCATCTCTCGAATGTCATCACCCCCGACATTGACGCTGCCATCTCTTCGCACAAGCGCATCTCGTCGTCCCTGCGCAAAGCGTGGATGCCCCAACGCGCCAGGTCAAACTCCGACCTCACCGTAGCCACCCTGGACCGCACGCTGGCCGAGGCAGGGTACATTTCGGAACCGGACCTGCTCGTCGTGTTTGGTGCCACGACTGCCGCGAAAAAACTGTACGGGTTTCCAGCGTGGCCGTTGAGGGTGACCGATCTATTCTACGATGCCAACGCGAGAGGTGGCGGATGTGGCTACGGTGCGCAGGACTGGACGGCTGCGTTGAGCAAGTTGGCGAGGATGGAGCAGCGGTACGGGCGATAGTGCGTTGTAGAATATGTATATCCCATGCGTGTTGAAAATGGTCTTTTTACTTCAAAAGCTGCAAGTGTGGGTGTGTGAAAGGCAACAAGGGAAAGCGGTGGTATCGGGGGGCATGATCGCGAAGATTCCGATCTGGGACCGGGCATTGTCCGCTCTCGGATGCCGACCTGAACTTCAGCATAGCAAACGACATTTCCGCGGGACTCAAACCCACACGGCACCACCGTCGCAACGGTACAAGCCAAGAAGCCTCGAGTTTCCAACCAAAAAAGCTTGGCTGACGCTTTTTTTCTTGTCCCGCTGCGATGCCTGCATTACGGAAGCCAGAACCCTGTCATTGCTTGGCACGTTTCGGACGCTTGCCTAAGCATGCATCGCCTGCTTTCTCCGCGCTTGTCAACGCGACAGCAATAGCTCGTGTTCCGTCGATACCCACCCCGCACGCCGCTCTTTTTTCATGCATGGTGCAATTCCAACGACCCGTGACCAAAGAGCCGCAGCCACACCAGCCAGCACCCACCTGACGTCGCTGCTTGCTTGCTCGACAATGCCGTACTCCTCGCTCTCCCTCTGTGTGTGCGTGTGCCTCCTTGCTGGCTACACACTGAAACAGGTCGAAGATGGAATGTGACTCCTTGCTGCTCAAGGGAGCGTTGGTTCACCAAAAGGAGGAAAAATGATGCTACGCCGTTCGTTCTCTACAGACTATGGCGAGTAGGCGCTGTTCAGGGCAAGTTGTCGACAAGGCGGGGATTTGCCATGGTCTGGTCGGTCACAGGACTGAGCGGGTCCTTCAGACGCGAGCACCGTTTTTTTCGGAAGGGCAGTTCAGTTTTGAGCCAAAAGCCGATGCTGTGCCGCTGTTGAATCTCAACCTGTGTGGGAGAAGGCGCACACCATGCCGACAAGACCGTGCCTCGTTGCTCGTTTGGCTCGTCCAAACCATTTCTCGCTCCTTCGCGCTTGCCGAACAAACCTTGGCAGCCGTCCGTGCGTGCGCAGCGCTTTCCTCCGCAGCTGTGTCCGTCGATCCTTCTGTCCTCATCACAAGCCTTTTTGCATTGCACGAAAAGTTGTGTGTCTGTGCGCCCGGCTGGGATTCATGCAGACAAATGTCTGGCCGAGAGCTGAAACACGACGCCCTTTCCAACACTGCCGCCTGCTCGCCCACTGCGGGTTTCTGCTTTCGGCCTCGCGTTCCTGCGCTGACCCTGCCTGTTTGTGCATTCTAGCGGAAACACCTAGAAGAAGCCGTGCCTCTTCAAAGCAAGGGCACGTCGGAACGTCCGATTCTCGAGTTTGAGCAGGAATGCTGTCTGGCCCTCACTGCGCTGTGCGTCGGCACCTCTCGTTGTGGAGCAGCAGCCCTGCGATGCCAGCTCGTCACGCAAAAAGGCTTGGCTTTGCGATGTTCCGTGCCCTCATGTCATCACAGCACCGCACAGTACAGCACCAAGTGGGAGTGTGCCTGGAGGAATTGGCAACACATTGCAGCTCCTTTGCGTGCTCCTTCTCGTCTGCCGTCGTTGCGAGGACTTGGGTTGAAAGCACTGGATTCGCAAGCCCCGCTCTTGGTCGCCAGAGGAGGAGCAATATAAAGCCTTTCGCTTCCTCACCGTCACTCTCCGCTACTCTCCCCCACCTCGTCGTCTTACACCTAACACGTTTTCTGACTCTCGCACCACTTTAACTGCAAAAAAATACAATGAAGTTCCTTGCCGCGCTCACCGTCGCCCTCTCCGCCACTGCCGGCGCTTTCGCCCAGGGTTCGAGCGGCAACGCGACCACGTTCGCCGACGGCCTGCTCACAGCACTGCGAGCCAGCAACCTCTCGCGTCTTGCGGATGCGGTGGGCAACAACTCGGCCGCACTCCTGGGCGCTCTTCAGGGCGGCAACAAGACCGTGCTGGCGCCCTCGGACCAGGCGTTCCAGGCACTGGGCGGCAACATCGACAACCAGACGCTCATCGCGACAATCGCGTACCATGGTGAGTTGCTGAGTGGGATTCCCCCCTCACAATGAGCGTTGACAGGAACAGAAAGAACTGACTGTTGGGCTGTTATTATGTCGGTTGCAGTGCTTAACGGAACGGTGAGCTACAGCCA
The DNA here is from genome assembly GCF_005498985.1 of Sporisorium graminicola. Taxonomy (NCBI): domain Eukaryota; kingdom Fungi; phylum Basidiomycota; class Ustilaginomycetes; order Ustilaginales; family Ustilaginaceae; genus Sporisorium; species Sporisorium graminicola. The sequence continues at coordinate 592,978 of NC_043719.1, forward strand.
GCTGGGGACGGACAACAAGACGATTGCGGCGTCGGCGCTCAACTCGAGCGAGTTTGTGCATCTGCCACGCAACCGCAGCCAGGTCGTCGTGCTGTCCAAGCACTCCGGCAACAACACGGCCTACGTGCAGCTGGCTTCAGGCAACGTGTCGTTCAGCTTGGCGCAGGACGGACCGCAGTACCAGAACATCCGCGTGCAGCCGATCAACCAGGTGCTCACTGTCCCGACCAACACGTCCGGTGTTGCGTCGTCGCTGGGTGCGTCGCAGCTGGCCTCGCTGCTGGGCAACGCAGGTCTGGTTGATGCGCTGGATTCGTCGATCGTGACCGTGTTTGCGCCGAGCAACGAGGCGATCCAGGCGGTGCAGTCGACCGTGGAGGCCGCCACGGACCAGCAGCGCCAGGCTGTGCTGCTCAACCACGTGCTCAACGGCACTGTCGTCTACTCGACCAGCCTCGCCTCCACGCCCAGCGCTATCTCCGCCGCGGGCAACGAGCTCCGCTTCACCGCAAACGCCACGGGCGCCTTTGTCACCAGCGGCAACGTCACCGCACGCATCGTCCAGAGTGACTACATCGCCAAGAACGGCGTCGTCCACGTGATCGACAGAGTGCTCCTCAACACCACCGAGAACACCCAGGCCGCCGCGTCGGCCTACAGCTCGGCTACGGCTGCGGCGGCCACGCAGACCGCTGCGCCTGGCGTGGGATCCGGATCCGGCAGCGGTGGTAACGGCAATGGCGGAAGCGGTAGTGGCGGCGGCAGTGGCGCTGGTACTGTCAAGACTGGTGGCGGTGCGGCGGCAGTGGCTGCGCTGCTTGGATCGGGTTTCTGGCTGCTTGTTTGAGGAAGCCGTGTACGCCATCTCTGCCTTTCCCCACCCACCCCACACACCTTTCTCACCTATCCACATTGTCTTTTCACATTCCACTCCGTCTACGCCGAATTGAATCCCGCCGTATATTTGCGCCTTTTTCTGCCAGACTGGTGTGGAAACATCTTGGGAATGAGTGTGAAGTGGATCAGAGGGGTGAATGGACAAAGCACCGACCAGATTCAAGATGCGGGCTTTTCTGCGAAACCAGAGTCGAGCAAAGGGTGTCGTGTCCCACGGACAAGATGGCGTGACGCTGTTCGAGAATAAAGGCGCTTTTGGACAGGTCACTTGCCGAACGAATCGTGCACGCGCCCTTGCCCAATTCACTATCTCCGGCCAAAAAGTTCACCACTCTCGTATATATACAACCCTGTTCACCTTCGCACACCGTTGCCCAACTCCGCATGCACAAGCTGCGCACTTCCAGAAGAACACATTAACGACAAGCAAACAAACATGACGAGCTCCGACGACAAGGTGCTGCTGTACACGGCTAAAGTGTGTCCCTACGCTGCACGTGCCGAGTTGGCGCTCGCCATCGCAGGGATCCCACATGAAAAGTTCGAGGTGGATCTGCTCAACAAACCCTCCTGGTACGCCGAGAAGATCAACAAGGCATCCAAAGGTACATCCCCGTCCGCCATCGTCCCCTGCATCCTTCCTGCTTCTTCAGCTGACTGACAGACACACACCCCCTTTTGTGCGACAGTGCCCGTGCTGGTGACGACCAAGGGCGAGACCGAATTCAAACTCCCCGAATCGCTCGTCATCGTCGAGTACATCAACGACATCACGGGCAATGCCATCTTCACCTCCAGCTCCCCTCAACACCGTGCGACGGCGCGCTACATCGTCGAACGCTACTCGCAGCTGGTGCAGCCCCAGTACGTGGCCACTGTGCTGCGTCGCGAGGCGTCTGCCCTGCCTGCGCTCAAAGCCGCGCTGGTCGACTTTAACACGCTGCTCAAGGACCACGATGCAGGCACGGGCGCGTTTGTGCAGGGCGAAGACAAGTTTGGGTATGCCGATCTCAACATTGCCCCGTTCGTCGCCAGGGTGTTGAGTGCGAGCAAGCACGGGCTCTTGCCCGAGAGCGACGAGCAGGGCGTCAAGCGCATCGACGAGGAGGTCGACGCCGGCGCCGAGGGGCTCGAGAGGGTCAAGAGGTGGTGGGACGCTGTGCAGGCGGTCAAGGCGTGGGGCGAGGTTTGGGACGAGCAGAAGTATCTGGCACCGTTGAAGAAGAGGTTGGCTGCCATCGAGGCTGAGAAGAATGGCTCCAAGTAGACAACTTTGTACCCCCACATGAAGGCTTTCGATCTCTTGCTACTCTCGTAACACACTTTCCATGCCTCAATGACTGCATTCTACTTTTCGAAACGACGATCTCAAACCCTTGTCGCCACTGGAACTATTGATTTCGGCGAACAAACACACGATTACAATTCACCTCAATCTATGAAAAAACAAAACAAAACGTGCCTGTCGGCTGGGGAAAAGCCGTGGTTGTTGCCCTTACGGTCTAGCGGCAACCACGACCTGCTTCTCGCGCTTGAGCTGCTCGACCAAGCTCTGCGAAACATTGAGCTGCTTTGCCGCCACACTGGCGGGCAGCAGAGCGAGCCACTGGGTCAGGCTGAAATCGTCAAACCTGACCTTGTCGCCAAAGTTGGCGCCTCGGAAGATCTCGACAAACTCGAGCGGTCCGTCGCCGATGTTCTGGATGTAGTGTCCGTAGCTGCTCAGGAAAAAAAAGGAAAGTGACGATGCCAGAATGTCAGCAACTCTGCTTATTAGAAGCAAACAGAGAAAGAAAGGGAGAGGGAACCTACTTTGTGGGGAAGACCCAGCTGTCTCCAGCCTGGAGTTCAAACGTTCTCGCGGTGGCGCCGCCGGCGAAAGCGGTGGCTCTGGCTTTGCCTTTGACGATGTAGCCCCACTCTGCGTTCTTGTGCCAGTGGAGTTCTCGCAGGCCGCCCTTTTCGACGTGCACGTAGGCACTGGCGAGCGTTGGGCTCTCGGGGAACTGCTTGTAGTCGGTGATCTTGAACCAGCCTCCACCGCCGGGGGCGTTGGTGGCGTTCTGCTGTGAAAGCGCGTACACATATGGCGAGTCGACCTCGCCGCCCGGGTTGGCAGACACAGCCTTGCGCGCTTCCTCGAGCGAGAGCCAGGTCTCGTTCTTGGCTGCAGCGACGATGTACGGATCCGGTGTGGGAACCGACGAGAACGCCGAGGGATCCCAGCCGAAGTTTTCCGCAAGAACATCACGCGGTGTGTGGGCGATCCAGTCGTCGAGCATAAACGTGGTTCCGCTCGCGTCAAAGTTGCCGTCGTCAAACACGAGCAGGTACTCTGCGCCTTCGGGCCCTGCCTGCAGCGTGTGCGGGACACCCGTGGGGAAGGACCACAGATCTCCCACATTTGCATCCCCGACGTAGTTGCGATTGTCCTCGTCATTCGCCGTGACGCGCACCGTGCCGTTCAGCACCAGCCCCCACTCGGCGACACGGTGCCAGTGCAGCTCGCGATACGCATACGGCGCGAGCCTCTGCTCGGCCGCGGCCACACCCGTCGACGAGGGCAGATCCGTGACCGTCTGCTCGCGCACCCACCCGCCGCTCAGCAGCCGCGAGTGCGAGAGCGAAAACGTCCATTTCAGGTTCGGGATGTTGCCCGCATCCGTCGGCGGCGGCGAGAGGTAGTCGACGTTCTGCTCATCGATTGGTCTGTTGGACTCGTGCAGGAATGGCGCACCTTTGCTCCCGCGCACGGGCTGCGGAGCCGAGCCGTTGAAGTTGGTGATCCCGCCGTTGTCCACTGCCGCTTGACGACGGACGAGCGGGTGCGGACCATCGGGTCGGATGTGGCGACTGACTCGTTTGTGAAGCGTGCTCTCGGCCGCCGAGAGATAGGCGCTGGAGCGTGGCTCGAGCGCGGGCAGGCCGGCGCCGTCGCGTGCGTAGGGCGCGGATTCGACGGGGAGCACTCGCGACCAGACCAAGCTGGACGACGACGCGGCCACGAGGAGCGCCAGTGAGAGGAAAGATTGGCTGAGCTTCATTTTGGTGGCTGTACGGTATCCAGAGGAAGCTCAACTTGGGGTGACCTTGAGGGGGGGCGTCTCTGCGTGTTTGAGAGCGGACGAGTCTTACGAACAAACGGTACTGTTCTCGCGGACGCTGCTCTTATATGCTTCTGCTTCACCACCGACAATGCCCTCAGCAGCGACGCATGCCGAGCAACCAGAGGAACCGAACCCCATTTGAGAACAAAACACAAAGCAAAAGCTGCTTGCTCCCTCATGAGAAGCCAAGAGAAAGCTTGTCAACACGCGACGGATGACGATTCCCACTGCAACTCTGACACCATGCCCTGCTTGCCCGCTCAGCCTCACGCTCACCGATGCGTCGTATCGGCACCCCGGACAATGCGCTAAGTGGTAGCGAGCCGGGCAACGAATGTTCGCTTCGACCCTTGTCACCCGGAAGCGGGGGAGGCGAGTGGATGGTGCCATTACATATATGCATCCTCCAATCGCCGCGATCACACGCATCTTTCAGAAGACAGAGCGGGTTTGACAGGCAAGACCAGATCCGCACTATCACCGCAGGGTGTGCACCGCCCGCCCGCCCAGCCGCTGGTTTCTTGTCCCCCCCTCCCGCCGCCGGGTCAGAATGGTGTTTCGACGACGCGGCAGCACACCATCACTCTGCCCTGGTCAGTCAGCGTGCGTGCGCTCCAGGAAAGTTTCCCCCAACCCGAGCGTCTAGCCGTCGCGCAGCTCCAATGCAGATCGTTTCCCAAGGGTACAGTACTTTTTGTATAACCGACGACTTCTTCTCGGAATGCCAAGAGCTGAAACCCTATGTTTTGACTAGGTAGAGCTAGGCTGGGCTAAACGATCAGTTCGCTTCGTAAGATTCAGGCTAGTGATTCATCGTCAAGGGTCCGATCCGAGTTCACTGACCAAAGAAGGCTCTGTTGGTCCAGATGGCGTGTTCCGAACGCATTCTGCAATTTCGGCTTGCGATGGTGTCAGCGACGTTTTTTCCCGCCAGGGTTGTGCATGGCAGAGATGTAACAGTTCTCACTTCCGGTCCTTTCTGGTCTTCAACTTAGTTGATCATTCACACCTCCGATTCACACGAAGAAACAGCTATGGATGGCGATGCTGCGGTGCGTTGCATTGCAAAAAGAGATCATGTTGAGGAGACTTGGTGGCATACTGCGAAAGTGTGCCTTGTTGCGCTGCAGCTACTCGCTCTTGAACCCAACCAGGACCTCGTCGTTCCAAGTGACAAACGCACCCTGCTCGCCCAACCCTTTACCATCCTTGCCCTTCGGCTCCTGCCTGCTGCCCTTGGCCGCCAACGCAGCAATGGTAAATGCAGGCTGTTCGGGCCTCAACAGCTTGCCCTCCTTGTGCAGTGACAAGAATCTCTCGAGCTCCTGCTCCTTCATCGCTCCCTTCCCTGAGCTCCTCAACAGCGTCTGCATATCGGTATCCACCACACCCGGTCTCACAGCAAATGCGGCAACCTTGTCCTCCTCGTTCGCCAGCGTGCGAGCGATAGCGTTCAGCGCGGCTTTCGAGGCGTTGTACGCCGCCCAACCGCCTGTGTTTCCCGTCGCCGCACCGCTCGACACAAATACCGCAGTACCCAGCGAAGACTTGCGCAGCTCCGGCAGCGCCGCAGACAGCGTTGTCACGAGCGAGACCGTGTTGATGTTGAGCGTCTCCGCAAACGATTCCGGGCTGAGCGAGGCGATCCTCTCCGTGGACACCACGCCCGCGTTGAACACGACGCTGTCCAGCCGCCCGAACTTGTCCACGGCCGCGCGCACTGCGTCAGCATTGACCGACGCCGACGTCACATCGCCCTGAACGCAAATAAGGTCAGAGGAGTGCGCAGATTGGAGCGACGACAGCTCGGAGGGAAGCGACCGGGAGATGGTCACCACCCGACACGCCGGGAACGAGGCAGCAGTGGAAGAGGAGCCGCTGAGAAGCAGTTTCAGGATGGCCAGTCCCAGCCCGCGCGATGCGCCTGTCAAGAGTATTACGGGCTTGTCGGACATTGTTGCGTTGAGGTCCGTCTCAATGAGGCGATGAGAAGGTTTTTGTGAGGTCAAGATGTTGGAGGTGGTGGTAGGAAGAGATTTTCAGTGCGCACGGGTCAACGCATCGAAACCAGACGAATTTTTGGGTCGGTGTGTGGAGGAAACGAGCATGCAAAAAGCAAAAAGCCGCTTTCTCACATCACCAAAGCTCGCTCTTCCGCATTGCATCTTCCTGTAATGGAAACCCTCGCTGCACGAATCAACTCAAAATCTAAGGCGATCGGTCGTCTATAGGTCTAATTGCTGAGGTTACTGCGGTCATCCTCACAGAGCGGGGGACCGAGACCGGCGTCGAGCGTAATTGCTGCGATGATGCGAAGAAGACAGAGCGTAGCTGTCGCGCCTTGAACGTTCGTCCACATCGCGACGACCATCATCACCTCGGCTGTCAAGTTCTGATCCATGGCGAGAGGAAAGCGCTGGTGGTGGCGTATGCGAACGTGAACGTGGGCGAGATGAGGTGTATCTATCCGACCTGTCCGTATCCAGCACGCTGCGGGACTTTTTCATCTGTTCGTAGCGGTTGACGCCCTTGTCTTGGTCCTCGTCATCGCGTTCATGACGATGCCGGTGCGATCGATGGCGTTTGCGGTCTTGGTCGTGATCTCTATCATCATCACGATGGCTGGTACTGCGTCGATGTCGATCAGAAGACGAGGTGATTTCGCCCTTTGAGTGTTTGCGCCTCTCTTCTCTCTCGGCTCGAATCCTTGCGCGTTCCTCCTTTCTGCGCCGTTTCTCCTCTCGTTCATGCTCGTCCAAGTGGTCTGTATGTTTGGATCTGCCCTTGTCCTCGCGCTTGCGCTGTTGGAAGTAGGACGACATAGGATCTTCCAAGTCTGCATCATTTTCATCGTCGTCGTCTGCTGCATCTCGACCTCCTAACCCCATTTCAGTCGGAGCAGCATTGAAGCTCTTGACATCAGCATCGACCCTATGCCCCTCTTCATCCGTCACTTTGGGCTGCTTGTAGCTCGCCACATGATCGACCCTCAGCGTCCTGCCCAGCACCTGTGCTCCATTCAAGTTGTCCACCGCTAACACGGTCGACCTCTGATCTTCGTACATCAGAAAGCCGAATCCTCGATGCTTGCCCTTGCCCACGGGTTTCGACTGCTGCTGCTGTTGCTGTTGAGAAGAAGACGCAGCACCATCACCCTTGTCGCTCGAATTGGGGTTATTAGCACGGGGCAGGTTGACATCTACCACCTCCCCGTACTGCGAGAAAATAGTTATGACATCGCCTTCGGTGAGATCGTAGGGGAGACCACCGATAAAGATGTACGCCGAGTCGCTGTACTGTTGGTGCCACGAAGCGGAAGGGTTCTTGATGGCAATGTCGAGTTCGGTTTGATTGATGCGGCTGATCTCGCGCACCACGTTCATGGTGTGGCGGTGCGATGCAAGTCGATCTGACTCTGCAGTCGACGAGCGGGTACCGAGAGGATGAGGGGCGATGGTGGGAAGAGGGGGAGGCAGCAATATAACGGATGAAGAAAGCTTAGTCGGAAGTAACATTTCCAGAAGAAAAAGTCGGAAAAGCCAAATCTCAAAATTGAATAGCAAAAAGAAGGCTGCGAAAAGCAACTGAGAGACCGGCAGCACAGGGCGACATGAGGTTACAACCCCTAAAGTCTGTTGAGCGCGGTCGAGCCACGCTCAACGGAGATCGCCCAACTTCTGCCACAGCAGAGGCGCTGAGCGAGCGACCACCAAATCTCGAGTTTCGTCACGCTTGCAATCTCAATTGCATCGTATCATCGAATCGCCAACTCACTCCATCTTCCACATCCAACGTCACAGTGCTGCTTCATCATCATCTCTCCAACACCCTTGACGATCAACTTTCGACGCAGACAGCACAAGCAGGTATCGCCTATCGGGTCGCGCTATCAAGCCACCACCGCGCAAAGCACACTTATCAGCACCGACCTGTGACGCAACACGCTCGCACACACACACACCATGCCGTCCGACTTGGCATACTGGATCATCTCGGTGCCATTGGAGGACTCGGATCCTCACCGCATGTTCTCCGAGCTCGGCAGCAAGCTGCTCTCGGACGGCGGTTCTGCATCCAACGACTTTGGCCAGCTCAGCTTTCCTCCGCTGAAAACGGGAACCTTGGAATCGCTCATCTCGCTCAGCGAAGACCTGCCGAAGCTCGATGGGCAATACACGCAGATCGTGGCCAAGATCATCGACACGCTGCGTGCGCTGCTCAACAACGACGAGGCGGCGTTGTCGCAGCACGTGCTGGTCAACGAGCAGAGTTTGGACGACTACATGCTGGGCTGGGCTTGGAATACGGGCAAGTACCGTGCGGATCGCGGGCTTAGGGAGACGGTCGAGTCGTTGGGCAAGGAGTTGAGCAGCATCGACAACGTGATGAAGCAGAAGCTGGCCAACTACAACGCGGCCAAGGGGCAGCTGCAGCAGTTGCAGCGCAAGAAGCAGGGCAACCTCTCGGTGCGTTCGCTCGCCGATGTGGTGCACAAGGAGGACTTCGTAGATGCCGGATCCGAGTACCTTGAAACGCTACTCGTCGCCGTGCCCAAGAACAATGTCAAGGACTGGCAGGCGCGTTACGAGCGCTTGACGTCGATGGTGGTGCCGCGCTCGTCGAACAAGATCTCAGCCGACGAAGAGTTTGCTCTCTTCAATGTGACCGTCTTCAAGAAGGTCAAGGACGAATTCATTCAGAAGTGTCGCGAGAACAAGTTCATCGTCCGAACCGACTTCGCCTGGGACGACGACCTGGTAGCGCGTCAACGACAAGAACTCGAACAAGCGGGCGATAGCGAAAAGGAGCTGTGGACCGAACTTCTTCGTCTAGCAAGGACCAACTTCAGCGAAGCGTACCAGGCACTCGCGCATCTCAAAGTGGTCAGGACGTATGTCGAGAGCGTGCTTCGGTACGGTCTGCCTGCCGACTACTTTGCGGTATCGATCCGACCCAATCCGAAGAGGACAAAGGCGTTGATGACGACGCTGGTCAACCACTACGCTTACCTAGAGAGCTACGGCCAGAGTGGGAACGCGAAGGGCAAGAAGAAGAACAGCGATGGCAATGCGGGCGATGCTCCGGGCGAATACGCTCAGCTGCTCGAGGAGGAGCAGTTTCCGTTTGTCATCACTGAGCAGTACATGGTGGCTGCTTGAACGGGCACTTCGGCCTGGCTTGTTCCTGTCTATCTCTCGATCGAATACACTTTGCATTTACTTCCGTTTCTGCCTGCAAAGTGAGCGTGCGAACACTCGGAGTGAACGCCGACAAGCTTGGTTGGTGGCTCGCCAAGCGTGCCAAACGAAGTCGGAATGGCCGACGCAACACACTCAATTGCTGCCACGCTGAGCACACACACATACACACACACCCCAACGCAAGTTCTGCTTGAGCTGCTGCTGCTGTTGCTATTCGTGCCATTGCTATGGATGTCTTCTGAATTTGATTAATGAAAGCGAATCAGTTGTATGGTTGGCGCAGGAAAGCCCCTCTTTTTTCTTCTTCTTCGGCGCTTCTCTACTGCAAAAGTTTGATCTGCTGCTGCTTCTGGTCATCGCTGAGCGAAGCATTCTCTTGAACTTGTTGACGTTTCAGCTCGAGAATGTGCTGGTTGATCGTGTACTTGGCCAACGTCTCGACCGGGATCGAGTGGGCGCCATCGATCTTGCCCAAACAAAGCTTGGACGAGCCGCAAGCGCAGTCGAATGGCTGCGACATCTGCCACTCGGTGCTCGGGTAGAAGAAGGTCAAGATGTCGCCCTTCTTGATGTTCTTCTCGGCCCTGGCCTTCCAGCTGGACTTGTCCCTCGCATCGCCGATGACAAACGCGACGTTGGGATCGCACGAGTGGTTGCAATACAGCAGGTCTGAGTTGAGCTCGATGTGCGTCGAAGCACCCGTCTGGACGGTCGAGTAGCTTTTGGTGGATGCGAAGTCGGCATGCGGCGCAAAGGCGCTGATCAGGTCGCCCTTGGAAAAGTCTTGGAGCGAGATGAGGTGCGAATTGTACGAGCCGTTGTTGAATACCACTTGGACGAGCGAAGGGTGGGTGGGTTTGTGAAGTCGCGAGGCGAGCAAACCATCGCCCCCGGTGAGGTGGCCTTGGTAGGCGGATGCCGAGGGGACGGCCGAGGTGGGGTTTGAGGTCATCATCTTTGTGTGGCGGCGCGAAGATGCGGCAGTGGAAGAGGGTTCGGGATGAGTGGGAAGGAAAGGAAGGAAAGGAAAGGAAAGGCAAGGAAGAAGGGAGGAAACGAGCCGGGTGAAAGAGGAAGAAGAGAGAAGCTGTTGGAGCAATGTCCGAGAACCGAGCCAGGACGAAGGGTCGGGGATGACTCCAAGGTCAAGTTATATGTTGAAAGGCCCCCTCGCGGCTCGCTGCTCGTTCCAAGCAAAAGGGGGGTAAGCGGAGCAAGTCACGTCGAGAAGAAATGAAGCAGAGAGAGAGGGCTGTGCATGTGTGCACACATGGCGCTCGACGTCAGTCTGTTGTTTCTTCATGTCGATCCCCGCTCGGCTACTGTTTGGCATTGGCTTTAGATCGCAATATGCACTCCGCTCTGCGCTTCACGCCGCCATGACCTCGCCTCGATTCATCCCGATGGCCCCGCCAATGTCTCAAAAGAAACTTCAACCGAGAGCCGCTCAGTATCAGCACGAACGTCGGCACTCTAACGCAAACCGTCACACGATCGATGCTCGAGGCAGCGTTTGTGGGAAAGAGAGAGAGAGATTCAGTAGAGACGAGTCGATGTCGTTCGCGTGTGTAAGTATACCTTTAAAAATAACCTCTAAGTTAGCTTCTAGTCGCTCCGCCTCGAGTTTTTGGCCCGGCGACACTCCCGGAAGAGCCGGTTTCGAGTCAATGACACGGGGAAGCTGCCGTAACGCACAGACGCAGACCGCGCAGAATTTCATGCTCAAGCGACATCTGCAAAAGCCGCACGAGTCATCATTACATCGGGAGAGACTAACATATTCCATCGGCGATGAAAATTTCCTCCACCATCTTCAGGCCAAAGTCGCTTCTTCTTGTTGCACTTCTCTCATCGAGACGCCACAACATACACACACGCGCGCACGGATAAACACTCTTCTAAGCGTCGCTGGCAAGCTCTGCGGAAGATGTCAACGGAAGCATCGAGCTCACAAGCTCAACCTCAAGTTCCCGCATCAACCGAGCCAACAACAGCAACACCCACAGTCAACCTCGAACGAAAAGCACGCAAAGAAGCGCAAAAGGCACTCAAAGCACAACAGGCTGCCGAAAAGAAGGCCGCCTCTGCCGCTGCTGCTCAAAGGCAAGCTTCGTCGTCTACCTCAGTCAAAAAGGAAAAAAGCAATCCGCGCAAACCCCAATCGAGCGATGAACAGCTCTCTCGAGCTCTAGCGTACATCCTGCGACACGGCGCGGATAAGGAAGGCCTGTCCATTCGATCGGACGGGTACATCAAGCTCAACGATGTGTTGGAGAGACCAAGAGTCAGGAGTGTCAACATGGCTGAGGCAGAGGGCGGCAAAAGGCGACCTGGGCTGGAGGATGTCCAGAGCATCGTCGAGAGCAACGACAAGAAGCGATTCGAGCTGACAGAGGAAGCGCCAGGAGAGTGGTGGGTGCGAGCTGTGCAGGGTCATTCGTTGAAGTCGGTCGTGGAGCTGGAACATGTGCCGCTGACGTTGGACAACCTGCACTTGCTCAAGGCGGCAGCGCAGGACTCGGACAAAGATGCACTGGCAAGTGAGGTGGACGCAAAGCTCGCAGGATTGCAGATCCACGACGTGGTAGAGGTGATCCATGGAACATATGCGCCAGCATGGGAATCCATTCTTGCCTCAGGTGGGCTCAAACCCATGACGCGAAACCATATCCACTTGGCAAAGGGAAAGTTCGGAGAGCAGGGTGTCATCTCGGGCATGCGCAAATCCGCCAACCGACTCATCTACATCGATATCACCAGAGCGATCAAAGATGGCATCGAGTTCGTGCTCTCTTCCAACGGCGTCGTGCTCACTCCGGGGCACAAGCAGAGCGGGGTATTAGGTGTAAAGTACTTTACAAGGGTGGAGGATCAGAGGGGCCAGCTGGTGTGGTCTCCGGCGCAGGAGTCTGCAGGCTCGAGTTGAGATGATCGTGCATTGCTGCAATTCAACGATAGACAGTATCAATCGCGTGCAAGACTGTGTGCCTGCGACAGTTGGGCGGTGTGTGATGTTCGCCTGGATGAGGAGAGCTGCTCAGGACAGCAAACTCAATTCAGGGTCCAATTTTCTTTTTCTTCACCTGCAAAATCCTCGGCCATTTTCGAACGTTGTTCTCGACGTTGCTCTACATCATCACCATCGCCTATCGCATCAACTCACCCTCTCAAGGCGAGTTCGACTCGAGCATGGTACCACCAACGACGCCGCGTCGGCCAACCGCCGCTGCATCGTCATCACCTGTCACGCCGGGCTCTAGCAGCAAAGCTCCCGAAACCCCATCTGCCGCTTTCACCGTGCAAGAAGACATGGACGATCCCACGGCTACCCCTACCGCCTACATCCGCTCCAACAATCGCAACGCCGCTGGAACAGGCAACACCGCCTCGCATGTAGCTGACGACTCGGATGGCGAAGACGACGCGCCCGACTACTTGCGTCTCTTCTCCACACTCAAGTCGAATTCCAAAGGGTCCATTGCAGCGACGAGCGACATTGTCATCCCCAAACGCGGTGAGAAGGATTTCGAACCGACCGGGTTTGGTGGGCAAGCGAAGCTTCTCGAGCGCAGTCGGGAAGCCATGTTCCATGCTGTTTCGGGTGAGCGTCGAGTCGGATCCCGAACACTGGTTCGAGCAACGTGGGATGCGGACACGTGCAGAGCGAGGTTGCTCGATGTGCAGGGCAAAATCTTCGAAACAGTAGGAGTGATTCGACGAGAGCAGGTGTACGATGCAAGCACAGGCAAGATGGCGACAAAGGCATGGAACGAGCTGTTACCCGAAGAAGCACTCTTCCTTGCTGAGAGAGGAAGTCTGCAGATCTACGACAAGTGCTCCCCCGCCACAACCGCCACCACCGAAGAAGGATCGACAGAAGAAGGCCTAGCGCCAATGTCGCTGCAACAAGCATTTGCCGCACTCATGCAGTCGCCCGCCCGCGGTCCAGCAGTGCAAGATGAGCCCTTGACAAGGGAAGCCTACTTGATCTACGCCTACCTCAAGCGTCTCGGATACGTCGTACAGAGAGCAAGCATCGTGGACGCTGTGCGTGCCGCTCCTATCTCTGCCTCGGCGCTAGCCAAAAAGAACAACAACCAAACATCACTGGTTTCTACGCCAGCTCAGAACGTGGCAGCGGAGGGCATCATCGCGGACCCGCAACGCCCGATCAAGTTGACGACGATCCTGGATGTCTTGCTCTACATCCCACGACGGATTATTCAGCTGGCTGGGGATGGCATGAGGGCGTTGGCGAAGAGAGTGCAGTGGGTTTGGGGCAAGACAGTGGGCAGGCTGATTGCGATGATCGGTATTGCTGCGACCAGGCTCTTGAGCGATAAAGCGGCAAAGAGGGCGACAGTGGGTAGTTTGGGTCTTGGGCTAGGCCTGCGTAGTGCACAGCAACAGGACGGACGGCGATTCTTGGGTGACAAGGGCGCCGTGGAGTGGGACAGCTACGACGCGGTGTTTTCGTCGCTGCAGATCGTCCCTTCAGGACACGACTTTTGGCTGCCTTCCGACTCTTCCCCTCCTAAGCACCAATCAACAGCAGCTGTTGCTGCAAGCGAAACGATACAACATCCACCCGAATCGCTATCACGACCTCGAAACACCAGCCTACAGCCCTTCTACTACGCCTGGCGACCGGCGACTCTCTACCGCAAATCGCACCCGCCACCACCCGAGTTCCGTATCGTTATCCTCAACGCGCGCACCACGCCCGTACCTTCTGTCTGGCAATTCGAGTCGATCTTTGCTCAGATTCCCATCCCGGGATCGGACCAGGAGCTGTTTGGGGCCGCTGCCGCTGCCGCCTCCACGACGTCTGACGGTGCATCACAAGGCGGAGATGGCGGTGTGGAAGGCAAGGGAATGACCGAGGAGCAGGTGAGGGAGAGAGTCGAGTACGAAAAGAAGCTCAAGGCGTCTAACGAGGCCAAGAACCGTGCGGCGTATGGCAAGTTTAGCGAGGGCAAGCAGAAGCATCTGCGCGAAAAGGCGACCGCTAGACAGGCCTTGGCTGCTCAGAGACGCGAGGCTCAGCTGCAGTCGAGTACCGCATCCTCCAGACTCGCAGGACTGGCGAAGAAGTTGGGCGACACAATGGTGGGAAAAGCATTCATCAGAGTGCTTCTGCTCGACTTCACATTGTTGAAGGCGGTGGGCCGACTGTTCAGACACTGTCCGCCGGGCTGTTGGACCGAGCCCAAACGCAACAGCAATGGCAGGGCCGGCGGTGGCGCAGGCAGGTTCAAAGGTCGCAATGCGATTGGGGGCAGCGGAAGCGGTAGAGGTGGAGTGGGCAATCCTTTCCCACCGCTCAAGGCCGGGAGGAGGACGGTAGTGGTGGCAGTGGTGGATGGAAGTATCACTACGTTGTTGCGGTTTGGAGAGTCTGAATTTGCGCAGTGGGCGCTGTATGGCACCACGCCGCTTCCCACGGCCACGTCTCAGAGTCAGAAGGAGGTCTCGGCGGCGGCTCAGAAGTGATTCCAATTCGAACTTTCACACATGCTTGGGCATCAGAAAACTGCGTGTGTATAGAAGCGCATGTTCGAGAAGCGTGACCGAGGACAAAGAACAAGGGTGATCGTCGTCGTCGTCTGCGTCACTTCTTGGAGAACAGGTAGTGACCGACACCCCACTCGTTTCCACCGTTGGTTGCAAAGAACTCTGCACAAGCCAAGTAAAAGATTCTGAACCTGTAGAAAGTCTTCTCGCCCTCAATCTCGGCATTGCCCTTCTTGGCGGCATCCTTGCGGAGCTGCTTGACCGAGTCGTACTTTCGCTGGTTGGCATCTTGGGTCTTGAGCCAGTCCTCGCACGTCTTTGCGTAGTGGTTGCCGTTGATCCACCAGATATCCTCGAGGGTGACGTGCTGCTGGAAGTGCTGGAAGAGGTCGAAGCAGGGCATGGTTCCTCCGCTGAAGAAGTTCTGTGCCATCCATCCGTCGTCCTCTTCGAAGTGGTAGGGTGTGGTACGGTGGCAGAAGATGTGGATGAACAAGCGGGATTCGTCGCCGTCCTTGAGCCAGGAGGCGACTTTGCGGAAGAGGAGCGAGTAGTTTTTCATGTGTTCGAACATCTCGATGCTGAGGATGCGGTCGAAGGACGATTCGGGGAAGGCATAGGTCTTGACGTCACCCGTGTGCACTTCCAAGTTCTTGAAGCCGCGAGTGGCGGCAATCGAGTCGATGTAGATCTTTTGCGTGCGCGAATTAGACAGCGCCTGGATACGCGAGTTCGGATACCTCTCTGCCAGGTAGAGTGAGAGCGACCCCCACCCACACCCTAGATCCAACACATCCTGACCATCTTGGAGTCCTGCTTTCTCGCAGTACGAGTTGAGCATCGCCTCTTCCGCCTGATCGAGCGTCTCGCGGCCGGTCTCGTAGAGGCAGCACGAGTACTTGACGCGCTTACCTAGACAGCTGAGCATGAAGCCCGTGTCGACCTCGTAGTGCTGCTCATTGGCTTTGTCCTGCTCGATGGCGATCTCGCGTGTCTTGAGCGAACGGATGTACTCCTTTTTGATAGAGACGTGCTGGCCGAAATCGTCTTCGGGCTTGGCGAGGCTGCGGATGCGTTGTGCGTTGAGCAGCCGGATGGCCCGTCGCAGCACGATATCTGGCAGATAGCCTCGATCGAGCAGCTCGTAGACTTGGTTCATCGCAGAATGAGGAGCTGTGTGGACGGACTTGGCGGTTGGCGTGGGAAACTCGCGTGCGAATGGCGGAGAAGCATCCGATTGTGGTGGTACAGTAGAGGGATACTTGAGTGAATGCAGACTCAAGAAGGATCGACAGAGGATAGATGCTCAGGGTCCATTTCCCGCGCTTTGACAAGTCTCAGCCGTGAATGGCTTGCTCCATGCAGCAGTTAGCTAAGTCGAGCAGCGGAAGGAAGGGTTGTCGGATCATGCGATTCCATCGAGAACGACTTCCATTTCCGCGGATCGCAAGCTGCACCTCATACAGATTCTCATTCTATCTCCACATATTGGACGGTTTAACAGTACTTTAGAAATGCACAGTTGCGTCCTTTTGCTTGCTTACTGTATGTTTGGAGCGCTTGTTTTTCTAAGATAAATTTTTATCCGACAGGATGTACCGCGCGGTTGGCCGACCGGCACAACTTCAGCGTGTGTATTTTGCCGCTTGCCGCTGCTTACCGACTGAATCGCTCTTACATCTCGGCTGCGTGCTTCTTACTTTTGCTTCTTACTGTGTACCTGTTCTTTCCCACTTCGCTTGTCGACTCCATCACACACGTCAGAGCTTCAGTTCGGATCACTTCCGACGGTCCTTGGGAGATATGGAGCGTTGATGCTTAGGGAGCAAGCAAGCACTCCCACGCAAACACCAGATCCACCTTGGTTCCGGCACGGCAAAGCCATGGACACTCGTTGACCGCCAACCTCAGGTTCCAGCGGCGACGCAACGCCTTGTCTACCTGCTGCCCAATCCGATGCTCTGATCATCACGGTCCCCACAATGAATTCACTTTCACCGTTACAGCATTTAGAGACAGCGGCTGAGTCGGCAGCTCAGCCAACGTCGTCTCCCATCATCGATGCCAGCCAAACACCGCCGTCTTCAGATGCCGCTAACGTTACCTCCACAAGCAACATCAGCGGTGGTAGCGCACCTCAGACCGATCCTGTTGCAAGCACACGACAACGGGCGAGGCCGAGCGCATCCTCTGTTGACGATGCCGATCAAGTAGAAAAGCAACAGCAGTCGCAACCTTCAACAGCCAGTTCCCAGGATGACTCCAACAATGGCAAACGCAAACCTCAACCTCCGAGCGCCGCCAAGAGGAACTGGAGACGTTTCGCCAAGCTCGTCGGCCTCGATCCTCTCCCTGGCCTCATCAGCTGGCTACCGCCTTGCTTTACATGGTCCAAACTCAAGCCCGTCATCCGTTCCGCGCTGCTCGCCTGGATTTGCATGCTCATCTTCCTCATCAACCCCTCGGAGCGCGCGCTTGGAAGCGCCTCATTCCTCATTCTTGTCGGCTGTTTCATTCAGCCTGCCGAAGCACCTCTGGCTGCTGTCGTCGAACGCGAGTTCTTTACGCTGCTGTTTGTCTGCTTTGCTTGGGCCTATTCCATTATCGCCACAGCCATCGCCCACGCCGTGCGCACCAACAAGCTCACCAAAGCTGAAACCAGCATACAACGTGTCATCCGAGGCGACTACATCGAAGCACGCCCCAGCATCGTGTGCGCCGTCTTCCTCTCGGTCGGCTCGGCTGTGGCTTTGTACATCAAGATCCGCTTCGGTCCCAGTCCCTTCCTTTTCGCGAGTGTCTTGAGCTGCATTCTCTTGAACATCTGCCTGACTTATGCACCGCTCTACCCCTATGCATTCTACTCGCTGGGTCAATCGGTCGTCCTCCCTCTTGCCGCCAAAGCCGCGGTCAACATCGCTCTCAGCATCCTCTTTTTTCCCAAATCCGTCAACTCGCAGTTCCTCGAACGTCTCGTTGCCGTGCTCAACCCCATCGCAGATGCTTGCGGCGATCAAGTTAAGCTTTTGCACACTTCGCCGCTGGATACTCCTTCAACTACGAATGAAAAGGGCGCAAATGAAAGCAGAGACGGCTTCGACTTCGAGTGCGTCAAGAACAAGCTTGCCGCTGCCGAAGGAGGTCTGGTGCCCATGTCCATGTCTTCGCGTCTTTTGACACGCGAGATCTCCTTCGGTATCGCTAATGGGGACGACCTCAAGGCTTTGGAGCGGCTTACGCGCTCGCTCATCGCACCCGCTGATGGATGGGCTTACTATTACTCTTCGATCAAGGCCGACATCCAGTCAGCGCACTTTCCCAAGACGCCCGTGCCCTCACGTCTGACCACGCCCGCCATCACACCGGCCATCACGCCTCGAACATCTTTTGAACATTCTCGCGACAATTCTGATTTGGGGCATGCCACTTCCCATCACACGCAACCCAGAAATCAAGCACATCTTTTGCCGACACAGCTGCACCCGCCATCGCGTCCGCATTCGCCAGCAGGGGGAGCCGCAGCTGGCACCAGCTCGGCACCAGCTATAGCTTCACACCATGACGTAGCACACGCACTACCATCAGCATCGGGTTTCTCGACTCCTTACCGCGTATCGCCTCTACACAGCCAACTCTTCCCGCAAGACGCTGCGTCTGGCGCCGCCACTTTCCGTCAACTCGACGAGCATCCTTCGGTGCAACCAGGAAACGAGCTCTCTTCTTCTCGATTCCGCAAGATGGCCCGCTCCATCGCCAACTCCCGCGCTTCTTCGCCGCGTCGCTCGAACGCCAATCACAGCTCGTCCGACAAGCGCGATCACCACCACCACTATGCTGACAGCCGTTACCATCATGCGCTGGATCGCTCGAACCAAATGCTGTATAACTTTGTCCACAAGCGCGATCCGGCACCCGTGGCCATCTGGGAGTCGATCCGCTTCGGCAACTTGGAGACGTACCTTCACACGCCGGCGTCCAACTACATCACCGAGATGTTTGCGCGGCTGCTGCGCGAGACATCGTCCGACCTGCTTACTGCGAATGCCGAAGCGATCCGACACATCGTCGCCTGGTTGAAACACCTCAACTCGCACCGCTACGTCCTTTTGCGAGATCGCTTCTTCCTCACAGTAGAACAGCGCGCCGAAAAGGGTCGCAAGCAGGCGGAAGAGACGAGCCAGGTGATTGCAACGGTGCAGGCCAAGCTGTCCGAGTTCAGGCAGTCTCGGCGACTCAAAGTGTTAGAGCCGTACAAGGATGCTTTGAAGGCGCACCAGGAGGGCGCGCTCAGCAACGACGAGCTGACGACCGAGCTGGATCTGCGTACGGGTCAAGGAGAGATTGGCAAAATTCACCACCGATATCTGTACCAGGCGTGGCTGCATCAATTCCACACCATCAACTTCACGGAGAAGATGCTCGAGCTGCTTTGCGAGTTGGAGACCATTCAAAGGCAGAGGACGATGGCGCAGGTTTGGTTCCCACGCTGGCCGCGCATATTTTCAGCAGATGTGTGGCGCAGCTCATCCGGCGCCGCTCACGAGGCAGATGAGCCGGATGACGATCCGGAGCACATTCCGGACCTTACCAGCGATACCCCAAATGTGTCGAGGCAGCGGAGTCGCGATTGCCAGACTGGAGGCGGTCAAGGTTCGTCTGGCAGTGGCAGCGGCAACCAGGGCTCAGGCGAAAAAGGCCACGCGACACCGAACGGCGGTCAAGTTCATGCGCATTTCGGTAGAGATGACGGTGACAATGACAACGGTGCCGCTGATGGAGCCGTGTTTTTCGATCCGATCGTCGACCTTGGTTCTACACGTGCACGAGATCCAGATGCGCTCGATCCGGAAGGCTTCTTGCAGGTTGTGGGTCACACGATCTCTGTCTGGTCACGAAGAATTTTCCACGGCAACACGGCATTCGGCTTCAAAGCTGCCGTGCTCATCGCACTCGTGTCCCTTCCCGCGTTCATGAAGTCCACGGCAGGCTGGTGTTACGACAATCGAGCCATCTGGGCCATCTTCATGGCGCAGCTGACCCTGGCACGTTTCCGGGGCGAGACGGCCTTTGCGCTGTTGTCGCGTATCATTGCCACCGTCCTCGGTGCCGTGTTTGCGTTGCTCATCTGGTACATCTCCACAGGCGATGGGCGCGGTAATGCGTACGGTCTCGGTGCGACGACCGCTGTGGCATTTCCGTTCTTGATGCTCTTCAGGATCTATTTCCCAGGTCCGCCGATCACGCCGATCATTACGACCGTGACGACGGCGCTCGTGGTCGGGTACAGCTGGAAGGATGTCACAAATCCGGTGCCCGGTGCGCCTGGATTTGGATGGACGACGGCGTGGAGGAGGTTCGTGACGGTAATCATTGGTGTTTCGGCCGCGTACATCTTCAGTTACTTGCCGCCAACCTCGACGTTGCGGCAGTACCAGAGGTTGTCACATGCGGCTACAATTGCCGAGTTGGGCAGGATCTACTGTGCTGTGGTGGGGATTGCTAGTCATCCGCATCCCCAGCAGTCGGGTGGGTCGTCGTTGACGGGGGCGAGGGCGGTGCAGTCGAGGCCGGGATCGCGTCGAGCTTCTTTGCACCAGCTCGCGGGCGAGGAGCAAACCTCTTCGGCTCGAAACCAGCAGCAACAACTTCAAGATCTGGGAGAGCTACAGCTGGTGAATGCGCACCCGTCGTCGGAGCTGGTGCGCAAACGCATCATTGCCATCCGGGCACGGCTGCGATGGCTGTCAATGATCTCGGTCAACGTTTCTTACGAGTTTTCGCTGCGAGGTCGATGGCCGGCGGCACGGTATCGCGAGCTGTTTGACGTGCAGATGCAGATCTCGAAGCTGCTGTCGCATTGTTTGGCGGTATTTGAGCGGTTGGGACCGGCGTATTCGATCGCGCTGCTGCGGAGGACGCGGTTCTTGGACCCTCGGTTCCTGGGTGATGTGGTCAGCGTCATCAGCATGTGCTCTACCGCGCTCAAGACGGGTCAACCTCTACCACAGGTCACGCCCTGCCCACTCGTCGATCGGTTCATGGACAACCCGCACGGATTCAACACATACCTCCCCGACCGGGGCGCAGGCGGCGGACACGGACAAGCACACGCTACGGACGACATGCTCGCCAGCCTGCCCGCCAAAATCACACTCGCCACGCTGCAGGACGCAGAATACATGACCTTCTCCGTCGGTGTGGCCACGCTGTTCGGACTGGTGGTGCGCATCGACAAGCTGTGTGTCGCGGTCAAGGAGCTGGTGGGCGAGAGCTATGCCGTGCCCATCGACGTGCATGGCATGATGCAGAGGCGCGATGGGTGAGTAGCGTGGATTGTACTTGTAAACGCGATGGAAGAACAAACGTAATTTGGATTGCTGCATGCGAAGTTGGTGAAACGTCTGTCAATCGAGTTGCATGTCCTGTTCGTCGGTGCGAATGTGCACGTGGTGAGCTACGTGAGGCGGAGTGAGACGCTGCCGTTTAGCGGCGTATTGTCTATCATCGAGGTTACTTTTCTGTTTTATCAGTGGCAGCCGCAAAGACGAAGGTGTGCAAATGCAAGTCAGAATGCCTGCTCGATCGGCCATACCAATCTGGATAGAGCGGATCACTAGACTTACTGACAATGTTCTTCAGCCATTTCGGCATTGGTTTCGCCGCGTTCCCGCTTGGTGATGAATCTGACGTGGTCGACTGTGCTGCACTGCCCCCCTGCTGCGCCGTTGATGGCTGATCAAAGTTCGGCGGCGGCGGAACCGGCTCAGCCCGGTCCTTCAGCTGCCCCTTCAACGGCGCCGGATACCCAGTCGCATTCATAGCCGCATCGTCCCACTTCACACTAACCACTGCACTCGGAATCCACCCCAGATCCCTCAGCGTCTTGCCCTTCCACTTCTTATCGTCCCTCGCATACTCTACTTTCGGTGGTGCCGTGTAAATCACCACCTTCTTCCCACGCGTCATTTCTTCATCCAGCGAAGAATGCAAGAAAGCGTACACCGCCTCGAGCGTATCCGACTCGCTGAAGGTAGATTCGATCATCGTCCGGTCCGAAAAGCGGATGCGGATGCGGACGGCCGTCCAGGTGCGATTGCGTGACGAGTAGAGGCCCAGCTTTGCTTCTTGCTTTTCTCGCTGCGCGCGCGTGAGCAGCGGTGCGTCCGGACCATGTCGCTGTAAGAGTGTGGAGCGGAACGCGGCCTTGAGCTCTTCGGGAGAGGGTTTCAGGTCGTCATCTGATGGAGGCGGGATGATGGACGGCGCTGACGAGTCCGAGGAGGGTGGTAAGAAGACTCGGATCCCATCTGCGGCGTTTGGGCTGCGTGAAGAACTAGAGCCAGAGGCTGTGGATGTGTTCTCGCTAGATGAGGACATCGCTTCGATGGAAGGACGGGTGTGCTAGTATGAGCCAAGGATCAGGAGATGGTGATGAGGAAGCTAGGATTGAATGCTTTCAAGGGGCTGAGCGGATAGCGGAGGTGTGGAGGGCCAATGCGCAGTTTTTTTGAAAGCAAGCAACACGTCAGCCCTTAGCGCAAGAGGACAATCGTTTGAGAGTTGTTAAGTTAGTTCCAAATGACTCGGGCCTCAGCCGTTACGGTCTGTGGAAAAGGCCGGGCTTCTTCTCGCTTATGCACTCGCTGTTGCTGCCATCTCTCTTTCCTCACTCTTTCCATCCAGTGACCCCCGCCCTAAGACCATACTCTTTCCAGCGCAAACATGACCTCGAATCTGGCTTTAGCAGGTTACGTCTTGGTTCCGGCGACCGAAGCACAGGACCTCGTGGCTACCGAGCGCGAGTGGGTCGAGTGGGGCCAACCCCTATTGACACAAGATCAGTTCATCACCCGCGAACAGAGCGTTCTTGGCTCTTCAGATTTTTCCACCACCCGCCGACAGCGATGGGTGCTCGTACCTGCCGACGATACCATGACTCTAGACTTCTTGGCTGGCTGCGAAACATATCGGCGTCCCATCATCGTCAAGAGACCTGGGCAGGAGCACGTGAAACGAGCGCTGTCGTATAGTGTGTGCTCAGTGTTTGTTCCAGAGAACAAGCGACGCTGTGGATACGCTGCAAAAATGATGACACTGCTACAGCATCAACTGAGTCCGCAGGGTCAAGTGCCTAAGCTCTTGGACGAGCAGAAAGGAGTCAAAGTCGAAAAGAGTGGGGCACTCGTGGTCGATTTGGACGCGGGCCACGAGGGCGAGTTCATGGACGGTGGCAAGTATGGAGGCAATGCGACTTGCTCGTTCCTGTACAGCGACATTGACGACTACTACTCGCAGTTTGGATGGAAGGTTGTGGGAAACCGTCATGTCGAGTGGCAGCCTTTTTCTGACGGAGAAAAGCCTGCTGCGCTGCTGAAGGGTGCAAAGTGGCTCCAACCGGAACAGCTTGTCGAGCTTGGCCGACTTGATCGCCAGAATCTCCTCTCTCAGCTGCAGAACACTTCCGCTCAAACCGATGCGATCCGATTTTGCCTCGACGACCCTGAAGCAACTTCATGGCGATGGCTCATCGCACGATCCAACTTCTACGCAACCACACTTCTGCCCAAATCAGCACCGAAGCCAACGTACTTTGGGCTCATGCTGCCATCGTCAGCCGGGAAGGAGGCGGACGCGTCGTATGTGGTGTGGATGTTTGACCACATCGAACGCAAAGTAGCTGTTCTGCGACTGAGATTCACTTCTGCTACCGCTTTCGCACAACTGGTGGGCACAGTACGGCAACAGGCAGCCGAGTTTGGCATGAAAAAGTGCGTCGCTTGGAACATCGATTTCGCTAGCTTGGGCGTGGACCTTACCAAGGAAGATCAGGATCAGCTCGGACAGGGCGAAAGGCTGGACAGGTTTGCAGGAGCGTTGCAGGGCGGTGTGGTAGTAGAAAGGAAAGGTAAGAGCGCCAGTCTACCTGCATTGGCGTGGTACGGCGACAAGGAGGCCGGCGAGAGGATCGAATGGGTCTGCAACGAGTATGGCTGGTGGTGCTAGATAGAATCCATTCACTTTGTGTATTCGCAATCATGACGAGAGATTTAGCAGAGAAGGCTCTACGTGGTCACAGAGACCATGTGCCCCTTACGAGTGAGAAGTGTGCGGGTGACATGTGAAGCGTGCAGAGAGCCAGCCCTTCACGACCGACGCGTCCTTGTGATTGATTTTTGGTGCAGCCGATATTTTAGGGCTTGGACCCTTTTGGAGCGTGTGTGTTGTTGTGTTGGTCTCTGTTTTCCTTTCCCACCCTGGCAGATGAACCTGCGCTTTCTGCTTTGCTTCCTTCACTCCATCACATCGCATCACTTTACCGGCGCGACAGTGAATGGGCGCTCAACCGAAACTCTGGTGCATCACATCGCGATAAAGCACCATGTCGGCGCCTTCGTCGCAATCGTCTTCACCGAAGCGCAAAACACAACATCAGCAGCAGCAAACGAGAATCGGAGCCACTGGTGTGCTTTCGTCACCTAAGTTCTCCTTCCGCGCCGCATTGGTACAGCACAAGGCATCCAAGTTCGCTTCCAAGGGTGCTGCTGCAGCGTCGGAAGCGGGTGCAGCTCCGCAGGCGGAATCACATCAGTCCGAGAGCGTCATCGGTTCCATCCGTAGCATCAATAACGCCAGCAGCATCCCTTCCCTCAAAGGCAGAGGACGTTTCAATTCGACTTCCACAGACTCCGCCTTCACTTCGGTCTTACCAAAGCATAGACATGGCAACGACTCCAGTCCCGAAACGTCCCGAGCTTCCTCTTCGCTTGGGAAGCGACCGGTGGACGAAGGTTACACGGCCATGTCCACGGCAGCAGATGATAGCATCCTGAGCGACTTTGGCCCAATCATGCGCAAGAGTCCTGCATCTGCCTCGTCGAATAATGCCTTCGTCAACAAAGCCTCGGCCTCCAACTCGATTCGCTCGCGTACTACGGCATCCAAGCTTCCTGGTCCTCCATCTGCTCGATCACAATGGAATGGTGTAGCTGCTAGCTCCATCAAGTCGCTGCCTTCTCCCTCTGCTTCCAAAGCACCTCGCAAGATCGCACGATCCGATAGTGTTGCGGAAGTGCATGCAACCAGC
Organism: Sporisorium graminicola; assembly: GCF_005498985.1. Classification (NCBI taxonomy): domain Eukaryota; kingdom Fungi; phylum Basidiomycota; class Ustilaginomycetes; order Ustilaginales; family Ustilaginaceae; genus Sporisorium; species Sporisorium graminicola. The sequence continues at coordinate 617,781 of NC_043719.1, forward strand.
GCTCAAGCCACTCCGAACAGCACCGCTATCTCGCCTGCATCGGCACGGTCCGACAAACCATCAGCCAGCCGCTTTGGGAGCGTGCGAAGTCGTACCACCAGCGCATCGGCTAAACCGACTGTAGCTTCGCAGCAGCAGCAAAGACGAAAGATTGGAACGCTTCCGATGCTCAAACCAAAGATAGCGCCTGTTAAGACGCTTTTGGACGAAAGACCAATTCATCAACTCAGACCGGCTCTGCTGAACGGCATCACAAACAACGAAAGCGACGATCTCGATTCTGACGAGGACGAGGATGATGATGACGACGACGACGATGAAGATGCTGATCAAGATGGTCTCGAAGGTCCAGACGTCTCTCGCATCCGTACCAGGCGTGTTGCAAGTCAGCGGACTGACAGTACGGCAACCGCCGAGAAAGCCAACTCGACTCAGACCAAGATGCTTCCGCCTGCGCCGGGTATTGTCTCGGCTAATTCGAGGATTCCAAGCTTTGGTAGCAACCCCACAGCAAGACCTGCCGGCCGTCCCCACAGACGCTCTTCCAGCAACAGCGTCGCAATTATGACCGCAGCCCACGAAAAGGAAAACATCTCGCAGATCGGCGCATCGTCACAATCCAACGCTGGATACAAGCGACACAGTGTGGGAGGTGGCTTTGGAGCTCCAGGACGAATTCGATCAAGCTTGCCGCTCGCCGTGTCTCAGCCCGTTCCCCAAACAAAGATGTGCAGTCCTTCGCAAACACTAGTCGAGCTTGAGGGTCATACAGAGACGAACAAGGCCGAGATCCTGCAGCCAACCGAGAGGATACCTGCATCACCTACAAAGACGTCGTCTCTCTCTGCACTTCGTTCGCGTGGCTTGCAGACCGACTCGGCCAGGGAAGCCAAGTTGAACACAGGTGCAGGTACGGAATCTGCCCTTCCGTCGCGCCCGAGCAAGCAAGATCTCGGCATTCGCGCCTCCATCATCCACGCCAATCCCGTACATCCTTCCATTCTTGCACTCCAAGCCGCCAGAGGCACTCAGCATCAACCAATCAGCACACCAGAGGCCTTGATCAAGGCAAAGAAGAGACTCAGCGGTGCACTCCTCTCTTCATCTTCATCCTCTTCTGCGCTCAGCTCTGTGGGCTCGAGCACTTCACCCTCTGAACGCATCTCGAGTCTGGCAAGGTCGTCATCCATCAACAAGTTTGGTACGCAGATGAAGTTGCAGACTGCACCGCGTGTCGAGTCGAAACAGTTGCAAGGCGCACAAACAGCTGCTGCCGCTACCGTGACGTCTTCTCCTTCGACATCGACCCTGCCGCGATCTGGTTCTAGGTCGCCCATAAAGTCTTCGCTCTTGCTCTTCCCGACGACGAAGCAAGAGTCTGCAGATAAGGGCCAAAGAAACGATACAGTATCGGCTCCGACCTGTAAGTTCGTCGCTTTGCCAGATACGCCAGGCAGCGCCCTTGCCCAGCGCAAACGTGTTTTATCGTCAAGCGAAATCGATGCGAATCTTCTGGCAAGTCTTAAGGTCGTTGCGCAGAAAGCCAACCTCAAAGTAGTCGACTTGCTCGACGACGAAAGGCAGCAGCAGCCAGATGCCGTCGAGACAACCTCGGCGCCTGCCCGAGAGGACAAGGCTGCCGTGCATGCAAGATCACGAAGGGAGGTATCCGAGGAGCTCGAAGCATGGGCTGGCGATGTATCCGTCGATCTAATGGCATTGGATCTGGCGGCTGGCTCACCCGTGTCCGACGTCAGCATGCTCAGGTCGCCAGTGTTGCGCGACGGGGTATACCTGGACACTCCGCCGAGTGTACTTGCTGCTGCGACAAGGGAAAAGTCTACATTGACCGCCTCTCAGCTAGACGACAATCTTGCGGAAGATGCCATCAAAGACGACGAAGAAGAAGAAGGAGCACAGGTCGACGAGGATGGCACAGATATCTCGTGCGCTTCACCATCACTTCGAGCTGCTGCTGCCATGCGTTTTCCGCGTCGGCCCACCGATGTAGCCAAGGGCAGCAGTGATCAGACGGTTGAGACGCCGATGCGACGTCAAGGCTACAGGAACGTTCCCTCGATTCCTTCGACACCCTTCCCATCCGCGGCTTCTGCTTATGCAATCTCGCCGTCCAAGAGCGCACGTGCTTATCCACCTTCTGTTGCCATGTCCGCCAAGACCCGATCTCGTTTGAAAAAGGCGCTCCGAGAATCGCTCGGTCTTGAAGCCCACTTTGCCTCAATCAAGCTAGCACCTCACAACGATGACGATAACGCTGCGGGGAGTGCCATTCGTTCAAAGGAAGCAGGTGCGGAACAGAAACCGGACCAAACTTTGGCAGGACCAACTGCAGTGAAGGATTCCGGAGTACGTAAAAGCATCAGTGCGATGTTGCTGACCGAGGACGATCGATACCTAGACGAGCTGGTCAGCGCGGTTGCTCGGATTGGACTGGAGGACTTGGCACCTGATCAGTCCGCGCATTCCAACGAGACTGTCGCTCACTCTGAGCCAACTTCCCCAGTGGTAACCGTCGAGGCCGTCACCCCACCACCAGAAGCGCATCCTTCAGGATCGGAACTTCAGACGCAGCTCTCGGCGGCGTTGTCCGAACTCGCCGTGGTCCGCTCGCAGTTGCAGCACTCGCAAACCCACACCTCGGAACTGGAAGCACAACTCGCGATGCAGACTGCCTCTGTCGCACGCACTCAACGCACACAAGCGCTCCTGGAAACGGATCTCGGAACACTCAAGGGTGAGATGGCCGGGGTAGAGTGGGGCATAGCTAAAAGCGGCTGGGCGAACGCTAGAGTGGAAGCGCTGGCGGAACTGGAAGACGTTCGGGTGCAGAAGGATGTCATGCTCGTTTTGGGTGCGCAGATGGGTGTTTGGCAGCGCATGATCCGGGCAAGAGTGTAAAAGCACGAAATTGCAGTACCTGCCGACCCCGGGATGTTGTAGAGTGGCGGTTCGCAATCTAAGTGACTCAACTAACAGCGGGTGTGCACGCCAAAAGCGGATGATCGACTTTGAAGTTCCCAGAGCAATCAGCGCGAATGTGAGAGCGGGGTGCCGAGCAACTGCATGACACACGGCTGCGTCAGCTGTGACTTGTGGTCGATATGAAGTGTTGGTGGGGCTGTCGCAACACTCGGCGTGTGTGGTTGTGTGGGGTTGCTGATCGCCGGTCGCCGCTTTTGCTTAGCGAGGCGTCTGTTGGTACTGCGGTGATCAGAACCGGCCCGCCACGATCACCGCTGGCATCGGTGGCAATACGTCACAGCGACTCCATCGAGTGAATTGAGGTGCCCTTTCCTCAGCGGCGAGAATGGTGTGGGGCAATATCGCTGCTGGTGAGGACCACACCATCCTCATCTGGTGAACTAAGCAGCAGTCGATGGTCGAACGGTTTTTCATTGTTACCCCTGCTAACCTGCCTCTCCTAGCAAAGAGATTCGTTGTCAAAGCTACCGATGAAGGAGGTTGCAAAGGGCGGCGGTTTTGGCTTCATTCGTTCACTGCCGCCCACACAGCCCGCACTGCTTTTTGGTTAACGACGACAGGGGGCGTGGGCAGTTGAGTGCCTGTAACATCGTCAGGAACCGTAGTTTACCTGCGTGCACGTGAGGGATGCGTGAGACTCTTGCGATAGGGACACGAAGCTGCACGAGGTATGAGAAAGCCAAAGCGTTTCCTTTGTGATCGGTGTGCTATAAAAAGCTCCCTCCCACCGTGTTCACCAGCGGCTTTCCACAAGAGTCTTTCGCCCTCAAACCATCTCACTTCCGTTCTGGTGCTCTGGTAGCACCCTCATTTTCCTTTCGTTCTTTCCCGTCCCGTTCCCTACCCTTTCTTTCGTTCTTTGCGATGCAACGGCTACTCGTCTGGCATTTCGGCCCGACCCTCCTCCTCGTCACCCTGTCTCTGCTGGCTTTCTCATCTGCCGACTCTCCCGGATACCTCGACTATGACGCCCTCTTTCCCCGCTACTACAGATCCGCATCGGACGAACTCTGCTACCACAATGGTGTGCGCTTCACCAATTGCGAAGCTGACCACGGCAAAGTTGTCAAGCTCGACAGCGTTTCACGCACCCAGCTGCACGAGCTTGTGGAAGCCAAATCGTTTGCTCCCGGATCCATCAAAGCGGTAGTCAATGTAATGTTGGTGGATCTGGATCGATCGCTCTCCGGTAGCGAAGCTGTCTCTGTCTCAGGACCGGACTTGAAAGGTGCAGCGGCGGCGATGGCGCGAAACAAATCCGGCGCGCCTTCGGGCAACGGAGTGGCGGTCAAGCAGAGCGAATTCGATCCAAGTGTCGCTGGCGCTGCTGCGGCGAGGAAGCTGCACGCCCCGCCTGTCACCCGAGGGGAGGAGACGTGCTACCTCGACTGGCTCAAGAGTAAAGTCTACGGCCAGGCGGAGATAAACACCGTGCTCAACGAGCTCTACGTGCGACATGTGGCGATCACTCATGTCAGTACGAAAGTGTATGACGTCGAGAGTCCCACGGGCTGCTATGTAAACCCTGCCGATCCCTTGAACCGCCACAAGCGTTCGCTGGGAGATGAGGACGGTGATGGCGTCCGGGACGATATGGAGGTGTACCATCCGGTCCTGAACACGCATTTGCACGATCCTTGGAAGAAGTATAGGCAGTTCCACCAGGAACACTTGCTCGAACCGGGCGAGTTCGGTCATCGAAAGCGCTCGATGGGCAATGGCTGGCTCGTGGGAGGACGACATCATGTCAAGCGCGGCGAGAAGAACCAGAAAACCTACGTGCCGACTTCGACATTCGACGACGAATCCACTTACCAAAACGGCATACCCTCTGCGCCAGTGCAACAAGGCTCTGCCGGCGCCGGCGTAGCAGCTGCTGAAGGCGGATTTGGCGGTTCAGCCATCTCGAGCAAGCCTCACGGATTCGCAGCCGGCGTCACGGGCGGTGGTTCCGCCACCCCGATTGTCCCCAAGGACATCCACGAGCTCACCAAGCTGCTGCTGGACCCTCAACCGCAGGTGATCCACCTGGACAAGGTGTACGACTTCCGCGGCTCGGAGGGTGTCTGCACGGACTGTCCCGTTTGCATCCCGGACTCGTATGCCAAGTGTCCGGGCAAGGGACAACTGGCGGTTGACGACGGTCAGGGATGGTGCAAGGGTCGGCCTCCGACGAAAGTGACGTATGACAAGGCTGGGGTGACGCCGATCCGGGTGGCGTCGAACAAGTCGATCATCGGCATCTCACCCAACGCCGCAATGCGCGGGAAAGGCCTGCGCATCGCACACCACCAGAACATCATCTTGCACAACTTCCGCATTGACGAAATCAACCCTTCCACCATATGGGGCGGCGACGGCGTCATCCTCTATGACACGGACCTGGTCTGGATTGACAAGCTCACCTTCTCGCACATCGGGCGGCAGTTCATCGTCACAGGCTACCTACCCGCCGGCCGCGTCACCATATCGAACTGCTTCTTCGACTGCAAGACCAAGTGGTCGGCGACATGCGATGACTCGCACTACTGGACTGTCCTTGGCTACGGAAAGAGCGACCGGGTGACGTTCTCGTGCAACCTGATGCAGCACTGTTCCGGGCGTTCGCCGCGCATTGCCAACCCGGACAATGAGGCGGGCGACAGCGTCTGGCACGTGGTTAACAGCGTGTTCGACGGCAATACGGGGCACTCGCTCGACATGGGCCCCGGCATCTCGGCGCTGATCGAGGGCAACGTGTTTACGGATGTCGCGCAGACCAGCCTGCACGAGTCGAGTCCTGGCCGTGCATTTGCGCCGAGCGACAAGGGTGTGTGCAGCCAGTGCAAGGGTCCGCTGGGGAGAGACTGCCAGCCGAACGCGTACAGGAATGCCCAGCCGGTGCCGAGCACCACGAGCGCCGCCCAGGTGCTGAAGGACGTGGCGGGCGAGACGTTGGGCGAGGCGCTCCCCCCCGGTCAGGTCGTGGCCAAGGTCGGCAAGACGGCGGGCTGCGGGGCAGGCAAGCGTGACGGTGGTCTGAAAGCGAGTATGTGTGCAAGGAAGAAGCGCGAATAAGTTGTTCATCGTCAAACCCTCAATCCCACTCCCATACTGCCTCTTGTGAGAGCTGTGCATTTCGAACTGCATCAGGCGCAACTCAAAGGAGCAGTTCGGCACATCATCGTGACTCGTCTATCCAACGAGTCGCTCTTGGTTTCTGGCAATTCTGTGAGTAATCTCCTGCGCAAGGACGGTCGCAGGGGGCGCATCGGTCAGGAGCCGATCCGCATCCAGGAGCAAGCTTGAAACGCGTTCGGACATAGGTAGAAGAGCGGTATCCAGAAGATCATCGAGTAGGTCCATTGTTGCTTATTAAATCTTCAATCACAAGACAGTTGCGTCTGTCATGAAAAGTCTAGGCCATCTGTTCATCGTCAAAGATGGCGACTTTGGGCTTGTACCCGGTAGCGTCGGAGATGAGACCTCTGTTCATGGTGCTCGCCGCCAAAGGGAAGTAGGCGTTTCCCTTGCGATCGAGGATGATGGCTCCACCAACACCCTTTGTGCTTCCATAGAGTTGCGCCATCTCGGTCATAGCCGCATCTATGGCCTGATCGAACGATACGTTACCGTACTTGATACGATGAGCTAAGGAAGAGGCAAAGTTGGTGCGGAGGAAAAAGTCGCCATCCCCCGTGCCTGAAATGGCGATGGCTTGTTCTTGCATCCCCAGCTTTGAGCTGGTGTTGCGTCTACAGAGGATGTTGTCAAGGAGGCGTCGGAGGCGAGAAGACTTGTGGCGGTGCAGAGTAGGCTGGGAAGACCAGGAATCTGCCCAGAAACCAGAACCGACAGACGGGGTATCGCCAATGCGTCCGGGATACTTGTTCGTTTTTCCACCTGTGGAAGTGGCGACAGAAAGGTGACCGTTGGAGTCGAGCGCAACTGCTCCGACTGTTCCCTGGGGGAGAAAGTCGGTGAGGTGAGCGTAACGGTCAAAGATGGACTGGTCTTCATGCTCGTGTTGGACTGGGTGTTCGGGGTCCGGGTCCATGGCAGAGTCCGAGTACGCCGGTAGGTCTGCACCTTGCTCTTCAAAGGTCTCTGACCTGACACCAGCTACATCAGCAAGCTTCGAGTCGAGACCCTGCTTGTGCTCTAGCCACCTCCTCTTGGTCCAGTAGTACTGCTTAGTGACCTTTTCAGTGCCGTGCTTCCATCCAGCCTCCTCTGCAGCTGCACCCGAGTAGAAAGCGTGTCCGCCCAGCTTCTTGTTATTCTCGAGCAAGACTTTGGTGAGCAAGATGGGGTTCTTTGTTCTCCGCACGCCCGTGACAGCGACGGTCTTGGAGTTGAAGCCAGGTTGGGTGGTCATCAGGGAGCTCTCGCAGACAGTGTGTCCAGCCAGATCGAACACAGCGCCTTTGCCAGCGTTGAAGAGAGGCGAATCTTCGAGCTGCAAGACTGCATGGCAGACGGCGTCGAGCGAAGTGGTATGATTCTTCTCGTAGGTCGTGAGCAGGACAGTTTGCAGGCGTCGACGGTAAGCAGCGAGGAGGTCGGCAGGCATATCCGGGGTGGTGGTGCCTCCCGCCCCACCATGAATGGCCAAAGCAACGATGTGCGGAGTCGAGAGGCCTTTCTCGACATCGGAAGCTGCCTCGTTGCTGCGAATTGTCATGTTCGTACTCTTCCACGCGCAGAATGGCTTGAAGGAAAGGAGATGTTCGGGGTGAAGGGAATCGAGGCACAACCTGCTTTGAGTGCACAGACCGACGGTTGAATGATAAGGGTCCATCCAACACGAGTTGCAGCCGAGCACGCTGCTCCCGTCCAGGTCGCCGAGATTTTGCCGAGAGGGACTACGGTGTGGATTATAGGGATCTGACATGGTTAAAGAGCGGTACGCACCAACTGGGCCGATCCCGTAGCGACAGACGTCTCTGGAGCGATCTGTTGGGCCAACATGACAAGAGCGACTCTCGTTATCAGATTAGCATCGGACTCTCGTGCTTTCGCCTTGCAGGTTGTTTGCTCGTTCGCTGCCCACCTTGGAGCGCTGGCTGGGACACAGCGGAGGTCCGAGATTCGTTCGAAATCTGATAAAACGAACTGCCTTTTTTGACGCAGTCGAGCATCTGCCAAGCCTTCCCAGACCCAATCAGCTGTTCCCACAGGTTGCAAACAGCATCGCAAGAACGTGTTGTTGCATGGCAAGCGAGCTTAGCATCGGAAGAGGTCGGACACCAGGCATGTGATTCGGCCCGCTTTTCCTCTCGACAGCGAGCTCTTCTCGTTTTAGAGGGCTAGGATGTTAGAGTGGATGCTTCGGCAGGGGGCGTTCATTCCACAGGATCACGCTAAGTGAACCCTTTACCCAAACCCTCTTCCCACAGAGAGCTACGCGCAACCGCGCAACTCGCCCATTCGGCGTGTCGCTTAGCTTCGTTATTGACGCCGGGCGTGTCTTACTCTGCTGCGACAGGCTTGCGCCAGCGGGCACGTCGGGGCGAAGTTTTGTGTGCTGTGCTGTGCAGCCTGTGAGGTCAACAAGGGTCCAGGGCGGCAGCGACCTCAATGTAGCGCGGCATTGAGCCTCTTTTCTTTTCATGCACGACGATGTATATCCCGGTCACAGTCTCACCACAACTAGCCAATTAGGGTCTGTTGTGGCGACGTGACCTTGAGGATGTTAGAATGCCAGCCGGCTTGGTCTGAGCCTTGGTGTGTGTACTTTCGGCGGCTGTCCCTGCCCTGGAGGCCTCTGGCTTGGCGGAAGGAGGTATATATCACCGCAACGCTCTTGGATTGACTCACCAACGTCGACACCTCTCCCTCTTGACCCATTCTCTCTGTACTTTGGACAAAGATGCTTCCAACACTGACCAAGCGACCCTCAATACCTTTGCGCAACTGGCTTGCACAAAATCACGCCAACCGCGCGGCAGCAGCACATCGCACGTTCTACTCGGATCTGTACGAGAATGAAGCACATCTATTCGACCTACACCGAGACGAGGGCCGACCGACGGTCAACTCTGCTCCGTCGAGCTTCAACGCGAGAACACAGCAGTCTTCGCGTTTCAGCACGAGTCCGCGCTCGGCTTACGAAGTGGAGCGTCAGATGCAAAAGGTGAGTCGAGTTGTGTCGACGTGACGATGATGATGATCATGATGATGCGATCCGTTTAGCTCAGAGAGAGAAACAACATCGGAGCGACCAAGTTCGACTGGAGCCACGCAAGAATCGGCTTCTCTGGACAGCTTCCACAGCGCTCTATCTCGGTGACGTGAGCCTTTCAACTCGGCAATCGAAAAAGGGAAAACAAAAAACAAAACAAAAACAAAAAAAAAGAAAAGAAATTCATTCAGTTGTGATGGAAAGAAACATCGCGAAAATCTCCATTTTCATGCGATGAAACTCGGAAGCAAAGAGAGAGCGAGTCACAATCCCAGTTCCAGTCCCTATCCCAGTCACTTTCAGATTGGCGATAAGCTGGGACAGCCAGCTCGCTCTCGAGTTTTCTTCCGATTGTTACTTTCCTTCTCATGCTTCTCTCCCTCTCTCTTTTCTATCACTCGCCGTCGCATTGATTTGCGTCGCTGTCACCCGTCCATGGCTTCAGAAGCGCTATCGTCAACCTGCACGCTTGGCTCTTAATACAGCAGGACTGTGCAGGGAGCCGATCAGCAGCAGCGCATCGCAATCTTTTCTCATCGTCGTCTTGCTGCTTGGCATGCTCGGCTTCGTTCCGACCCGCTGACTCTGCTTTCCTTCTGTTCGTCTTGTCTGCTCGGACTGTTCCGACACTGCTTATCTGCTGCTCGCCACCATGTCGAAACGCATGCAGAATCTCATCATGGAGATCCTCCAAGCGCAGCCTTCGCTCAGAGACTCTAAAACGTACCTCAACAGCTTTGCACCGCGCAAAGCACCGCCACGCAAGCCACAAACACCATCTCAACTCAGCAACAGCAGCATCACAGCATCCTCATCGGCATCACCCTCCACTTCGCAAGACACGCTCGAGCACCCGCCATTCCCCATTCCACCCAACATTGCTCATCCTGGTAGCCTGCACAATCCGTCCACCACCACTTGGGACCCGCAGCACTCAATATCGCTTGAGAACGACCCTCATGCCAACGTCGCTTCCACCACTGCGTCACCGCCCAACTTGCCCAAGGCCATCCTCGACATCTTGAACGAGCATAAGCAGCGCTCCGCACCCGATGCCTCTACTGACACCAACACCTCGACCACAACTGCACCACACCATGTCACTCCTCAGGAGAGCTCGACTGTAGCTATTCCACAGGTCACCCCTGTCTCAGATGCATTGGCCGACTCGCATACCGCCCTGGTCAAGGTGCAAGGTCCCTTTACCGATCGTCAGCTCGATTCGATCGCAGAAGGTCTCGTCTACCTCAAGCGTCTCGGTCTCGTCAGCGTCGTCGTTGTTGATCAGGATGATTGGCCAGAGATCTCGGCCGACATTGATCGCAATGGTCAGCTGGTAGTTGGCAGGGACGAGCTCGAAGACCAACGCATGGGCGACTGGCTGGCTGCTCATCCCTTGCCTGCTTCTGCGATCAAAGGCAAGCAAAAGGCCAATGAGCCGTGTCGGTCCAGCTTGCTCGGTCGTAAGCAGGAACGCCTGCGCAAACGCATCATGGCAGAAACCTTGCGCCTCGCAGACAGTCTCAATCGCAAAGGCGCCATGGCTAGGCCCTTCCCGCAGGCCATTGTCAAAGTCGACGCCCACACTGCTGCCCAAGTCGAGGCACAGGCACGAGAGTTCCAGCATACACAGACCTCCGGTGCTGCTCAGCCAGGCGATGCCGTCGTAGCTGGGTCGTCGCCCACCTCGCCCACCATACATTACGGCAGTGGCGGCGAGCAGCGCCTTCGTCCACCGCTGGTGTCCGATGACAACCTCTCGTCGATCAGATCGGCGCTCGCATCCAATCAGATCCCTGTGCTCGCTCCCTATGCTCTCTTCGAGAACGAAAAGGACGGCACACTCGAGACGCTCTGTGTGCGCGCCGACGACGTCATGGTGGCTCTGGCCCGCGACATGGTGGTAGCCGCCAACCGATCGCTTGAGGAACAACAGGCAGCTGACGTCTCAGCCTCGTCGTCTTCGTCAACAGCCAACGCCGACCCGCTCGCCGAATTGATGGGCGGAGGGGTCGACATGATGCCATTGCGGCTCATGGTCATCAACCGGGAAGGCGGCATTCCATCCCACGCTCGTGGGGGTGATCCTCATTTGTCCATCAACTTGGCGTCCGAATACCACCAGATCAAGCAGTCCTTCGTTTGGGACCACACGCATCCCACCGCGCTACGCAACCTTGACGCTATTTCGGACTGCCTCTCGTACATGCCTCAGACCTCGTCCGGTGTCTTGGTCACACACCGTTCACCCCGCTCGCTCATCGCCAACCTGATCACCAACAAGGCGGCACACAGCCCTTCGTTGCCCCATCGGCTGCTCGCCAACAAGCAGGACGTGCGTCACACGCCCACCATCGTTCGTCCCGGTCTTCCTATCAAAGTGATCCAGGAGTTTGACAAGATCGATCTGGACAAGATGACGGCCTTGCTTGAAGCCTCGTTCCGACGCAAGCTCAACCAGCAAGGCTACTACGACAGGCTGCGCGAGTCACTCGACTTTGTCATTGTCACCGGCGACTATCAGGGCGCGGCGATCGTCACCAAGGAGTATGCGCCGGACGACGACCGCACTGCCGTCGAGCCCATTGCATACCTCGACAAGTTTGCCGTGCTTCCGTCTTTGCAAGGCTCGGGTACCGTTGATTTCCTGTGGGGAGCGCTGCGTGACGAAGTGCAAGGTCTCGGTCTGCTGGATGCGCTCAACGATAACGGAGGCAGAGGAGGCTACGGCAAGGGCCGCGATCTGGTGTGGAAGTCACGCTCCAACAATCCAGTCAATCGGTGGTACTACGAGCGCTCCAATGGCTTTGTTCGCATCGACACGGATGTCAAGGGTACGGGCTGGCAGCTGTTCTGGTGCGACGCCGAGGACAAGCTGGCGCGTCTGTCGGGTGAGCGTCGACTCTCGGCGTCTGCATCCAACTTGGAGGAGGCAGCCGCCATGGCCCACGACGATATCGAGCTGGGACACGCATTCGACGACGAGTCGGTCTCGCCTTCCGTCGAACGCGAACGCTGGACCGGCACCGCTTCGTCGGACCAAACGGGCATCGAAGCGTACGAACGCAGTCGACGTCTTTCCAAGCCCACGTTTGACTCGCACCTCCATCGTGGCAGCATGGCAAGTCTCGGAGGCGGCAATGGCGGCGGTCGCAGCGATTTGACGCTGCTTCCCATCGTTGCACCCGAGGAAGGAGGCAGGCTGTTGCGGTGGGCCAAGTGCATGAAGACGATCCAAGGCGCTTGGGCCGACTAACACACATTTTGAAGAGACATCTATCTAGCCGGAATAACTTGCATTCACTCGCACTCTCTGAGGGTGGTGTTCATCGTGTGTGTCCTGCTGCTTGCCTGTACATGGTCTGCTTCTGAGTCTGGAACGGTTGCACAGACTGGTGATCAGAATGAGGTGTGAGTTGTTTGCTGGCTGTCTCGCCTCCACTTGCTCTTTCTCAGGGTCTCAGTGTCTTCGGTAGCCTAAGAAAAACACACGCGCTCGGCTCAGCCGAATGCAACAAGTGTTGGTGTGTCTTTCTCATTTCGGAAGATCCGCGCTTTGGCTGTCTTTAGCTGACTGAGCCTTTTTCCTCATTGATTCTACTCGCTGCCTTGCCTCTCGACGTCCACCATCTCTTCTCAAGGAACCAGCCCCGGCTCTCGTCACGCCAGTCCGGGCTTCAAAGCGCAAGCAATCATGGCTCGGCTCACTCGCCGTACAGGCACGCAAAAGTCGGCGCCGGCTCAGTCGCAGCAAGACAGCCAGGAACATGATCAGCTCGCGTCCTCCTCTTCTCAGCAGCAATTGAGTCGCAGCGATAGAACTTCGAGAACAAGAGGTGTGGACCAGCAGCAAGACATCGCCGACGCTGAATTGCAAGAAGAAGCCGACGAAGCAGCCGATGACGATCAGGGCGACGACCCGCTAGCCGACCACCAAGACGACCATGCTCGACCACCACCTCCTTTACCATCGTCCACCTTCGCAGCCCAGAGCGAGGCGGATCACATCAAGATCATGCTCGCCACCGACAACCACATCGGCTACATGGAGCGCGACCCGGTGCGTGGGCAAGACTCCATTCGCACCTTCGAAGAGATCCTACGGCTTGCCGTCCAGCACGAAGTCGATTTTATTCTGCTTGGCGGAGACCTCTTCCACGAAAACAAGCCAAGTCGAGCCACGCTGCACCAGACCATGGCGCTGTTGAGGCAGTATACGCTCGGCGACAAGCCTGTCTCGGTTGAGTTGCTCAGCGATCCCAACGACGGAGCGCTACCTGGAAAGGATTTCCCGGCCATCAACTACGAAGATCCAAATCTCAACGTTGGCATCCCAGTCTTTTCGATTCACGGCAATCACGACGACCCGCAAGGTGTAGGCGAGGCGGGTGCGCTCTCTGCGCTCGATCTGCTGTCCGTCTCGGGTCTCATCAACTACTTTGGAAAGATTGAGCTACCCTCGGACGACGCCGCTGCTGGCACGTCGGCGGCGAGGACGGCACGAGGCGGAGCATTTCAGGAAAAGGGCATTCGCATCAAGCCTGTGCTGCTGCAAAAAGGCCAGACCAAGCTCGCACTCTACGGCATGGGCAACATCAAAGACGAGCGTATGCACTTCGAGCTCCGCGCCAACCGCGTGAGAATGTATCGACCGCAAGAGGACCCAGACTCGTGGTTCAACATCCTCTGTGTGCACCAGAACAGGGTGGCACACAATCCAAAGGCGTGCGTGCCCGAGACCATGTTTGACGACTCGATCCATCTCGTGGTATGGGGACACGAGCATGAACAGATGATCCAGCCGCAGCCGGTGACCGAGAAGCGATATCACATCACCCAGCCTGGTAGCAGCGTCGCGACGAGCCTCAGTCAGGGCGAGACGGTGGAAAAGTGCGTGGCCATCATCCACGTCGAGAAGACGGATTTCTTGATCGAGCCCATCCCGCTGCAGACGGTGAGGCCATTTGTAATGGACGATATGGTGCTGTCCGAGGAGCTCGAGGATGCAGGCTTGTCGTCGGAGAGGAGCGACATCATTAAGCTACTGCGTAAGAGGGTCGACGGGCTGATTGTGCGTGCCAATCAAGAGTTCAAGGAGCGATACCCTGGGCGCGAGATGCCGCTTCCGCTTGTCCGACTGCGCGTCGAGTACACCAATCAGGAGATCAGCAATCCGCAACGCTTCGGCCAGGAGTTTGCGGGCAAAGTGGCCAACCCGAAAGAAGTGCTTCAATTCACCAAGCGCAAGAATCTCAGGAGTGGGCGCCGTGGCGAGCAAGATGGTGCCAACGCGTCCAGCGCCTACGTCGATGTGGAAGAGGAAGGCTTGCTGCCTGTCGAACGCCTAGAAAAGGTCGACGTGGGCAAGCTGGTGCAGGAGTACTTGCAAGCGCAGAACCTTGACATCTTGAATCCGGATGGCCTCGAAGGTGCGGTGCTCAACTTTGTCGAAAAGGACGACCGCGATGCCATCGACAGCTTTGTCACCAAGATGCTCAGGAACACGGTCAAAGGGTTGGTGACGATCGATCCAGAAGAGTCTCGTATTGATGGAGAACTGGAGAGGTTGCGACAGCAGCAGCTGGAGCAGAGGCGGGAGATGGAGCTCGATGCGGACGCGAATGCGAGGAGGAGCACAGCGGCGAGAAGGGGAGATGACTCGGATGATTCAATGATGGACGATCTGGAACCTCCGGTACCGCGTGCTGCTGCGTCGGCGAGAGCGACGGGAAGAAGCCGCAATGCGCCGGCTACCAACTACGAAGATCAGGATGAGGATGAGGAGGACGAGTTCGATGACGGAGCAAGCGTGGCAAGCAGCACTCGCAGGGGTACTACAAGTAGACGTGGAGCTGCGTCGACCTCGACAAGCAGAGCGAAGAAGGCCCCTGCTGCGAGAGCCCCAGCTCGAGCACGAGCACCTGCCTCCACATCAACGTCACGAACGGCTGCAGCGGCACCAACATTTCTGGGACCGGAATCAGCGTATGCAGAACAAGACGAAGAGTCTGATGTTGCCATCGACGAGCAAGCTTCGACACCGGCCCCACCGTCAACCCGAGGTCATGCTAGCGTGCTCGATCTGCTTAGCAGGCAGAGCGCATCTAATTCCAAAGCGGCCAGAGGTCGCACCAAAGCTGCTGCACCTGCAATGGCGGCAAGGAGCAGTAGAGGTGAGAAGCAGAATACACAGCGTCAGCGCACGCAACAGCAACAGCAACAGGAGAGCATTCGGATCAGCGACGACGACGAGGGGGATGCGATCGTTGACGATGACGAGGATGAGTTTGTCGAGCCTGCGGGGCGGACTGCTGGACGACGCGCTGGCCGGCGGTGATCGAGTTCCAAACAAGATGCACTTCTCACTAGCAACGTGTCGATGCAGAGCAAAACCTGATGTGTGGGCTAACAACAGACAGCGACACGTGGAGCGGCAGGCGGCAGGATCGACGTGTTTCTTTTTTGTATGCCAGCCTTCCCGCTTCTCGGCGTTCCTGCTTGTGCCACGCGCGTGTGCAGATAAAACCACGGAGGTGAGTGAGGTGACCTGAACAGCGAAAGTCGAAGTCGAAGTCGAAGTCGAAGTCGAAGTCGAAGTTGCTCCAGCCGAGATTTCAGCGTCGACGGCCAATGGACGAGCTGGAAACGGCTTCAGGATTGCAATACACGGTATTCCGAGGAGTGAAACGCTGTTTCCACGTCGATGCCTACGTGGTCTGAAAGGACGGCGTCGAAGGCTGGTTGCCTTGCTGTGAGGGCTATCTTGCCGAGCGAGGTGCATGGCGGATTCTTTTTTTCGACTCGGAATGGACCCTGAGCGCACGCACAGACAAGCAGCAGGCTTTGAACGTGCTTGCTTCCATCTTTCCTGTCTTCTCACCATCAAACACAACACCCACCACTAGCCGTCCTCGTCCGCGCCCACTTCCTCCGTCGCAACGCGCAAAATGACATCGAATTACGCGGACCGCAAGCACCCTGGAACCATCTGCCTGTTCGACGTCGACGGAACGCTCTCGCTTGCCCGTCAGTCGATCCTCCCCGAATTCCACGCATTGCTCGCCACGCTCCGCAAGCAGTGCGTCATCGGCGTTGTCGGTGGCAGCGACCTGAAAAAGGTGCGCGAACAGCTTCAGATCACGGCAACGGACTTCACTCAAGAATTCGACTACGTATTTGCCGAGAATGGATTGACGGCATTCAAGGATGGTCAGCAGTTGGCTTCGCAGAGCTTCATCGGATGGTTGGGCGAAGAAAAATACAAGAAGCTCGCCAAGTTTTGCCTGCGGTACATCTCCGAGTTGGAGCTGCCCGTGATGAGGGGTACGTTCATCGAGTTCCGTAATGGCATGATCAACGTCTCGCCTATTGGAAGGAATGCCTCGTAAGTCGTCGATCCTTAAATACACCTCACCTCTCACGTACCATCGCTAGCGCAGATGACACTGACACGTTCCTACTTGCTCACTGCCCCCGGTACAGCATCGACGAGCGTATCGAATTCGAAAAGTACGACAAGATCCACAACATCCGCACCACGTTTGTCTCGGCGCTCAAGCAGCAATTTCCCGACTATGGCCTCACATACTCGATCGGCGGACAGATCTCGTTCGATGTCTTCCCGCACGGCTGGGACAAGACGTACGCACTCCGAAACATTGCGCTCCCCGGCAGCGATGTCGAGAACAGCAAGTCGGCACAGGACCTGGGCTGGGACACGATTCACTTCTTCGGTGACAAGACGTACAAGGGTGGCAACGATAACGAGATCTTTGAGGATCCCAGGACGGTGGGGCACACCGTGTTGAACCCTGCGGACACGATGAAACAGCTCAAGGAATTGTTTGATCTGGCTTGAGGCCCGGTTTCTCCCGGGCGTCCAGCATCGGACAGTCACGCTGTAACAAGGGAATGGAGACAATTGCTTCGTCTGCTCGTCATGTTCGAGCTATTGGTTTCACACGCTACTAGAGTGTGCGTGGAACGTGTGGATTGAACTAAGCGTCGGTGAGACGGTGCTTTTTCGGTTTAGCTGCATATGGTTGCCGTAAGAGCCATCTGGCAGTTCCAGCAGAGAGCAGCAGAAAAGATAAAGCCGTGTTAGAGTGCGTACGTCGAGTGCTCATTGGTAATCAGGCCCCGAGTTCCGCGCTTTTGTTGTAACTTTTTTCTTCCTTCTTCTGTCTTGAATGCCGAATGGCCTCCTCTTCCACTCGACACCGGCATCGAGTAGGACCCCAACAATGTGGCCATTCAGCTCGTCATCAGCACCATCATCAGCAGCGGCTTCGGCGGACAAATGCCCGGTCGATGAGGAAACACGCCTGGCATGGCTCAAGGCGAACCCGGGCAAGGCACACCCGTTCCAGCCGGATCCTTCACCTCAACAACAGCAGCAGCCACAGCAAGCAGGACCATCACGCCGTACATCCCGGTACGACAATGAAGAAGCACGGCTGTCAAGCGAACGTGAGATCTCGTCGATACCACGCAGCTATTCCGCCTTGGCGCACCCGACCGCCGCCCAAGCAGCGCACCCGGCCTCGACACCGTCGCCCACGGACGGCGAGGACTCGGACGGCAAGTGGGTATACCCTTCCGCCAAACAGTTCTACAACGCGATGAAGCGCAAGAACCAAAACCCGCAGGTGGCGGATATGGACGTGGTGGTGCCCATCCACAATGCGGTTAACGAGCAGGCGTGGAAGCAGATCTTGGCGTGGGAGCGCATGTGGACGGGTCGGGAGCAGGGTAAAGAGCAGACCAAGCTTGTCTCTTTCAAGGGCAGACCACGCGATGTGACGTGGCGTGCGTGGATGAACGGGCTGGCAGGGTATCAGCCCCCCTTTGACCGACACGATTGGACTGTGGAACGGCCGACGGGAGAGCAGGTGCGGTACATCATCGATTTCTACACGGGTCGAGCGCAGGCTTCGTCGACAGCACCATCAGCACCAGCGGGTGCCCCGAGCATTGCAGACCAGTTTGGCGCAGCAGGGCAACAACAACAACAACAGCAGCAGCAGCAGAGGACAGGGTTGAGCTTCTACCTCGACGTACGACCGGCGCCTTCGACGGTGGAAGGATTGGCCATGCGGTCGACAAGGGTATGGAACAAGTACTTTGGCGAGCCTGGGTCTGCTCCTCATTAGCCCCGGCCTCTCTTTCAAACCAGTTGTGGCTGCCTGCCATCACCGCTCATATCCTCTCTTTGAGACGTCTGTGTGATCTGAATGCCTTCTTCTTGGAAGGTTTGTATCCTGTGCGGCTGTGTGGAGGGGCAAAGGTGTTTTCCTTTTTCGGACGGTAAGATGAACTGCAACGTTCCGTTTTGTAATTGGAAGCGTGATCGTGGGAATTCGAATTGAGAGCCATTTCAAGTGAACGGCTAGCTCGACAGGCCTACCAACCAGCCAAACAGCCCGATTTTCAGGAAGATCTCCAGTAAGCGTACACAGCGGCAGGTCAGGTGTTGGACTCTCTCAGCATTTCGGATTTTTTCTTCGGGTTACGTCGTTCGTTCAGTTGGTGGTATGGATTTCGCTCACCGCCGGACTTGCCGAAGCGCAAGCAGGCAGGCAGTCCGCCAAGGCCAGCAGACGAAGGCACGCAGCAAACAGAAACCCAAAAGCCCGGGCGCAACTTCATCTTGCGTCTCCGGTCATCATCGCGTCAGTGCTGCTGCTTCACCATCACCAGACCTTGAAGCAGTCACTCTTGTCTGCAACTCGGTCGTCCCTCTCTCCCCGTTCTCTTGCCAAATACCCCTTTCTGTTGCGCTTCTTCCGACGATCCTCGCTTGCTGGCTGTTCCACTCTCGGCAGCTTGTCCGACGAGAACGACACCCCGAAACGACACTCGGATCGTGCTACTGATCCAGCTCTCCGGGTTGTCGGAAGCACCTTCTGCTTCGACTCGAAACGCTCTCATTGGACTCAAGGCTGTACTATCATATCCTCACATCCACTCCCGAAAAAAAAAAGCTGTGACCACGGCATCACCGACCGCATACCCATCACGTCGACGCATTGCTTATTCGAGCATCGAGGCTCGTCGCGGGAGTCACTGGCCGCCATACACTTACGTTCTTGACGCTCTCATACAGCCACCTGCCCGCCGCTGGAATGCTCGTCCGTCATCGGTCCTGACCTCCATCCCCGTTCTTCGCACCAGCAATTGCCATCGTTTGCACTTCGCGGTTTGGACATTTCTGGTATCGGTCGCTAGCTAGCCACACACAGCGCCGTCCACCCACATCGCTCCAACCACATGGCCGGCCGACCTGGCACTGCTGGAAGCATGCACGGCCGCATGCTCAACAGCCCTGGTCCCATGCTCGGCAACGGTCTCGGCGGCGATGCCAACAATGCCAATGCCAACGCCAATGGATCCAACGGCGCACCACCACCCGGCATGGGCGGCTCTCTAGCCGGTGTCGATCTCGGCCCGTCGATGCTCTCGGCTGCTGGTCCTCCTCCCAACGCTGGACCCACCATGCCTGCAGGCACCGGTCCCGGAGGCACGCCAACCACTGCACTCAGCGTCTACCACCTCATCACGCAGCTCTGTCAGCGACCCGACCCCAATTCGAGCCAAACCCGCAAGCAGGGTTCTGCCTCGCCTCCTCCCGCTGCTGACGGAACTCCGCCTTCCAGCGGCAACGGAACCAATACGGGCGATGCGCAGAGGGGTCTGCAGCAGCAGAACGACAGCAGCAAAGGCGACCGCGAGGGAGCCACCTCGCCTACCGACCTCGACAGCTTGCCTGGCTCGTCGGCGCAGCGTGAGCATGCGCTGCTCGAGCTGAGCAAGAAGCGCGAACAGTACGAAGACCTCGCTCTGGTGCTGTGGCATAGTTTTGGTGTCATGTCGTCGTTGCTGCAGGAGATCGTGTCTGTCTATCCCCTGCTGTCGCCGCCTGCGCTCACGGCACAGGCCAGCAATCGTGTCTGCAATGCGCTCGCGCTACTTCAGTGCGTAGCCAGCCACAGTGAGACACGTGGCCTGTTCCTGCAGGCGCACATCCCACTCTTCCTCTACCCGTTCCTCAACACGACGAGCAAGACACGTCCGTTCGAATACCTCCGCCTGACCTCGTTGGGCGTCATCGGTGCGCTGGTCAAGCAGAACGACAACTCGGACGTCATCACGTTCCTGCTCTCCACCGAGATCATTCCGCTCTGCCTGCGCATCATGGAGACCGGATCGGAGCTCAGCAAGACTGTGGCAATCTTCATCGTGCAGAAGATCCTGTTGGACGACATGGGACTGGCGTACATCTGTCAGACGTACGAGCGCTTTTATGCCGTGGGCACCGTGTTGAGCAACATGGTCTCGCAGATCGTCGAGAGTCAGGCGGTAAGGCTGCTCAAGCACGTTGTTAGGTGTTACCTCAGGCTGAGCGATAACCCGAGAGCGAGGGAGGCATTGCGCGCTTGTCTGCCCGGGCCGCTGCGGGATGCGACGTTTAGCCAGTTGCTCAAGAACGATCATATCACCAAGAGGTGTCTGGCCACTTTGTTGCTCAATCTGTCGGATCGTGTCGAGCAGTAGGGAGGTGAGGCAAGCAGGAGGAGCATGAATATTTGCAGAGGCAAAGGGTCGATCGGAGTGGCGGGCTCGCTCAGTCTACGACGCGACATTGCTCAAAGGCACTTCGCCGACCACAAAGCAGCGCGACGTTGCTCGTTCGAGACGAGGTACGAGTTCCTCAGCCGCGCATCATTTGGTCTAGAAGGCTCTTCGACGACAGTCCGCATGTGTACAACGCTATAATAGTATTCGCGTTCAGGGCTGGTGAGTTCCAGCTGGACGGGATGCAAAATTTTATTGGCATTGCCTGAACGAGCAGAGTGTACGTCGAGCTTGAGTGGAATTGCGCTTAGTAGATCTGTTGGAAAGAAAACGAGTCAAGTGTCAGTGAGTTCATTGCGCCTTCTCATGTCGTGACAAAACCGGGACCGCTCGCAACTTACCTCGTCAAACGGCCTGGTATCGCCAAAGCAGCTCTCGAACACCTCATCCACAGTCCGTTCCGCCTTTTCCCTATCACCGTTACACGCCGGATTCGCCAAGATGCTAAGCACCGCTCTTCGCTTGACACAGTTCTGGTGTTGGAGTTTGAACCCGTAGTTTCTGCGTTTCAGCTCTCTGGCGAAACCGCAGTCGCCGCTCAAGCTGGCCGCCCTGATCTCGCTGCACGCGTGATGGCGCAGGTTGGACCAGTCGACGAGGAAGCGGCAGTGATCGAACCAGTGCACCATCTCGTGCGACAGCGTGTCTTCCAGATGCGACTTGGAGTAGATCCGGTTCGAGCACAGCAGGATCGACGAGTGGCTCGTCGGTTCCGACGGCAGCGAGGGCGAGAAGCCGCCCGCTATTGATGGTGGGCACGGTGCGATCACTAGTTTCGGCTGTTGCGGTGGTGGTGTTGCGGCTGGTGATGTGGAAGTGGATGTAGATGTGGAAGGGGGACTGGGGAGCGGGGAAAGAGGGTTACAGTCGAGCAAGGTGAGATGCTTGGCCATGAACCGCACCATGGGCGAGGTGCGGAAAAGTTCGTCGGTCCACTGCTCGCATCGTTCACGCTCGACTGTCTCCTGCACTGTTTCGAGATGCCGGGGCGTCGGCGTCGTCATTGTAGCTGGACTTCCTTGGACAAGGCGTCTGAGATGTGTTGAGCAAAATTGTGTTGGTGGACTCGACGAAGAAGAAGCGCCTCCACTACAATCGACAGCTTCGACTTTTTTCCCGAGCAGTCCTCCTTGCTTCTCGTGGCCGGCACCTTTCTTTTCGCGCCTTGTTAGAGCGACGAGCTCCTGTCCGAAATTTCAGGGTCTCGCAAGGATCGGATGTGCCGAGAGCGTGCGGTATGGCCCGTGAACCGCTCGCTCTCTCCATTCTGGCGGGCGGTTCTCTCTCCTTCTCCTTCTCTCTCTCTCTCGTGTCCATACTGTACCAGAACCCACCCTTCTTTGAGGCCACTGTGATAGCTCAGTCACAGGCTCGCCCCAACACCACAATCGAACGTCGGCAACACCTTGATCGACCTTCGTACGTTTGCGATTGGCGACTACTAAGGCACACAGCCATGGGTTACATTCCTTCGTTGGGCTCGTTTGTCCGCGTCGTCGGCGGAGTGCTCGCTGTCAGCCTCATCTCCACCGCCGGTCTGCTCTATCGCTACCAGACCTCGCTCATCTATCCCTCTTCTTTCCCTGCCGGCTCCAAAGCAGAAGTCAACACTCCAGACGAATATGACCTACCCTACATCGAGGAGGAGCTCATCACGCCCGACTCGCAGCGGTTGCGTATCTTTGTCATGCTCCAAGGCACCAAGCTCGCCGCTCGCAGGCCAACGCAGAGGATCCGAGAAGTGACGGACGAGGATGAAAAGTTATCGTCACAGCCGGTCGAGCGCAAGTCGACACCGACGCAGACGGGCATCACACCGCTAGACGTGGTCGATGCCGAGCTGGCGAGCAAGAGGCCAACGGTGCTCTTCTTGCATGCCAACGCCGGCAACATGGGTCACAGACTTCCACTTGCTGCTGTCTTCTTCAAACGTTTTGGGTGCAATGTTATCATGCTCAGTTATCGAGGCTACGGCTTTTCCAGTGGCTCGCCCAACGAGCGTGGCATCAAGATCGACACTCAGACCACGCTCGACTACGTCCGTTCGCACCCGGCGCTCTCGTCCACCATTCTCGTCGCCTATGGCCAGAGCATCGGTGGCGCCGTGGCCATCGACCTTGCCGCTCGCAACCCTGCCTCGGTCCACGCGCTCATCCTCGAAAACACGTTCCTCAGCATTCCCGAGCTGATCCCACACGTCCTGCCGCCCGTGCGACCGTTCGCCTTCCTCTGCAGGGAATACTGGAACTCGGCCGTGGCCATCACAAAAGTCTCATCTAAAGTGCCGGCGCTCTTCCTGTCCGGTCGACAGGACGAGCTGGTCCCACCACCACACATGGACGCTCTGTTCGCCAAGTGCAACAGCTCCGTCAAGCTCAAGAAGGACTTCGCCGACGGCACGCACAACGACACCTGCATCAAGCCCGGGTATTTTGAAGCGATCGGAGAGTTCCTACTAGCGCATGTGGTGACGCTGGTCAATGGCAAATCGTCCGCAGCCGCAGCAGCAGGAGGAGGAGCGGCGGTGGAGAAGGAGAAGGAGCACCATGGTGACAAGGCGAAGAGCGCGACAAAGGAGCCGAGTAGCAGCGACGAGTCGTCCGACGATTGGGTTCAGATGAGCCACTCAGAGGTCAAGGACGAAGTGGGAAAGGCGAAGAAGCTGGCTCAGGATGCAGATGCTCCCACGTTGAGTAAGGTGCCGACCAAGCTTTGAGGTTAGCGACTTGGAGGAGGAGGAGCTCGCTAATTCGATCTCTTGCCGGACTGCTTGGCGAGTATGACGTTGCAACTTCGATCTCATTCACAATACGGACAAGGCTATGTGCGCGGGTTGAACGAGAGATGTGTGTGACTCCTGTGACAAATTCGACTCCCACATCGAGCATCAACAGGTATATAAACCTCGATGTTGGGGCTTGCCAACCACTTCACGACGTGCCGATTCTGTTAGGCGAACCCTTCAGGACGGACAAGTGCCATTTCCCGTGATCAGCGTGGCATTGAGCTCCTTGGCCACAGCCTCGATCGACGACGTATGCGCGACGTCAAACACCTTGTACGCAGGACCGGGCTTGTCGAAGCAGTACCTCCCTGTGAAAGTAATAAACGTCGCTCTGTCCTCGCAGATCGACTCGACGCGTAGATCTTCTGTATAGCTTCCGAACAGAATGGTCTCGGTGGGCGGGTCGTCGGCCACCGCACCGGTCACGTTGATCGGCCCGTTGACGAGGTGCCATTCGAGCTCGAGCAGCGCCGGTCTGTGGATCGACTTGATCAGCTGTTCGTGCAGGATGGTCCCTGAGAAATCGATCTCGCGAATCGAGCCGACTGTGTTGTCCGGACCGTGCGTTGCATTCGGAGGCAGACCGATCTATGGGCGCAACCCAACGGATTCCTTGTCAGCTTTCTTTCTCTCTCTCTCTCTCTCTCTCCCTCACTCTGAGATGGACCAAGTCAACGCGTGGAAAGACTTGAAGATACTTACATACCACACCTCGTCGTAGAACGAGCCTACCTTGGCATAGAACTCGTGCGCCGGAACATCGTACCTCGCAGTATACACCTCAAAGCCTGGCGTCGTGCCTGCCGGACACTTTGGGTCGATCTTATAGTGATGACCGTTGTTGTTGCGTGCGGCGAGATCGGCTGCTGTAAGCGGCGCGGCTGCGCTCAGCAGAGGCATCATACTTGCGACAAGTGCGAGGGTCCACATCGTTCGATGGCTTTGGTTGGCGGGTGATCCAAGGTAGCTGAGGTTCGTGTTGGGAGATGACGATTCCTGACGTCGTATCGTGCAGTGCCTCCAATATAAGGCAAGGAGATCAGGAAACACAGATCCGACCATCCTGTCATCTTTCGGTCTCTGCGACAGGTCACGAACACGAGACCCGAGCATGCCAGCAGCCGAGGTGCGAGTCCGGCTACCGAACGACGCTTGAGCTTGCCCAGCCGATAGCGTTCAGACCTACACGATGGGTCCTCTTTGCAAATGAGAGCCGGGCAACCAAGTTAGCCTTGCTTCGAAAACAGTGCTTGCGGGACCACCAAGAAACAACGCTAGCTGCATCCAGCCGATGCTCGGATCGGCAAAGCACAGCGGTGGTGGCCAGGCAAGCTCATTATCAGCCTCGTTCGAGATCACTGTGTAGGGGCTTGGCTTGGCAGCATGCCAATCTGGTTGTCTTGCGACAAGCATCCTTTGTCTCGCTAGAAGGGGAATGCAAGATTAAGCGGTTTTGGCCCAACTTATGCGAGCGTGTTGAGAGAGTGAAAGCGGGGGAAAGACACAAAGACAGGAGAGCAGCGGCATATCGCAGCTTTGGACGCAACACGGGCGGCTAGCGCGGCTAGAGCGCTGAACGCGGGGCTGCCAATATCGCTTCTGTCACAGATAAACAAACAGTCGTAACACGGCAGCAGCAGCACACAGTTGATGCAGCCGCTCTTCAACCAAGATAGCGAGCGATATGCTAGCTCGGCGGCAAACGCGTTCTCGTGACATTATCTTCAAGGGTCCAATGCAAGCAGCACTAAAGGCGAGTTTGCCGCGCCAACCGCGGCTTCACAGCTCATGTTCCTGTGTAAGGCAGCCAGCCGTACCGTTTTATGCCCTTGATTCAGCTCCGCCGGCAGCTGGCTCTCTCTGCTGTGCATCTTGCAGCGTATCCAACCCTGCCCGCATGACCATTCTAATCTCGCATTGACAGTCCTGTCCATGTACAATGCATGCTTTCTCTCTCGTCCTGCAGCTTTGCACCCCCACCCTATGCGCGGCTATTCCAGTCTACTTTGAGACCCTTTCGGACCATTAGATGAATCTGTTATCAGCACGTAAGCAGTCGCGCACAGCCGAGATAGACCTTCTACTCAAGGTTGCCCCATATACTTTTGTGGCAGCTGTCCACTGTGCCTGCATTTGAGAGTCTGAAAGCTTGAATCGTTGCCGCGAGTCGGTACAACACTCTTGGCCAAAAGACGACTGTCGGTATCGCTTTCGAACCCCGCTGGCAACTCTCCATCGCCACAGAGCCGCTTAGGCTTGATCGAGCAAGCACCGATACCGCTTGCTTAGCTCCAAGGTCTTGGCGGACTTCGGGTGCTAACCCTCACAATACTCGGTCATTTCGCAGTGACTTTGCCCACCCGCTTTCTTGCGTCTGGCATGCACGCAATATATAGGTGAGCCCTCTGACGAGAGCTTTGCAGCTGCCGCCTCCTCTCGCCCCGCCGCCCAGCCCGCCAACGTATTCACACACCCCCGCCGACATCACTGGAAGCTGCGCTTATCCTCGCTCGCATTCGTCTCAGTAGCTCGCCTCGGGTCCCTCAACCAACATGTCCGACATCTCAGGCAGCAAGACGGCCAAAGGTGCCGAACATTCTGTCGACGTCGCTAGCCTCGGCAGTCACAAGCACGATGAGCATTCGGATACCCTCATCAGGCAGTTTGGTCTGTTGCCGCTACTCGGAGTCGGTCTTCTCGGTGCAGGATACTGGGCCGGCCAGATCGTCACCATGACCACCGTGCTCGGCGTCGGTGGCCCACCGGGTCTCTTCTGGGGCACGTTCCTGTGCGCCTTTTGCATCCTTTGTATCGCCATCTCGCTCGCTGAGCTCGCCTCTGCCTATCCAACTTCGGGCGGTGTGCTCGATTGGGCGTACGAGTGTTCTTCCAAGTCGAGCCGCAACTTTGTCGCCTGGACCACCGCTTGGCTTAACACGTTTGCTTGGATCGTCACCGCGACTACGTGGGCATCTCTTGTTGCTCAGCAGGTGCTCGCTCTTGCCGTGCTGTACCACCCGGACTATGTCATCAAGCAGTGGCACACCTGGCTCGTGCTCCAGTTTGTGCTCATCGTGGGACTGCTGATCAACGTGTTTGGCGTCAAGATGATGCCAGCACTCGACAAGATCGGCCTTGCCACTTTCTTCCTCGGCTGCTTTGTCCTCAGCATCACGGTCGCCGCCACTGCACCCACCCACCAATCGGCCAAGTTTGTCTTTGTCGACATCATCAATACAACAGGTTGGAGTTCGAACGGCTTGGTGTGGTGCTTGGGCCAGATTGCAACCTCGGGTGCCTTCATCCTGATCGACTCTCCCAGCCATTTGTCCGAGGAGACGATCGAGCCAGAAAAGAACGTTCCCAAGGCGATGGTCTACTCGGTTTTGATCGGCACCGTTACCGGCCTGTTTGTCACGCTCTGCTTCATGTTCTCCATTGCCGACATTGACGGTGTCCTTGCCAGCGCCGGCGGGGTGCCGTACATCCAGATTATCAAGAACGCCACACGATCCAACGGCGCGACGGTCGTGCTGTCCCTCTTTATGATTATCCTCTCTATGTACGGTGCGGTGACGTCCGTTACCGTGGCCAGTCGCGTCGCATGGGCGTTTGCTCGAGATGGTGGTCTCTTCTTTCCCAAAACTTTCACCAGGATGTCGTCGAGCCTCCATGTGCCCGTGCTGTCGCTCATCCTCTGCACGTTTGGCTCGTCCTGCATCGGCGTCATCTACCTGGGCAGCATCACGGCGTTCAACTCGTTCCTCTCCGCCCTCACCATCCTCTTCTTCGCCTGCTACGCCATGGTGATTGGCTCATTCATGCTCAACCGCCGCTACCTCCCGAAAAAGGGCCCATACCACCTCTCCTCGACTGTCGGATGGACAGTGAATACAATCGCCATGGTCTACATGCTCGTCTTTGGCGTCTTCTTCTGCTTCCCCTCGGTCTACCCTCCGACAGCAAACACAATGAACTGGTCCAGCGTCATTCTCGTCGGCGTCTTTCTCCTGTCCTCGGTTGGCTACGTGACCTGGGGAAGAAACAGCTATGCTGGGCCGAGCGGCGCTGTGATGGCTGAGCGGATCGGCGAGAGCTCCGAGACCACTGTATAGTTGATCACTCAGAGTCGCCTCTCTCTCTCTCTCTCAATCATTCTGCCTCCTGTCTGCAGCTCTGATGCTTGTACTTTTAGTCTCACCACGACGACAGATATACCATTCCACACTCAGAAAACACCGTCCGGCCACACTGCACAATTAGGAGAAGACGAGAGAAGCGATTCAAATTGCATTCTAGGAAAAGAACAGAAGAGCATGAGTGAGAAACGAAGCGGCACTGGTGCATGGAATGTCCAAGTTTGAACCTTCAACAAAAAATGCAAAGACGACGAAAAGACAAGGCAGGAACTCAATTTGAAAGTAAGGTGCAGAGAGGTTCTCACTTTAAGAAACCCGTGCGTTTCCACGTAGCAACAATGCTGTTGATCAAATTGGCATCGACGGGCACGAGCTTTGAATCGAGCTCACGCTGCAGGCCCAGCTGTCTGAAGACTGAACGCAGGCGATCAGTGCTAAAGACTTTCTGCTGCGCTGACTGCTTGTCGTCTGTTGCAACGCCGTTTACCCGCGGCTTGCCGTAGCTAGCTCGATAGTGGTCGAGCAGCTTGATGGTCGGGTTGCGCTGCGGGTCCGGATCCGACTCGGACAGACGGCGGACCCATTCTGTGGGCTCGACAACATTGAACGAGTTGCCGAGGTTCTCTGGCTTGGCCAGATGCTCGATCACCTGGTTGTACGGGGTCGCTGACGGATTGAGCACGTGCACCACACCCTCGAGTCGGGCTGGCACCACCAGATGCGCCACGATGAAGCCGGAGTCGTCGACCGGCTGCCAGTAGACCGGATCTTCCAAGCCTGGGAGACAACCGACAGTCTGAGCCGACTTGAGCATCAGCGGCGCTGCCTCGGTCTCGTTCCAGATTCCAGATTGACGATCTCCCACCATCTGTCCAATACGAGCGACCACGGCGTCAAAGCCGCCACCGACATGCTCTTGAGCATAGCTGCACAGCTTTTCTACAATCCATTTCGAGCGACCGTAGCCCATCTGGATGGCGTCTGTGACGCGGTCTGGATACTGCTCATCAACTTGAGGAGCAGCCTTGCCCATAATGGCGGAGATTGAAGACGAGAAGATGAAGCGAGGCGTCGTGGTCGCTGGCGTCTGAGCCACTAGATTGATCAGGTTGACTGAACCCTGGATTGCACCGCGGAACGACTGGACAGACATATTGAAGTTGACTGGCCAGCCGTTGTGAATGACACAGGTGGTCTTGCCTGATACCAGCCTCCACGAAGCAGGCGAAAGGCCGAGGTTGGGCTTGGCGAGATCCGAGGCAAGGCACAAAATCGAAGTGTTGCTCGACGAAGCGAGTTCTTCCAGCTTTCCCAGGTTGCGGATCAACAGGGATTCCTCGGTCCTCTTTCGCGCATCCTCGTCATCCTTGGCACGGTTCAAGCAGATGACGCTTTCGACAAGTTCGATGTGTGCGAGCTGGTGGAGAATGTGAGCTCCTAGCGAGCCGGTTGAGCCGGTTAACACCACCGTGTGCTTAGCGGCAGCGTTCTGGGGTTCAACATCTCTCTTCTTGATCTGGCTCTTGAACTCGTCGAGAAGCGCATCGACACTGCTGATCTCTGCCTGCTCGTGATCGCTCTTGTTGTTCGTCTCGCCAAGGCTCTGTTTGAGCAGGAATCCAGCGAGCGCTGTAATGGTGGGGTGTTCGAAGACCAGGTTGAAGGGAAGGTCAGAGGCTAGTTTCACCCTCTTTTGCAACAGATTGCGAATGCGCGCAGCCTTCAACGAGTCGATGCCAAGTTCTATCAAGTCGGCCTCGTTCAGCTTGGTCTGCAACTCGACAGCAGGTGTTCCTGTCACCTCGGACACTGCGTGCGCTGCGACTGTGATGCTTGTATCCAGGTCATGCAGTGCATTCTTTGGCGTGTCTGTAGCGTCGCTACTGCCAGCCTCGTAGTCGGCGTACACCTGATCGATTTCGTGCTCAAAGGCCTTCACTGCTTTGGCGCGAATGACGGAGCCCTTGTCTGCGGACGGGAATTTGGTCCCTAGAGGCAGCAGTTTGACAAGCTCGGGAACAATCTTTGAATGTGAAGGTGCCTCTTTGTTGCCAGCCTCGACTGCCGTCCAAACGAGTTCGTTCATCTGCTGGTGCAGGAGCTCCTCTTTGTCTGCGTCGGAACCAGCTTGGACGCGAGCCTCTTGCAGCGCCACCTCAGACGGAACGACGAGCACGCCGGTCTGCGAACGGCCTGCACCAAAGACGAGGCAGTCGGCTACGTATTGCGAAGCTCGAATGGCAAGCTCCATGGGAACTGGATTGGTTTTTTCGCCGTTGTAATGAACCAAGGTGTCGTCTGCACGACCGATGTACTTGTAGGAATCCGGCTTGGTCGGATGAGGGACGAAGAGATCCTTGGTCGCATAGGAACCATCGGGGCGATTGGTCGCAATCAGACTCGGACACCCAGCTTGAACGATGAGCTCAAAGGGACCCGAAGCTTCCGTTCCTCTGTTTTCGAACTTCATGAATTGCTTGCAGGGAGGATATGGTCGCATGTACTCCCATTCCTTGTCGTTTGCAAGGTCGCGGAAGCTGGACATGAGAGATCCAGCTTCGGAGGAGCCGTAGCCGGTCAGCAGAGGAACGTTGTGATCGTAAACGAGCTTGTTGCCGATCTCGCTTGGGCACGCCGAGCCGCCCGAAAACACGAGCGCAACGTCCTGGAAAGCACGGAGACCGCTTTCAGATTCCGCGAGAAGCTTGAGAACGTAAGGCACCAAGGCCAAGATCTTGGCGTCGCTTGCATGGACAGCTTGGACCAATAGATCAGCAGAAAGGCGACCGTCGTACAAAAAGATCTTCTTGCCGTTGTGAACAGATACCCAGAGCATGTGGTGACCATACATATGGAAGAGCGGAAGCGTCGTGAAGGTGTTTCCGTTCATAAAGGATGAACTGCCTTTGAGGCTCCTGGCCGTGTGTCCATGGGTGTAGAAGTTTGGCTTAGGAAAGCCGGTGGACCCGCTAGAATGGATACAGAATGCGGTTTGGCCACTCTCTTGTTCGTACCTGAGAGCTGAGGTGTACAAGCTTGGGTCCATCTTGCTGGCGAGAGAGTGTTGAACAGCTTCAGCAACCGTCGTCCACTGCTGCAGCTCGACGGAAGCAAGACCCTGCTCGTGCAACAAAGACTTGAGGCTCGCGGCAGCCTTTGCCTTGTCCGAGCTGTACAGGACATTCTGTGCCGACGTCACCTTGACGAGATGAGCGAGAGCAGCCGTTGAGTTGTTGGTAGACAGGTAGATGGCTGTGTGTCCAAGGCGGAACAGCGCAAGGATGTGGATGACGTAGTCGAAGCCGCTGGGTGCAAAGAGAGCAACAACTCGAGTCGGGACGCCTGGTTGCTTGGGAGGCAGGTTAGTTGCATACGATGCAGCAAGATCGTTGGCAAGGTTGTCTACTTGGCCGAAGGTGTACTCGTCGTAGGCAAAAGCAGCATCGGAAACCGTGGAACTGGATTTGGGAACACAGAGAAAGACCGTGTCTCGCATGTTCTTGGCGCGGTCAGCAAACAAAGCATTGAGCGACGACCAAGAAGCAGGCTCGCCGGCCGAGGCCTGCTGCGGCTCGCTGAGGACGCTCATGGACGTGGGTTGCTTCTGTACGGTAGGCTGCGTCGGGAGAGAACGTCGAAGGCGATGCAAGTTTGGGGTTCAGCGATCGAAGAAAAGGGGATTCGGGTCAAGGTGTGAGGAGGTTGAGCCTTTGTCGTCCTCCATCGTCGGGCATATATACGAGTTCTAGTATGCCCAAAAGTATCTATCTGCAACAATCTCATGCGGAGCAGGAATGCAGGGGGAACGGAACGGGTGAATCGTTCCGGGACGCTAAGCGCCGTGACGAGCGATTTGTGCGGGGTTGTATGGATTTGTCGGAAAAGCTGACAGTGGATGCCAATGTCAGCCGCAGGTTCGAGCTTTGACCTGAATCTAGAGCATGTACGTGATCTGAAAAGCATTGCTGACAAGTTGGTTAATGAGCTCGGTTGCAGCGCCCCTTCAGGATCGACTAAGCGAAGCCAGCTTAATTTTAGTGCGGGGGGGCGGAGGCGGGGGCAGAGCTGGCGGTAACTAGGGTAAGTGCTGCTACCACCCAAAGGACAGGGCCAGTTGCTCTTCTCAAAGCCAGCTAGCAGCTCAACGGTCAATTCACTATGCGGAGAATATCTGAAAAGAAAGAACCTTTGCCGCTATGCACCGCTTTGCAGAACAATCCCTGACGTGCAGATGCCGAGACCGGAATTGCCGACTAATCCTGCCCTTGTCAGCACCACAAAATGCAAATGCACGTCGAACAATGATGCTTTCATCCCACAGCATATACAGTACAGTAAAATACAGTACAGTAAAATACAGTACAGTAAAATACAGTACAGTACAGTACTGTACTTCCCACACTCTTCTTTCCGGAAAATCACTCTTTTCTCCGAGAGATCGGCGGCTGCCGACTTTGCTTGTCATGCAAGACGCAACGCCCAAAAATTCACTTTTCACCAACTTCTCCTGCCGGCTAGCCTGCTCTTAACTCCCTGCCTTGGCCCGCGGTCGGATGCTCATCGCTTTAGGTGGCACCGCTTTGGCGCACTGCACGCCAGAAGAGACATGTTTCGTAGCGAATATCTTCCTCCGCGGAGACAAATAATATGCTAGAACCACTGCCCCTACGCCATTCCGCAGCGGTAACCTCGATCCTTGGTGGGCCCGCTATCGGCCGTCCTTGACAATCCTACCAAGGCTTGGTGCCAACACCAACGACGTCGCGGTCATCGGCAGCGTCTCTTCTCGCACATTTCGTTTCGGCGCGACCACAGCCGAAAGTCCGATGGACACACACAAAGACAGTCCACTGCCAGGCCAAGAACTCAAGCGAATGCCCAGGTGTACCAGCTTCCTACCGAGCACACACACACACATCATCTCGCCACAAGTTGCACTGCTGCCGTACCAATTGGTCCATCATGTTAGCGCCAATTGCCAAGTCTTGCCGTTTTCTGAGCGAGTATGTCAGCAGTCGGTAGTCAGACGATCAAGGCACTGACCATCTAAGCAACGAATAATTTCTCCACAAAATCACGAACAATTATAGAGTGGGTGGTGGCCAGCAGCAGCATCTAGACCATGCCATTCCGGTTCAAGAGATAGAGAGCAATTCGGCTTTGGTCTGATGATAGACATCGACAATAGCCCTCGTCGCATCCACCGACGCTGGCTCGGGATATTTGAGCAGGTCAACCAGCGTCCGCACCACGAAAAACAAGGTCCCGATCTGCGATTCCGCAAACAGATGCTTTACTTGCTCGTCTCCGCTATCGCCACTTGTGCCGAGTCGCACGCTCTCTTCCAGGTAGATCTCGCAGAACTGCTTTCGCGCCTCCAAGGAAGGAAACGGATGGCCGTTAAGCTGGTTCTGCGGGTGCGTCCAGCTGAACATATGCTCGGCGAAATGACTGCCAATGTCGATGCCTCGAAAGCCAGACATGGTAGTCTCGTAGTCGATCAGCATTGTCTTACCAGCATGTTGATCCTCTCGAACGAGAATGTTCATAAAGTTGCTGTCAAAATGCGTGACTGCGGATAGACAGCGGTGCTTGGCGAACAGCGATCGGACCCACTGAGCCTCAGCCTCCCAGTCTGTCTGAAGGACATCGCTGACGAGATTTTCAACTCCTGGCTGGGCAAGCGCCAAGAAGTGTTCCTGCAACTCTGCCTTGCGAGTGCCGAATGTCCCATAGTCCCGTGCGGCGGCCTCCAGCACATCCAAAGCTTTTCCAGCGCCGAGAGGTACTTCCAGCGAAGCAAAGCGAGCGTACATCCGAGCGATCTCCTGACTGATGAGCTTGCTACAGGCTTCGATGGGAGTCAGGGGATGCGACTTCACGTATTCCTCGATCCTGCCGCTCTTGAATGTACCGTATAGCTTGGGGCCCCATCCTCTTCGCCCAGCCTCGAAAGCGACGAGAGTTTCCTCGATTCTAGATGCTTGATATACTTGAGCGCCGTCTTCATGTTCCGGAGGATAGTGGCGGATCAGAAGCGCAGCCGGCTCTCGGCTCTGAGAAGTGTTGTGGTTCCTTCTTACAACTGTCAGAAGATTCTGCGATCCACCAGAGAGACGGCTGACCTTGATATCGGCCTCTTCCACGCTGGGCCATTCGCTGGGAAAGCAGCGCACAGCGAAGGCCTGGGCTTCGCTTGCAGCCATCACTGGAGTCTTCTCCAGTGCCTGTAGAGCTGCTTGCATTTTGCGAGTCGTCGGAGAAGTTGATAGTCGGGGAGAGTGACAGTGCAGCGCTGCGAGTGGTGAATTTCTAGATCCGCTTTGTAGTGGTCATGGCGGCGTCTGGAAAAAGCTATAACAACAACGCTGGGACGCTCACAGCGTGTGATCTATTGTTTCCGTTCGTTTTTGGCCCAATGAGAACCCCGTGGCCAAACTCGGGTAGCAGACCACAAAGCCGCGGAAACGTACCGGAGTGTCAGAACAACGGCTGACAGCTTCTAGAAAGAAAGAAAAGTAGATAACGGGCTTAGGCCACCTCGATGACTCGGACCAGCACAGTCATCCAACCCTTCGCCGCGGACAATAGTGTCAGCTGCACACTGGACTTGAGACAGGCCGGTTTAGATTGGTACAGTGTGGTGTTGCATCGACGCCTGCGCTGTTGTATCAGACCGTCTTGCCGATTTCAATCAAGGCTGTCTTGCCGTTTGAAGTAGACTGTCTTCCTGCTTGTAATGGACCGTCTTGCAGGTCGTAGTTGACCGTCTTCGAATTAAATTCAAATATTCCTTGATTTTGTGTGGTCCGTCTCGGTTTGAACGAGTCAATGCCAGTCCGATCCAAACCACGCGCGCTGTCACTGTGTTGCACTGTCCCGATCGGTTGCCAGAATGTCCCCAGGGCCAAGGCGTTTTTGGTATATCCCGCGTCGACGCAGCAAGTGCGACATGCGTGTGCGCGTATGTTCACGTTTCAACCTTGCCATCTTGACCAAGGCCGTCAAAGATGACGAGACTCTACCTCTTTATTGACGTGCAACATTGCTTTTTCGAGTCGGAAGAACCTTCGGCTATTCTTCCCGCGGCCTCTACGTACCGGACGCGGTGGGAGCATCTCCTCGAAAGAGCGCGCAAGAGAGCTGCAGAGCCGTCGTCGGACCTCACAGTGGCCCACGTGCAGCATGAGGAAGACGGTGATGACGGCTTCAAGCGCGGCACCGTGGGTTGGCAGCTCGAGCTTCCTGCACTGGCTCAAGAGAAAGTGTATCGCAAGACAACGCCTTCTGTATTCGAATCAAATCCAGGCCTAGCTGAAGATCTCAAAGCAAAACGTGTCAAACATCTGATCCTTGCAGGTGCTCAGTCAGAGTGCTGCGTCCAAGCAACCGCCAGAGGGGCGCTTCATCATGGCTTCAAAGTCACCCTCCTCTCTGGCGCACACCATACTCTTGGCGAGTCGCTCCAAGCCGCCAACGACATCTCGGCCAGAGAAGAGGAGGCGCTGCAGGCAGAAGGTGTTAACCTTGTACCTTGGGACAAGTACAGTTGGTAAGCAAGCCAGGAGCCAGCAAGGAGCTGGAGCTTGTTCGGGCTCAGCGAAGCGGGGCTCGGTGGGAGCAGACATGATTTGCTGATGCTATACACTAGATACAAGCCGATTGCAAGTATTGTGCAAGAATCCTGTACGTGCTAATATTGCTGTTCGCCTCGGGCTAGACAGCAGCTCTTCACGCAATGCTGGAAGTGGGAGCAGGCAAAGACCGAAGACGTTAGCCGTTAATCAAAGTGCTTAGTTCAAGAGTTTCATCCGCCCTGACTGCCGCATCGGACGGACTACCATGTCCTGGAGCACCGCTGCACAGCTTAGCGCTGGCTTGCAAAGCCCTGGGTCTTCATCCATCGCCAGCAAAAACCTTTAGTGTGGTATTCCAAAAAAGTCAGCAAACGTCATCGGTCCAAGGACTTTCGGTTCCTGGAGGCTCTAGCTGTGCTTGAGGCTTTGCGCATCTTCAGCAGGTCTTGGACCGGTCCTTGCTTCGTGGTGTTGCATGTTGACAACAACAACGTTGAGTACGGGATCAGGTCTGGCCGCTCACAGGATCCACTGACTCCGACTTTGTTTCGGGCTATCTTTGAGCTTTGCTTCACTCGAGGCATCACTCTTTTCCCCACCGTGGTAACACCAGAGGCCAATTGTCTTGCAGATCGTGTTTCTCGGAGCGAATTTGCTATGCTTCAATCACAGTTCCCATAAGCTCACCTTCCAGGCCTCCGTGTCCACCATACAAGCCCGCCAGCTCAGTTCATTGCGGCAACAGGCTGCTCAGCTGGTGCTGCGCGACTCATCTGGCGGCCACGGTGCAGAGTCAATGCCCTGCCACCGCAACTTCATCCTGCGGCGCTTTGGACGCAACCATCAAGCACTACCAGCAACCGGGTTCCTCCTTGTGGAATGGTTTGCAGACATGGCAGTATTCGAACTTACCACAGCATCAAGCACGAGCCCAACGCTCTTCAGTCGTGGCAAACAGATGTTGGCCTCCTCCATAAAGGCTTCCAGCCTTTCCCGCGTGCCTTCTTCATCAGCACCCTCTGCTCAGCAATGGAAAAGCTTGGCCTGCAGCCGTCGCAGTATGCAGGCCACTCATTCCGTCGACACTTGGGCCGCCTCTTGCGGCGTCGACAAAACACCATCCAGCTTCTTGCCCGCTGGTTCTCTGACTGCTACCGCCGCTACATCGATCGGTCAGCAGTTGAACGGCGATCTTTGGTTATCTCCTCCATCTTCGCGTTCCGACACGGCCCCTTGGTGCCCACCAGCCTCCCTTGGCGGGACCCTGTCCTCTGATTCTGTGGGCGGGCAGCTCATGCGGTACTCACCTGCCCAAAGTGCTAAAGCGCTCTCCTCTGCGCTGGCGCTGCAGCCTCTGTGACGGGTAGAGAGTCTCCTCAAGCTCTCAGGCCTCTCAGGCTTAACCGCAATCTCAGTCCTGTCCTTCATCGCCACTCGTGCTACGCTCAGCTGGGGCAATTCTTTATCCACCATGGCTCAACACGTAACTAAAAACACACAATTAATTGCCAACTTTATTATTATATTAATGTCTATACAGTATTAATTATTATACTGTACAATAAAGCGCTTGAGGCAATGAACCTGCCACATCGTTACCTGCAAGCCAACAAAATTCTCCGTGTAAACTGTCGGACATTATCTTATTCAAGAGCGCTTCCCGACCGCCTCGACCGTCATGACTGTGCTTGCCTGCAACCAACCCTGAGTTGAGTGTCTCCATATCCGCTTGAGCCTTCGTTGAGGTCGCCAATTTTCGCCGTTGAGCATGTGCCTGACGATAGGCCTGTCGAGAAAAGAATACCGAAATAGATACCGCCGCGGGCAAAACTGCTCTCGGTAGAATTCACCAGAACCTTGCCAAGAGCGATGAACTCAAGGCTGGGAGGTCGCAAGGCGGTGATGAAACAAGAAACGTTGGCTATTTGGTCTGCTTACTGTACACTGATGCTCTGGATGTGGTAGATTGCGTGCTGATCTGCATTGCGCTGCGAACAAGTGTTGTGCTCGGGATACAAACATGAGATACTGCAACCCGGTAAACTTGCGAAAGTAGCCCGCTCGCCGTTTAGGCGCCAATGTGTCGGCCCGGTGCTGTTAGCAAAGTTCCACCGAAGTCGATAGCCGAAGTCGACGCCCAAAGGAGTTCTGGAACATGGTTCTGGAACATTGATTGGAATGCATTTAAATTTAGGTTCGTCTTTCTTGCAAATCAACGATGCGCGCTTAGCGCTTGGCACCCTGTTTTGACACTGCTGACGAGCGAGCAATAACTTTATTAATATTTTCGGGAACTGAGTAAATCCCTTGACAGGCAGGGATCCGAGGTAGGATCCGAGTTAAAAGTCGGAATCTCGGAAATACTGTATCATAAGATTCACTTTTCCCGTGTCAGTTTCAACCAAAATACTGTACTGTACTGTACTGTACAATCCGGCACGTGAAAACGGGACGAGGCCAACTTTTTCTCAGTCGCCACAACTTGCCTGTCAACCTGCGTCACGGTACATCTCGATGCTCTCAAAATCAGCGTAGCTTTACCGGTAACCTTTTCTTCCACACTTGGACCCTGATCTGTGGCTTGCCACTCGCCATAGTTTAAACTCTAGTGTTGGCCGTTCATGTCATCACTATCATCTTGCCCACCATCAACTCTTCTCGAGACGTCCATGCTGGTACTCTAACAGAATATTCTCTTCTCGTATCGTTATCCCGCCACAAACACCACAACATGTTGCACCACAGCTGCGCTAGATGCAGAGAGAAAAAGATTCGATGCAATGGCAAGAGTCCTTGCAATCACTGCATCTCCAGCAACGTACCAAACCACTGCAAGCGGATGCAACGTAAACAACGCCGTCGAAAAGTATCCACATTCCCAACAACTGTGGCCGCACTCAACAGCAACTCAATTTTTGCCAATTCGTCTGATGTTGTGGCCAACAATGCCAGCGGCAGCCCCGCCAACAGCATTCGAAGCAACTTAATGGCTGGCATTGCACAACCTTTGTTTCCTCATTCATCGACGTCCTCCGTATACGAGCAATCCGACTCGCCTTCAGCTATCTTTGACTTGCACGGCTTGCACAATCGCACCGAACAATCCGCTGCCACGAACACGATCAGCCCAACCAATTCAAGCACTACAAATGTGACCAGCAACTTCACGAGCTCCAGCTCCTACACAAGTCAAGGGCTGCTCGCGAAGGAGCATTTATCGTTGTTCGAAAAAGCAAGACTTGTCATCGGCGATCACGATGCAGCACAGTCCGTGATCGATGTGCAGTACTACTACCGTTGTTCAGGTCTGGTTGGTTCCTGCGTTCACATTCCCTCGTTGAAGCGAACTTTGAACCGTCTGTTCTACTATCCTGCCGCTTCTTCCAGCTCCGCGGAGAGCGTGGGCGAAGCGGAACTCGCAGTCCTCTTGCTGGCCCTGGCCTTGTCGATCCAGTTTACGCCACGCGGAATGTACGAGAAGTCGCAATTGGAGTTCATCGACGCTCTCGGTCCTGATCTCTCCCCGGTCGAACGACAACACGAACTCCATTCTCTCGCAAAGGCCATACTGCAACGACTAATGTTCAACTCGGATGCATCGCTCGCTCAAGTCCAGGCGTGCATCATGATCGTCGTCTACGACTTGGACGACACTGGATTCAAGGATGGGATGCTATGGAACGCGGTAAGTTGTGCAGAACGGCTCAGGATGGATCATGTCGCAAGTACAGAAGAGGTGACGGTAGAGAAAGAGATGAAGGTCCGAGCCTGGTGGTGGTTGGTCACTCGAGACTGGTTCATGGCACCGAAGAAGGGAGGTTATCGCATCAATCCGGCCCATTTCACCACAAGGTTGCCGCTGGTGATTAAAGATGTGGAACTGGAACAGGTTCCTGTGGGCAGTACCGCGAGCGAAGTAGTGCAAGAGAGAAACAACCTACTTTGGCTTCCAATGCGTATCGTGCCTCTTTTAATCGAGCTGGCTAGCTTGGTCCGCAAGTTGGTCGACGAAAAATTCTGCCCAGGTGGCTTGCCATTTGACAAGGTGGAGCAGGCCTATACAGGTTATCTGAACCGTCTTCCACTCGGTTTTCGGCTGAAGGACACCTACGTGTTCGCTGTGTCGCCAATACCCCCGGGTCGATGTGCACAGAGGTTCTCGATCGAAAGATGGATGATGCACCAGATCATCTTCGTAACCATGCTC
The DNA here is from genome assembly GCF_005498985.1 of Sporisorium graminicola. Taxonomy (NCBI): domain Eukaryota; kingdom Fungi; phylum Basidiomycota; class Ustilaginomycetes; order Ustilaginales; family Ustilaginaceae; genus Sporisorium; species Sporisorium graminicola. The sequence continues at coordinate 657,289 of NC_043719.1, forward strand.
GAGTTCTACGAGGTGCCGCAACGCATTGGCGAGCCCGTGTCTCCGATCATGTTGGCGCTGGCAAACCACATTTTGGACTTGCAAGGTCGAATTCGACATCACTGCGATGTAGTTGACTCGCTCAAGGTCAACGTGGACGGGGTGTTACGAGCCTCGATACTGATCTGCATGGATCTGATATACCAGAGCACCTCAGCGTCCGGTAAAGATGGAGAGGATGGAAGAGCGACAACAGGGAACGACCTAGTGAGGCAAATTACGTTGGGAAGGGTCAAGGAAGCCATCTATAGGTGTCAGCACTCAAAAAGCGTGAAAGCCGACACGGGTGTTGTAGAAGGCCTCCTGGAGGTTGAGGAAAGATATTGGAATCAGCAAAATGGAGAGAAACTGACGGAAAAGAACTCGCCTCATGCGCTCGACTTGACGCCACAGGTCCATCCGTCATTGGCACCAATCACGTCCGCGCCCGCTCATACGATGCGGAGCGCGGCTGGGAATCTTGCGATGACGAGCTTACCAGAGCATGCATTCGATTTACCTGGGACGGGTGGGCCCATGTCAAATGCCCTACCGATGGCTGGTGATGGAGACAATGCAGCGAGACTGGTCCCAAGCGATTCTGGCTTCTGTCCGGCCTTACAGGCCGACAGCGACGTCACGGACAGATTTTGGGAAGGCGTTATGGCGTTCCTTGACAAGCCCATGGAAGTACTCGATCAGATGTTTTAATAAGCTTACGGTGTTCCATTGTACACGCTTTCATGTACTCTCCAGCGTCCTTCTAGTATATTAATCACACTTGCGTGTATACCTTCTTTATCTCCACACCCATGATTTGAAGCTTGAAAGAGCCGCTTCCTAAAGCGTCAAGGCCGGGCCCCCAACTTTGCCGGACAACCAAATTTCCTATGCGTTTGAGCTCGCCTAGTGAGGATGAGCCAAGTTGACTGTGTGGCCGTGACACTCGGCCGACATCCTCATCGTCTGCAGCTTGCTCATTGCTCCCATCCCTTTCTCCGTATGTTGCGTATTTTTAATTACGCATCATTCGCAATGTCAACCCTCTCCACACCAATCATGCAACGCCCGAAGAAGCGACGACAGTGTATGACTCAAAGCAGCGAGAGGAGATCACGAAGATGATGTTTTCCGAGGCCTGTGAAGCTCTTGCGCGTCTAGGGTTGCTAAAAGACAACTTCGATGATGCCTATTTGTAGCAGTACTCGTCGCCAAATTGATTTTGACCCAGCATTGTTGACAGAGAAGGGGGAGGAGGAAGAGTCTGTCGGGTCCGTCCATTACTTGTAGATACAGTAGATAAATCGAAGTACGTTGCTTGCGAGCATGCTGTGTGTATATAAAAACTCAACGTGAGATGTCTGTTCGCCTTGTCCTTACTCACTACGTGGTACGGCCAAAGTTATGATCTTATCCAATCAGTAATGAATTTCAAATGTTGCACATCACGTAGCGTCAAAAGTTACGTGTGACGATTCTATGATGTGTTGCTATCTTCCAATTCTAATTGCAGCCCAAGAAAGCTGTGACAGACTGCATGCTAGAGCTAGTTGCGAGCGATGTCTTTGCCGTAGAAGTAGTTCAGCATCCAGTTGACCAGGATCAGAATTTTCTTCCTCGGGTTCCGCGTCCAAGAAATGCTGGTTGACCTCCAAGCGAGCCAGGCAAGACGTCCCCTGCGTTCTACCTTGTCTCGTTTCCAGATCCCCTGAGATGCTCCCAGATAAGCAACCATGCGCTTCTCGCTGAATCGAAAGGGCTTCGCAGATTTGGATCCCGTCGAGTCAGACAAAGCTTTACCAAGGTACTTGGCTTTTTGCACTGCGACCTCTGCGGTGGTAGGCAAGGAAGTGCCTTCGATGTCAGCCGCATCGCCGATGGCATAGACTCCTGGGATCGGCAGTCCCTCGCTGTCAAGAACGCGCAGATGGGCGTCCGTGAGAATACGAACCAAACCACGAGTCGTTTTCTTGCAGTCAAGCTTGGATGTGAGTGGCACAGCTGCATTCCCGGTCGCCCAAATCAGCACACCAAAGCCGATTTCGGTGCCTTGCTCTGTTGTCAAGCGTCCCTCGTTAACAGATCGGATTTGTGTTCCAGTAGCAATCTCCACGCCACGGTGTCGAAAGGACTCCATCGCGTATGTGGACAGATCCTTATCAAACATGGCCAGGATATTGGGGGCCACATCGTAGATAGAGATCGAAAAGTAATCCTTGAGGTTGGGATAAAGCGGTTTAAGATCTCTGTCCACCGTGTCAGAAACCTCTGCTGCGATCTCCACGCCCGTGGCTCCACCACCCACGATCGCAATGTGTAAGAGATCGCGGCAACGTTCAGGCGACGTTGTCGGTAGATTTGCCAGCTCGATCGCATCAGAAATCTTCTGTCGCAAAACGACTGCATCTTTCGTGGTGCGCACCTTCAACGAGTGTTCTTCCACACCAGGGATACCGAAAGTGTTGCCTTTGCAACCTTGGGCGAAGACAACTACATCGTAGTTGATTTCGAAGGTGACGTTGTCGAAAGACGCGATTTGCGAGGTGCAGTGAAGTGTCTTGGAGCTCCAATCGACATTCTCTACCGTGGCCTGGTACAATGTGACTGGTCGACTCTTCCTTCGAATAGGTTCTTCAGTGATTCGAAAGTCGAAAAGACCGCAAACGGCGCTTGCTAGAAGGGGGGTGTATGTGCTAGTCGGTTCGGGAGACACCACCGTGACTTGGTGTCTGGTTAGGTCCAGGTCGGCACAAAGGGTGTAGCCGGCCCAACCGCTTCCGACGATCACGACGTGAAGTCGCTTCTTCCCATTGACTACGTTATCCATGATCTACGGTGAAGTCTTGTGGTATTCTCTGGCCATGTCACCAAGCCTGACACAGCGGCCTCATGCGCCCTATTTGTAGTCTGAGCCACACCATAAAGGTAGAGATACATCTCGCTGCTGCACTGAACAAGATGAGACGCAGAGTGCAACCTTTGGCATTTGATTCCCTTGCTGACACTTCAAGATTGGCAATGGCAACACGGCACTTCGAAGTTGCCGAGGAAAGGACAATGTCTATCCGGTCCTCGGCGAATTTCCGCTTTTGCCTGAGAATAGAACAGCGTTCGACGATTGCATCGAAGCAAGAAGAGCGTGAGAAGTGCTCAGTGAGTTACGGCATTGTTGGCAATCACTACGCTGACCACCTACTGCATTTGTGAAACACCGGGTAAAAATAGTGAATCACGACTGGCGTGCGAAATCTGCTGTCTGACCCCGCATAAATAATCTTACCGAGGCACGGAAATATAGAAATTTCCGGACTTCCGTCATGGTTAGGTACAGTGCGTGTCGGACGCATTCTCGCCGGCACCGAAGACAAAGACCAATGATCAAGTTGTAATGTCGCTTGATTCCTTCCGGGCGGGAAGCGGCTATGTTCCGGACAGGAATTGGGTGTAGTGCAGACGGGGTAGGTTTTTGCCGGCCCGCAAAGACGGACCGGAGAAAGAAGGTTGGTGTTCCTGTCTTCCTCTCAACGATGTGCGGGCAGGGCTCCACTCTGACTCTGTGTCCAGAGTACCGGCAAAAAGAGTGATTTTATCACCTTACAAAGTCGAGAACTTCTGCTTTGGCCTTATTCTCTCTGAGGGAAGCGCCGTGGACATCTTCAACTAGTCTCGCACTTTTCGAATGCAGAGCAAGAGAAAGTCGCTGAGAGCGCATATTTAAAGTGTGCATCACCCATCAAAAGTCCCCCTCGGCAAAGTCGCACTACCCTTTACAATAGCGACTACTGCACCCGTAGGAACTACGACCGAACACCATCAAGCGCAAACAAGCGACGAGAGCGCCAAGATGAGCTTATACTATCTCGATATTCTTCAAGGAACCGTCCGAAGTTGCAACGCGGACGGCAGCGACGAGCGTGTCATCGTCGATAATATCAAGACTCTGCCCGACGGAATTCAGGTCGACGACCGCCCCGGACAAGGCTGGATCTACTGGACCAACATGGGCACCTCGCCTGATACCCCCGATGGCTCCCTTTCCCGCTGCCGTCTGGACGGCTCTCAGCATGAATACATCGTGCAGCCCGGCGCGACCATCACGCCAAAACAAATGCAATTGGACGTCGACTTTGGATTCCTTTACTGGTGCGACAGAGAGGGAAAGGCAATATTCCGGGCGAAGCTAGACGGAAGCGATCAGACACGTCTCTATCAAGCTACGGTGTCAACGGAGCCCGAGAGCTGCGCCTGGTGTGTTGGAGTAGCAATTGACAAAGCCAACAACTACATCTACTGGACGCAGAAGGGGCCTTCTAAAGGAGGACTCGGCCGCATCTTTAGGGCGCCACTCGACCGTGCAGCGCAAAGTCAAGATTCCCTGCAAGCCCAAGTGGTTTTCGAACATCTCCCAGAGCCGATCGATCTTGAGATTGACGAGGACGGAAAGCACCTATACTGGACGGATCGCGGCGATGTTCCTTTTGGGAACACACTCAACCGTTGGTCTATTCAAGCGCAGGCGACGACAACGGCCCTGGCAGGTCAAGCTATCATTGCAACCAAGCTACACGAAGGTATTGGCCTCGCTCTGGATCAGAAGTCTAAGCATGTGTATGTTTCCGATCTTCTGGGCGGCTTATACCGCTATGACTGGGATGGTGGCAACAAGAAGGTCATCTTCCAAGATGCAGGTAACCTTACTGGTATTGCTTTTGTAGAGCCTGGAGCGTAGAGCACCTGTAGCAAATGTTCTTTGACGGTGTCTTTTTCGGCCCGGTTTCCCCCGTTAATCGACAGGCATCCGTGGCCTTCACATAGTACATAACACCCAACTCCCGTCACGCGATCACACTGTGGATGTTCGATGAGCTGCTTCGAGTAGATGGTCATATGCAGCAATACACAGTCGGTTCTGATGCGAACCGTGCAAGCTACATGTTACACTTTGTGCGAAAGAAATCGGACTTTGATTGCGCCAGGAAAAGATCGCACACACGGATCCATAAAGAAAGGAAACTCCAAAAGTTGACTCGCAAGAATTTAGATTTTTCTACCTACCGACAGCGCTTAACCTGGCGCTAACACGTCACCCCGTACACCCACGGCCAATGACGGCCATGTTGACACTCAGTACGTCGCTGAAAACTGTTGGGCATGCTTTTCTGTAGTGGAAATGACAAAACCTTGATTCACGTCGAGACTAACAACCAAGTGCATCGAAGGGTGATAAGCATGCCAAATCAAGTGGACCTTCCGGCGCAGTCAACCTATTATGGCCTTTCAGATCGGGAAGCTCTTCTTGCCCTGTTTGGCCTGGACAATTGAGACGAGGAGCTCGTCACGATCCCGTACAGCTTCCTTCATGTCCAGCTTGCTCGTAACGCTGCTAGCAGCTTCTCCCAAGAACTTGAGAGTTTCACCTTCGAGCCTGATCGGCTTAAAGTCGTCTATCCAGCTCTGCATTGCTGGTCCCAGATGCTCCAATGCGTGTGTAGCACCTCCTTGACCACCGGCGAGATCTAGATCGACGTATGGTCCAAGCAACGCCCAGCGTAGCCCGGGCCCTTGGGTGATGGCTACGTTGACATCGTTTGCTGAGCAGACGCCTTCTTTAACCAAAGAAAACACTTCGCGGTTGAGGGCAGCCTGCAGACGGTTGGCTGCGAATCCTTTGACCTCCTTGCGGATGACGATAGGTGCTTTTCCCAGCAGCTTGTAGAAATTGAGTGCCTTTTCGATGTACTCTTCCTCGGTATCCTTGTGTGGAACAATTTCCACCAAAGGAACCACGTGAGGCGGATTGAAAGGGTGGCCGATTAGGACTCGACCTGGGTTGTTCTGGCACAAGCTCACGAACTCCGAAGAGGGCAAACCCGATGAAGAGGAGGCCAGGATGGCGTTCTTGGGTGCGGCTGCATCGAGCTGTTTGAAAAGTTTTTCCTTGAAGCCCTTGGACTCTGGTCCATTTTCTTGGACAAAGTCTGCGTTGCGCACAGCTTGCTCGAGCTCGCTGTGGAATGTCAGATTCTCGATTGACGCCGAGGGCTCCAACCCGATTTTCTCCAACATGGGCCAGGCGCTTTTGACGAACTCGCGAAGTCGGCCTTCGGCGCCAGGAGCTGGATCGGTCGCAGCAACCTTGAGACCTTTAGCAAGGAATAGCGAGGCCCAAGATGCTCCAATGACACCCGTGCCGACGACGGCAACGTTCTTGATCGTGACGGAGCCGGTCATGGTGATGAGATTCGTATGTATCTATGATGTGAGTGTTGTCTGTTGCTTCGAGTTAGTTTGTCTTGGTTGAAAATTAAACAGAACGAACCTTGCGCACACGACTTGTACGGACGTATAAATAGTTTTAAGGGCTAAGGAGAGGACGAGTCTACCCGATATCTACCTTCACTGCCGTTCTGAAGAGGGGAGGACAGCACACGCTTCTCATCCTACAGATCTTTTGAAAGTCGCAGCGGAACCAGCAGACATTTTTGCTCTAATCTGCCATACACAGCCAATCTTCGTTTGTGGAACAAATGCTCAAAATTGGTGGTCTGGCGAATGCGGAAAGTCGGACGTCTGCGGAGGATTCGGTGAATTCTGTTGGGACATGCTGGTTGACTCTCACGGAAAATGTAACTTGTTCGGATCTCATCCTGCAAATCCGAGACCCTGGAATATTTCGGCAGTTTAGACCGGGCACCCAGACCGGGAATTCCAACCCGATGCAGAGTCTATGACAGCACGGCAATTTCACGTCACTAAACGGACTTCTCCACCTTCGGCATGTCCGGTCAACCGTTATTTAATTCTTTGACGTTACCGTAGAATTTTCCGTACAAATTTCTGGGCGTGACCAATTACGTAACGAGTCTTGCAGCTCTTCCGGTGAATTTATCCGTACCAGTCCATACCAGCAAGTTGTCCAATGAATCTAAACAGAGGGTCTCACTGTCGTCGAGCTCCTCCAGCAGCTCTTCGGGCTTTCGGGCCTTCGGGCGTTCTGGCGTTCTGGCGAGATCTCGGAAGCATGTCAAACGAGCCCCCGCCGCGGCCAAGAAGAGTAAATTCCGCGACGTACTGGGTGCCCAGCAAGTGGACGACTATTAGCAAGGTTTACATGCCGTAGTTGATACAGACTGGTTCAGACATGTACGTCTGTGCGTAGGCAGGTGGTCTACATGAGGTCGTGAAAGATCTCTGGAGCCTCAAACACTGAAGGGCGCTAGACATAAAAGGGTCCCATCCTGTCTGAGAGCCTTGTCAATTTGTCACTATCGTCACCAAACTGGCACCTGATTCCCCTTCAAGCTCAACTTTGACACCCCTTTTTTTCCCAAATCAACAGAGGCAATTCTGCCTTTTCTTCAACTACAAACAATCATGTCGGCCGTCACCAAGGACATTCCTATTCCCGAGGATGCTAAGCGAATCTTGTTCGTTTTGAACAAGAAGAATCCATCTCTTGGCCTCCCTACCAACTTCATCGAGGAAAACATCACTTTCGAGGGTGGTGACTACCCTGTACAGCCCGGCAATCTGAAGAGTGGCGCAGTCCAATCTGCTCTGCAGGCTGCCCTCGGAGGTGTGGCAAGTCAGATTGCCCATCTTCGTTACGGAGGACCGATGAACAAGGTCAAGGTCAACACCGATCATGCCGGGTTTTACCTCGGTCACATTCTACTCTTCTCGGCTGGTGGCAAGCAAGCTCCCGAGGCGCTCTCTCTAGCTCCTGCATGGGAGGGAGATGGTCTTAACACGGAAATTTCAAAAGCGGCTACATCCATCTATCCAACCAAGGACGGGCGCGACTTTTACTTGCACGGAAGTCTCGATGCGCACCCGCTGGTGGAAGGCGTCATTGGTCTCGATTGGGAAGATCCGGCTGGCAAAACTCGAGCTGGCGCACGAAAGCTCATCGGAGATTGGGTCGCCAAACACACGGCTCAAGAATTGGAAGATATCATGATCTCGCACCGTCAATGCGGCAGCATCTGCTATACACCTGAGGAATGGAGCTCTTCCGAAATGGGAAATGCTCTCGCGCAACGACCTCTGTTCGACATTCGCAGGCACGGAGAAGAGGTCGGTGCACCGGCCCCTGCAAAGACACCATTCCCCTCTGTTGCCAAAAAGAGCGGACTGCGACCATTGGAAGGTGTCAAAGTGCTCGAGATGGCGCGCGTCATCGCTGGACCCACGGTTGGCACAACACTTGCCCAGCTTGGCGCCACGGTTATCAAGGTTAACCCTCCTCACCTACGAGACGTGAGCCTTTTCCAATTTACGTTGACGACAGGAGTTCGAACCATCCTCAGCGACGTCCGCAAACCCGAAGACCGAGCCCAATTGGAGAAACTGATCGGCGAAGCCGATGTCTTTATTGACGGATATCGACCCGGTTCGCTCTTCAACAAAGGTTACGGAGAGAGGGAAGTACTTCGACTTGTAAAGAAGCACCGCGGCGAGGATGCCTCGGTGGTCTATCTGCATGAGTGCTGCTACGGTGTCGAGGGACCGTATGCTAACAGGCCCGGATGGCAACAGATTGCAGACGCCGCGTCCGGTTGCTGTGTGGTGCAAGGGCACAGCCTGGGATCAGACCGTGCGATCCTGCCGCCTCTGCCCATCTCGGACGTATCTACCGGAGTTATCGGAGCCCTCGAGGTGCTCATCGCTCTTCGAGAGCGTGCTACCAAGGGCGGTTCGTACACTTGCGTATCATCCCTCACTCGACTCAACATGTTCCAATTGGAGCCCGAGGTGGGACTGTACTCGCAAGAGGTGGTGAAAAAGGTTCAAGACGAATTTGGATGGGGTCCCATGTCTGGGGAGCACAGTGTGCTGGAGTTGCTCGCTATGATTTCTGCCCGCTGGAAGAAAGCTCGTCCCGAACAATTTGACATGGAAACTTCGCCCATGTTTGTCAAATTCGAGGGCAGTAGCACTCCGTACGGGACGGCGACAGTTGTGGCACCGGTCGCTCAGCTTGACAGGAATCCATCCCACTGGGACTTTGGCCCTCGTCCTTACGGCCACGACCAACCGAGCTTCGATTAGAGCTTGCTGAGCCCAACCCTGGCCTGTAACGTAGAATCATTGTCCAGTTTCGAATGACACATGCTTTGAGCTTTCCAGAGTCAATGCTTCTTGAATGCGTGTCTTCTTTACGCCCCTAGTTCGCCTTGAGCTATCTTCGCGAGACTCATTCTCTCGGTTTTCACCTGCTGAAATGCCAGTGAAACACTGGGGACAGAGTATTGCCGAGATATGACGAGAGAGGGGATACGGATCAACATATTCCGAACAGTGTAGTTCATCAAAAAAGGAAGTGCGCGATGAAGCCCTACGATAAGGCAAATCACTCTTCAGTTGAACACTGCGCCCAATCCAATCGAGCGAGATTTTGGAAACCTTCTGCATCGAACAAGAGGCCACTCGTGCCGTCTCAGGTTCTTTGTCTCAGACTCAGAGCCTTGGGTCAAGGGAGAGAGATGGTACTGTGCGAGCCCAAAATGGGTGCCAAAATTAGCACACTTCGAATCTGGCGTAAAGCAACGAAAGCATGCTCAGTGTCGGGAGCTCGGACGTTTGGCAGAATCCCTCGGTGTTGAACGGTTATTGGAACATTTACGATACGCTGCAAGCAACCGACGCTATGTTTTGCGAAAAGCGGAAGCGAGGGTGCGTTGCTGCCAAGGTGTACACACACGTTTGATTGAAACCGAATTGCTGGAAGGACTGTTGCAGGTTGGGTGCAACAAGGGGTTTCGGAGAAAGCAAATTGAAACGAGGTGCATAACATGGCGAGCGAGCGTTGTTCGGTCTGTCTCGAAACAAGCACAATCGAAAGGCGCAAAGTCGGCTACAGCAAGCTCTATCAAGGTGTCTTCTTGATCAAAAGAAACTTTTCGTCATCTTTTGGGTAAAACTGTGTAATAGGTGAAGGATGTGTAGCTGTGGTAGGGAACGGCAAGGAAGGAGGATACCAATTTCCTTTGCTAGGCATGCCTTGTACCGAATCTTGACTGCGCGAACTCCCACAAAAACCCAGAGTCAAGGGACCCAGGTGTGGTTTTGTGAGCGAGTCCGGGTCTGCACTCGTCGACCGGGCTCTCTCTCCAGAGCGCTCTCCTAACTTTATTTATTTATTTATCTCAAGTGGAAAAAATCGACGACTTTCACACGGAGAAATGGACGACTTAAGTTTGGGGTTGCAGGTACTGTACACAGGAACTGCCTGTCATGCGAGACTCGTTACGACATGAAACGGGTTACGCCGCAAGTCTTTCCGTCGGACAACCTCGTGCATAGACATCGGTGACGCAGTCTTTCTTCAAGCACGGTCACTGGAACATGATACCACAACGGGGGCGTGGCGTTTCTAGGATTCGCCCTTTACTCCGTTGACTCGCGCTCCAACAAGCTCGCAATCCTGTGTCTTCCATCGCTGCTCGACACTCGAGTCCTTGCACCGCATGCGCCCCCCCCCCCCTTTCCACTTGCGCACAAATGATGGGCCTCACCATCTCTTGTGTGCGACACAAAATGGCCCTCCGTGAAGCTCACCACCATTGAAGTCGTCTATACATCCCTGGCCAACCCGAGCTCCATATGAACCGTTCATGTGTCCAATGCCGCGTACGAAAAATCAAATGCAATGGCCTCGATCCTTGCAACCAGTGCTTCTCCAGGGGCACTGGCAAGGACTGCAAGAGGGAGCCACGAAAGAAGAGGGCCAAGAGAGCGAAAAGCCAAAGTGGTAATAGCTCGGCCACGCCGCCCAGCCCAGACTTTCCCAGCAGCATCTTTTCGCAGATACCAGACACGGTTTCGTGTCACAATGACGCTGCGGTGGGGATCATGACCTTTAGGCCTGAACCACCAATGGGGGCGGTAACGCTTTGCAGCGAGAGTGGCCTCACTCAGTGGAGCTCCGACAACAACATCACTGCAAGTAATACCGCGTCGTCCCAGAATTCTGGTCATCTTCCGATGCAAGACAAAACTTCAGCGACGGGCCTTCATTTCTCTCAGCTCTCGTCTTACATCATGCCTCATCAAGATGAAGTGCAATCGGATTCGACAAACGCAAGCTCCAACGAGCCGAGTCAACCTGAAAGCGAGGCTCACTTGCAGCTAGATGATTGGGTTGATTTGGTAGAGTACCGGCTGCTAAAGCCTCAGACTAGGCAGCATCTCCGTCTCCCTTTTGCTCTGACGGATGTCTACCAAGAATGGCACAGTCTGTCGACCGAAAAGCGTCGTGCATTGGTGCAAGAAATTCGTGATACCTTGCCCAGTCCGCTGCAGACGCAACATCTTTTACATGAAGTCTACGTCAAGCATCTACATTCCATCCACGGTCACGTCGTCCACTGCCCAACTGTGCAATTCGTCTTGAACGACTTGCTCACCGATCCCCACTTGGAGCGTCGCCAGCAGTACGCCCTTGACGAAGTCGCCACTGCATTGATGGTCATCTTCTCGGCGCTTTGCTTTCTCGATCGTAACTTCGATCGGGATAGCCGCCAAGAAACACGCTCTCTAGTGGAGCCACTTAGAAAGGAGCAGATCCATCAAAAGCAGAAAGGCATCTACTCTCTCGTCAAGCGTATCCAACGTTTCGAGCGCTCCAGAATCTTTAGCAGCATCTCACAGCTTCAAACAGCAGTTCTAATGCTTGCCTGCGGCAAAGAGTCACCGTCCTTCCTCGAATCGCTTGCCGACTGCGCCATCCGATCCGCAGTGAAAATGGGGATTCATCGGCTGGGCTCGTTCGAAAAGCTGCATAGCCCCAAAGCAAACCCGGTCCAGGTCGTCACAGGAGAGATGGCCGTGCGATGTTGGTGGGGTCTCGTTCGTCACGACTGGAGTCAAAGCGACAAGCACCTTATCTACCGCATCGCCTCTTCTCAGTTCAACACGCGGCAACCTCTGAATCTCTCCGACCAAGACCTGCTCACCAACCCCTGCCCTCGCTCACACTTGCGCTTAGAACGGACTCCTCTAAGCTACTCGTACGCCATGATTGACTGCGCAATCATGACTCGCATTCTTGTTGACAAGATCACCTCGCAGTCCGGCGGCGATGAAGGTCCCGACTTGGCCTCAGATTGGAGCCTTGCGTCCACGTTGGGAACAAAACTTTCTCCAACTCAACGTGATTCGCTTGATCGTCAGTTCCAGTCTTTCATTACCAACCTCCCTGCCTGCTACTCGACTGACGCAGGCTACGACGTGGCTGGTACAATCGAAGTCGAAAGGGTGTTGTTGCATCATAGACTGTTTCATCTGTTCTTGATGCTTCACATGCCGCTTATCTCGGAAAGTTCACGCCCGCACGCAAGCCTAGTGTACATGGCAAATCGCATCTTGGATATACCGAACAAGGCTACAGACATCTGCACTCAGATTGATACCTGTTATCATATCACACTGCAGACGATGCGTGCATGCTTGGTGCTTTTGTTGGATCTATTCCACACAGATACGCGTGTCAATGTGGGCAGCCTTTCTCGGCTGATGACCCGTAGGAAGATTTCCGTCGCCCTGGAAAAGTTCCAGTCGGACAACTCGTCGAACGAAACTCAGCGGTGCGTCCAGTTACTGCAGCTTTTGATGACGTGCGAGGATCATCGTACTCGGTTTCAGCTCGGTTGCGGTGCTTCCGACCTCGGCGTGACGCAAGAGACGAGCGAATCCACTTCTACCGACGCTGCCTTTCTGCGAAGCCAATGGAATGCTACGTGTCAGATGCTCGATGTGCTCTTTCACGAAGGCCACTGGTGCTCGCTTGGCCCGAATGCGGTTGAGCTTGACCCTCTAAGCACCTCCAACCTCCAAGAGCTTCAGCCAGAAGAGCACGTTGGCAACGAACTCCAAGCTTCGACGGGACCAGACGTCCCATCCCAAGTCACGTTACCCCCTCCCTCTGCAGGGCTGTCATGCATCACAGCTGCCTCACAACCTTGCATTACTTCGAGGGCAGAAACTATTGTCGATGGAGGCAGTGCTGAGGCTCCGAACGGTCCCATTCGTTTCAATGATCCACCGTCTTCTTGTGGCTCGAAGTTGCTGGAAGATTCAAGCTGGACGGCCCAGATGGTCAACACGCTTCCTCACCTTCCACAAATAGGCATAGAACTGCTAGCTCAACAAGGACACGAGGAATATGGTGACTCAAGTCAGTCGTTCGATATCGCAAAGATGCTTAATGACTGGCATGTTGATGATAACTTGTAGTTTGTAGTCTGCTTCATTTTTGTTTTACCGATGGTCCGCAAGCTCACAGCTTATCTTGTAATGTGGCGAACCAGGCTCTTCAGCGAGATGTACGGGTGACAGCGTGGCCTTGCATCCTAGTACGCACTTGCCGATGCTGGTTTTGAGTCAATAATACAAGCCATCCCGAGACCTGGCATCACCGTCAGCACAAAAGCTCAATCTCGTGGTGGCTGCTGGCCCACTCGGTGGCCCGGTGACGTTTAATCGATTAGATCACCCTAACACTACCTGATAAGCGGATAAAATGTGAGCATGTTTATGATGCTTTCCATCTGCTGCGAATCGAACCGAATTGTACTATGGCTCTGCAAGAGCACAGTACAGTCTCAGGCTTGGTTGATCAGCATATAGAAGCAAGCTGCCATCAAGCGCCATTCTGATTTTCAGAATCTGCACCTCAGCGACTCAGCAGGAAAGCATAATTCACCTCACAGACGCCCAATCATCGAGGTCTTCTCCCGCTCCAACTCTGTGAAAGTCTCACGTGTATTCAGTCTACCCTCGGACTAAGGCAGGATTTCAACGACGAATGAGCCACCGATACGAGGGCTGCCAACTCTGATGCTTGGTGAGCAGATAGCAGAAGAGCAGCCCAATCCGATCTGGGTTTCTTCTTTACTGAAGCGGTGCTCAACAGTATGACTTTAAGGACAAAAGCAAGACAAGAAACGTGAGAGTATACGATCGAGACTATGATTAATGACTATAATCGTGAAGTGTGCCAAGTGTTCAGCGTTCAAGGCGAACCGAAATCGACTGCATGTTTGCTCCTCTTCTTCCTAGAACTTGGCGTTCCACGAAAGTTGGCGTGGACCATGTAATTCCTTTGCAGTCGAGCAAGCTACTGCGTCCAAGTTGACATAAGAGTGGTTTCTTGTAGACTGGGTTTAGGAAAGAGAGAGGGGGAGTGAGGGATGTCTAATCCCTCTTGCCAAGCGGAATGACTGGCAAGGTGAAAAAGGAGTTGTAAGGAGTCAAGAAGCTAGCGATCCCGAGGTAGTAACCAGCGAAACCTGCAGCAATACCAAAGGCTCCACCGGCAGAGCGCAATTCATCGTTGCCGGTGTAGTTGTGTGCACCCAAACAGAGGAAGGTGAGCCAAATCATGAAGATAAGGACAAAGAGGGAGACTGAGCCTCGAATGGAAGCGATCTGCGGAGTACGAAGGTAACGCGGAGATTCTGTCAGTATCTTGATCTCAGCGGATTGCAAGCAAGGGAGAAGACGAGGGATGGGGTGGGGATGGGCAAAATTTACCAGGTAAATCGTAGTGATACCAAACCAAATCCAAAGATACAACCCGAGTGCATCACCGGCCTCGGAAGCATAAGGTGATCCGTTCGCGTAGATTCCTGCTTGGCCATCGTACATTCCCGAAAAACCGAAAAAGGGGATGAGCAAAGTAGCATAACCCCACCAGAACATCCCAAAGGAGCAGAAAAACGTAGCACCGAACGTGTTTCCACAGGCAAACTCGCAGATTCCGGAAATGAATGAAGCAATACCACCGTAGGGAAGAGCAAATCCGAGGATAGCGTTAGGGATGACAATGCTCTGGACGTGAATGTTGTAGAGTGACAAGAGGAGGATCGTTGTCGAGAAGCTAAAGACTACCAGACGTCAAACCCCACCAACAAGCAAGGCGGTGAATGCGATTGTATCAGCGGATCTGAGTCTGCCTTGCTCAGTATGGGCTATAACTACGAGAAACTTACTACCGAGGGGCAAAGGACTACCAACCTTCCTATGGCTCTTGGCGATAGCCAGCAAATCGTTGTCAGCGAGATGACCTCCCGGAGTTAAGGTTCGGTCTAAGTGAGGTCCTCGAGCCCCTTCACCGTTGTATCGGGGAGTTTGGTGAGATGAGGGATGTTTTTCTTGCGTAAAGGTCTCGTGACCGTTGTCCTGACCATGGCCATGACCATTGGAGTAGTCGGTAGTGGATCCATTAGCGCAAGCACCGGATTCATAGTCGTTGATAGCGCTTACGGGGAGACCAGTGATCTCACCAGTGCTCTCGGTGGTGCCGACGCCATTGCCAGGTGCGGAGGTAGTCATCGTGTGGCCGTGGTCACTCATCTTGTTGCGATTCCACAAGTTTCTTGCTTAATTGGAGAGGATGGTGGGGATCGGCGTGAAGGATGAGGAAGAGAATGATGATGAGGATCAGGGCAAAGTCGAAGGGAGGAGGAGGAGGGAATGTCATAAGGGATAAACATATGAAAGACAAGCGACTATGCGAAAGACACCGATAAAGACTTGACAAGGCGCGAACTTGACCCTCGACAACTGTGTGATGTGCATTGGTGACAGAGCTACACTGTTCCTCGCTCTTGGTACCTCAAGGCTTGGAATATGCCCGTTTGTTGGTTCATAAGACAGTATAGCGAGCGAGTTACCTTCCTCTGCTAAGATGATTTCAGTTCGTCAGGCATAGGGCCGCCGAGGATTGTTTTCACCCTCTTCGACTGGGAAACGCTGTCTCTGATTACACCCGATTGCGTTTGGATACTTGCGCTAATTGACAGGGAAAAAGGCGCAAGGTACACAACTAGCAGGGCTGCTGACGCATTTAGATAATTTACCGTTCGGAAATTCGGCAATAGCCGAAACATGAGCAAGCGCGCCACTTACCATCTTCTCAAGTTGCTTGCGACCACCTGGAAACTGCATTCGAAACCCGGGTTCATCTTACTCCCTCCGTCGGCATCACCCACGTTTCGACTCGGAACTCTTGTAACATCGCTTCTAGAAATTAAATAAATGGTTGTTCGAATGAGCCGACGTAAATTTCTTAATTTACTGGACTGTAAGAATCAAATCTCGGATCCGCTCGGCTCTCACATTATGTTACGGCACGGAGCAATGAGCCTCACGAAAGAGGGTTCTTTTGACCCTCGCATCTTCAGTCGCCAACAACACCGCATCTGTAAATCGCTTGGCTCGAAAATATCTACGCAGTGCTTGCTCAGTGGCAGCTCCTTGGCAATCTGCATGGCTGAGGCCCATGTCACCACAGAGAGAGAGAGAGAAGAAAACTTCCATGTACCCGCGGCAAATTGGTTCCGAGTGCAAATGCATAATTCCGAATTCACTCTTTACAGCTCTGTGTGAGCGGTTTTCTCGGGTACGGCGCCGTATCACCCACAAGGGCCCGCAGCGCTGAACGCGGCATAGCATCTCACTCAAAATGGCTCTCGCATTCAATGACAGCGACACGCCGTCTTTGTCTCTCGGCCTCTTGTCACTGGAAACTGACGGTCATACACGAGCTGAGACTAGCGGCCTTGCCTCGCTTTGCCTTGTCTTTCCTTGCCATGGTTATGCGCTTGGGTTGCATCTTGCGAGCGAGGCACGGTGTACAGTTTCCGTTGTCATTGACATGGCCAGACCAGCTTTGCTTAACAGCACACGTAGAGGCTTACACTGGGGCGGATCAAGTAATCCCAGTCAAGTAATCCGAAGTCTACATACAGTACCTGGTTCCACGGTGATGTTTGGTGAACTTGCGTCCTAGGCGTTTCTCTTCAAGCAAGCCCCCCCCCCCCCCTCTTCTGTTCTTTCGATCTCTGTAGTACGAGGACCAGAAATCTTGGACCATAATCATCCCTTTTTTGCTTGCCATCGTCCGTCTGTAATCATCATCATCACTACCATCAACTTCCCACTTTTGACAAGTATCAACCATCCTCATACTTTTACACTTTCCCTCACCCCTCCCACTTCTAAGTATCTTCGGTCAAAAATGACAACACCCTACTACAAGCACCCTAACCTCAGGGAGCAGTGGGGTCTCGCCGAAGATCCCAATGGTAGCGATCATGTTGTTACCTCCAAGGGACACAAGCTGACTCGTACTGCCACTGTTGGAGAAGACCATTTCGACTCTTCTCAACCTGGGTTCCCCGTTTACCATCGAAGAATCGGCAACCCTTTCCCGCTCGTTTGCATTTCCACGGGGGCATTCCTCTTGATGCTTGGTCTCCTCTGCGTTGGACACCGTGGCATTACCAACCCTAGGATTAGTAAGTTGTCACCAGTCGACCAGCTCTGGTTGCCTTACTGCACGTCTCTTTCTTCAACATTCCCACCTCGTCTCGAAGAAGTTTTGCGCTGACCCTCTTCGCTCCTTACCCCCTCTTCCTGCATGTTCTGGATTCAACAAACCAGTCATCACGCTGGGTCTACCTCTAGGAATGATCGGAAACTTTACAGCTTGCATTTTTAGCTTTGCCGAAGGCTCCACGTATCTCGCTACCATTGCCGGGACCTTGGCGGGAATTATTGGAGGGGCTGCTTTCCTCTTTCTCCCTTGGGTCAATATCCAAGCAAGCTACCTCTTGGGAGCCCCTACTCCAACCGAGGGACTCGCCGAATTCTACAAAGCGGTTGCCATTTTCTTCTTCATCGCCTTGATTCCGATCTTCCTCATCTTTTTGGCTTCACTGCGCACTTCGGGTCCCGTAGCCGGAGCTGCCTTGCTTATCGTTGTCGCACTCGGCTGTCTGAGTGGTGGCTTCGTTGATGGTTACCCGAATCTGACCATTTTGAAGGCCTCGGGTTCCTTCTTCATCATAGTCAGTGTAGCTTTGTTCTACTCTGCTACGAGCGTCATGTTGGCCGAGGAAGGGTTGAAGGTGTTGCCCGTTTTCCCTCTGCCTCGGCTGGACTAGACTGGCAGGACGACTTCACCGAAATCAGACTCGAAGGCCCGACAACTGCTTCGACCTTGTTGCATACTTCCCTGCAGATTGCTTGCCGACAATATTATACTGTTGTTTCCTGTTTTACCAAATCAACTAAGAAATCAAAGTCAGAAAAAAACCCTCGTCAGGACGAGCCCCAGCTACGGTGCCAGTACCAAAAGCCGCGGTTTTTTACGCTGTTCAACAACTCAGGTCTAACACTGCAACGCCTGTGCGCTATCACGCGCAAGACCTTGTACGTACTGCGATACGGGCGCACATTGAATGATCTTCGAGGATATTTGGGTGCTGTGCCTCTCGGAGTGCCGCCTCTTCTCATGCGGCCTCGGACTTGTCAGCTGCCCACTCAACGGTGGGGGAGGGTAGAAGTAGGCCTGTTCTTTCACTCTCCCAATTGTTTCGGATGCGGAACCAAGCCATAATCTTGGAGTGGGGTAATCTAGGCTATTGGTCGGTTGTGGCAGAAAACTCTACGTTTAGCGCGCTTCACAAAGCGCTTTCCTGAAACAGCGGGAATACAGGAATATGCTATACCATTGTCCGTCGGGCAGACGGCTTCAACTTTGGCGCGTTACACAAGGCACTTTTCGGAAGCGGAGCAACCCAATGAGTAAGTCCGCAAGAAAGCCAAATCCTAAAAGGTGGCACATAAGTCGCGTCGTTTTAGAAGCGGCGGTTCAGATTAAGAATTATTAGCTATCTAAGCGCTAGGAACGAACGCTAGCGGTGAGCACGAGTGTCCAGAAGACGCGCCAATCCGGCTGTTCCTTCCGAAAACACGCTAGAGGAATCAAGAACCGGAAAAAACTGTGAAGCGAGGGTCTTGGCACGTCATTCCCCGTCACTACGATAACGCCGGCTGTCGAACGCGTTCGGCAAGTGTAGCCAAACCGGAACACCGGATTGGGTACGCAATTTTAAAGCCTAGTGCCACACTGCGCCCTGCTCGTCAGACTGTCGTGTGCCTTTCTCTGCCTCATAGTTCCCTCTTGTGTGCCTTGATCAGCCCGGAAGTCATCTCTCTGGCAATAGAATTAGGGTCCTTGGTTTACATGTGCATGTTCCAGCTTCGACTATACACAACTTGGCTGATCAATATTTTCGTCCTTGTTCCTGCTGTCCTGATCCTGCCTGCCTGCCTGCCTGCCTGCCTGCCTTGCTCTTCTCAGTGCGACCCTCCGTTCCATTACTTGACCTTGACCCTCACTCGTGTTTGACGGCAAAGACAACTACTGAATCGCCGGCCCACATTGTGACGCGGCTCTTGCATCCAAGCCCGCGGTATCTTCGTAACTGCTTCCTTCGCCTGCGTTTAGATTTCTTCGTCTTTTACGACCGGTTGCTGCTTCCACGGAGCGGTTCTCTTGCTGCGTCTCGCTGTCTTCCCACGCCACCATGACCACGCTACACTTGCACACTGCCTCGCCCTGGTCCTTCCTCTACTTTATCTGACACCCTTCAATAAAACCACTTGCCTTCTACGCATGAAACTTCCGTAAATACCCAATTGTGCATCCCATCTACTTTCTCAGAGATTCGGCCTACCATCTCGCACTCATCTTCATCGTCGTCAGATCCGTTACTTCTATTTTGCAACGTCCGTCCGTGGCCTTCCGACTACACCACCTCGCAATCGTTCCGATCGATTCAGGCTACCTCGCTTCTCGCGATTTAGAGTCGCAACACGCACGATTCGCTTCTTGCAGATAGTGTCAGCAGCCGGCATACCTCATTCGACGTCCCCACTGATTTAGACACAACATTTACTTCGGCCAAAGACGAGATCGTTCGTTGGTGGACTCACCTAGCGATACCTATGATCAGCGCTTAGATTCTGTGGCAGGTTTAACATCATATAACGTTGTCGATCCTTGTCGCTCAATGCCCATGCTCATCTTCAACGAGCCCGAATTCGGTCCAATATGGCCGCGTCGCAGTGGTCGTTTCGCTGCTTCACACATCCCTGTCTTCAAACCTGAAGCCCGACGAGACCGACGAGCGATAGCCGATGCCACCCTCCCTCGAGATCCACACAGTTCAGCCTCAGAGTCTGCTGCATGGTTCGAACACATGTACGGCTCCGCTCCGACCAACCGCTCTACCACCTTCAGCAGCATCTCGTCAGCATCATGCAGCAGCAGCTCTAGCCCAAGTATGGATAAGGTCTGCAGTCATGACCGCATTCGTTCTTCTGAAACTGCTCGTCCCACCGACGCGGAATCTCCCAATCTTTGCAATCATAGCACCATCCCGCATCCCAAAGTCATCAAGATCAAGCCACCCTTCAAGTCGAAGCCGGGCGAAGATGTCGACTTTGACAATGTCTTTCTTGCTCAGGAGCTCCACGCTTCTTTGTCATCTTCCGGTAGGAACGCAACAATGGGAAACCTTTCCTCTCGTGTGCAGCAGGACTTATCGACAACGCTCAGCGCCGAAAAGAGGCCAAAGCGTTCTAGTTGGGCAGCTGGGCGTTCCCCCTCATCGCGCGCTATCAAAAATACAGCCCAGGTCAGCGCCGTGACCAACTCTAATCCAGATCATGACACCGAGTGGCACGCGCGGAGGAGCAGGATTGATGGTCGGTTTAGCTTTGGCAGGAATAGCACGACGGCCTTGTCGGCAACTTCGCGCTCATCTGATGTCGGTGACACTTTCCGGTCACGATCGCGACGCTTTAACGGTGGATTAGAGCCGCATGGTGACACCAAGAGCAAGTCCATCAAATCCACTACGTCAAAGCCCCAAACATACGCACTGCAGTTCTCGCTTGACGGTCGATATCTAGCAGCGGCTGGATCTGACCACCTAATCCGCTTGTACAAAGTCATTTCTTCGCCGGAAGACCGTGCGGATGAGATCGATCTTGCTCGGATGCCCCACGAGAAGGAATGCTGTCATAGGAAGATTTCACCTGCTTACTCACAGAGACCGTGCGCCTGGGGTCGAAACAGCACGAAGTCCGACGTGCGCGGTGTAGCCCCAGAGCTGGCTCCTATCTTCAAGTCGAACCCCGTGCACGTCTTTGCTGGTCACACTGGTGACGTCCAGGACCTTTCTTGGAGCAAGAACAATTTCCTTCTTAGCTGCAGCAGTGACAAGACTGCTAGACTATGGCATCCTGATCGCAGCGACAGCCTTTGTACGTTTACAACATCAGCTGTTGTCTCGTCTGTGGATTTCCATCCTGCCGATGATCGTTACTTTGTCACGGGTGGATTGGATGGCAAGTTGAGGCTGTGGAATATCACGGCTCGACGAGTGCATTCGACCCATGATGTGCATGGATTCATCACTGCGGTTGCCTTTTCGTCGAGTGGGGCTGCAGTCTTTGTGGGCACTCGCTCAGGATCCCTGCTGGCTTTCGAGTGTACGGATACGCTTCAATATGTCCGCGCTGTTACGGTTAAGTCCGCAAACAAGGGTTCGCAGGTTAGCAAGATCACTAGTATCCAGCCTATCAAGCTCGATGCTACCGAGTCTACTACTGATTTATCGGCCAAGTCTAGAGCGGAGTACATAACGATCACCTCGAACGATTCTCGCGTACGCATCTACTCGATCAACTCACAACGTCTCGTCTCGCACTTCAAGGCTACCCGCTACATCAACCGTACGAGTCAGATTCGGGCTACTTCATCCTCAGACTTCCAGTACATCGTCTCCGGTAGCGAAGACGCATCCATTCACATTTGGAGCGTGAAGAGCAATGCCCCGCTCTCCGCCAACATGTCAGCTGGGGTCAAACGCAACAAGTCATTCCTGAGAACCCAGAGGGTCAAAGAGGATAACATAAATTGGAGATGTTGGGAGGCTGGATCGGGCAGCGTTAGGTGTGCTGTCTTTGCCCCCGCTGCAACAGAAAAATTGCTTGCGCTAGCTCATGACCCCATCTTAAAGGATGGAGGGAAAGCACGAATCGTTGTTTCGTCTGACGACTCGAATAGCATCAGAGTCTGGAGGAGCGATCCTTTCGGCCGTTTCTTTTGAACGCGTGTAGATGCTAGTATACGTCTTGTTTGCAATGTCACCTACAGTGTTTCTGCATATCATCTCAATCACATCCAAGGACAGCTTTGCCGGGTCGGCTGGTAGGCATGGAAAGGTGAAGCACACCCAAATTTCAAAAAGGGGGGAGGGGGAGACGAGCATGAGGATAATGTCGCCAGGGGTGTGACCATGGTACCGGCGAGACTTCTTAGGAGCTTTAACAGAGATGAGGTTGGAAGAATGCCTTGCGTCTTGCTGAGACGGTTCAGTGGGGCAAGGGAGGTAGATACCTAGGTTAGCTGCCGGCGGGCAAGATGATTTGCAAAACAGTGCGCAAGGAGCTGCTCGACTTTGAGATTTCCTCTTTGCTTGGCAGCTGCCTCGGCTCCACCTTCACCGATCGCAAAGTCAAAATAATTGCCAGCAACAGTCGTACCACTCGTCCTTTCGCGACATGCTTTATCCTCGCCAATGAAAAGATGGACGACGGAAGCGAGAGAAGCAAGTTCTAGCGCCAAACAAGATCGATATTGGTCCAATCGAAGTGCTCTTTACAAGGTACAGCTTCTTTTCTGCTGCCTTCAGGTACTGATCCTCGATCTACCAGTGAATCGCAGATACTCAAGAAGCTAGCTAGCGGGACGGAGTAGAAAGGCGTTCAGCTCGCTGCAACAATGATCACCATGTTGGCATGCTACTTTTCCTTAGGCAAATCGCCAGCCAGGCAAGTTTTGTTTTTTGGCCTTTATTTTGTTTTAAATTTGTGCGCCTTTTTCCCACTGGGTTTCGATTGAACAGTTGCTGTCCTATAGTCGTGGCCTAGAACAGAAGTTTCGCGAGGTAGCATAGGCTCGACTGATCGATGAAAGTACTTCCCGGCGTTCGTGGGTGATTCCAGCTCGGTGGCTCCCAAGAGAGGAAAAAAGGCGTGAACAAGAGGCAGGGCACGAGAATACTGTACGTACTGTAGTACGACACAATATTTAAGTAACTTAGATTGGAGGCAGGCAGGCAAACAACCCTTGAAGTGCTGCCAGCGAATCTCTGCCTTCTCCGACTAATTACTGTACAACCTCGGTGGAGGACAACGTCGAATTCCGCAGTAAGACAAACGCGTCAGGTAGCGCGTAGGCTTTGCCTCGAGTTCAAATCATTCCGCGGCCGCGGGAGTGGATCTTTGCGCCAAACCAAGTTGGATTTTGTGGGGTAGGAGACCATGCCGATAGAGTGGCAACGTCCTCGAGTCTGCGGGGTGTGTCGCATGTGACTTGAAACTTTCGACGTCCGCGATTTCACCCACTTACCTCTCAAGGGGCAGGAGAATCCAGTTGGGCTTGTCAAACGCGGAAATACCCAAAAACAATATTTCCGTGGCGTTTTGGCTTGCTCGAGCACGACCATTGTGCCTCGTTCCTCGTGAAAGCCTTCCAAGATGAAACATAGCATTGAAGCATCTCCCAGCCTTTTTTTATTAAATACCTTATCCTCTTTTCTTTTTTAGAAGACATTCTCGAGTGCTTGGGGGGTTTCGCCAGTCGAGCGGGAACATCCAGTGGCGCTCAACCAGTCAGTATCGCGCTGCGGGAGAGAACGACTTTGACATGGGAGTTCAAACCACTGAGTTGCACACCTAAATAGCGAGTATGCGATGGTCGCTGGTACGTTGACAACCCTCTCTCCACACACAATATCACATTGTCGCAGCGAGAGGATCAGCCTTCAACATCAAATTCGACAACTTCCCTAAACCAATACCACTTCTCTGTCCGCACCGCTTTCAAATATGCTGGCCAAGCCATCGAGAGCAACTGTGGAGTCGCGTGGGTGGCTCTCGCTCTTGCGCACAATGCTCTGGTTCAGTGTCCTGGCATACATTCCCATGTCGGCGACGTACTTTCTGCGGTCCGACCCGAGGAAACCACGACTGCAAGACTTCGTGCTGGCCCGCCTCGTCTCTGATACCTTTGCGTATGGAGTGGGGTCGGGTAACGACGGACACGGAGAAGCATACGTTGAAACGCACGCAACGATGCTGCTCCATTCTCTCGCCGGAAGTATCGCGCTGGCCCTAGGCCTTTCCCAGTTCTCCGACAGTTTCCGTAAGGCGTATCCGACTGTCCATCGGTGGTTCGGCTACGTGTACGTCACCTGCGGAGGCACTCTGGTCCCCCTCTCAGCTGTGAACTTTCTCCTGCGCACCGGACCGCTCGGAACCTTCTCCGGGCCTTCATTTGCGTTTATTCTGTGGTTGCTCTCCGGAGCAACTGCGCTGACCGCCTTTCTCGCCCTCCAAGCTGCCATGCAGCGTAAGATTGAACGACATCGAGACTTGATTGCACTCAACTTTGCGTTCATGTGCAGCGCACCCTTGCTGCGCTACGCCTGGATAGTTCTCGGCAACTTCTGGGACGAAACAAAGGAGTTCATCAACTTGATTTCCGGTGTTTGGGCCTCCAGCTTCTTGCTTTGCTCCGCCATCTTTTATATACGCACGCGCAAAGGACGACCACAGCATCCACGGAAGCCCATCACTGCTCCGACGATTGTTGCTGTTCTTGCTTCAGCTGTCCTCGGAACTCTTTTTCTCGCCGCCAAGATCCCTGCCACCCAATGGTGGCGCCCTGTGCCGTTGTTCTGGTGCACTGTGCCGCCGCTGGTGGTTGAGCAAACCGCGTTTCTTGTCCTAGCAATAGCTGCTACAGATGACAACAGTCGGGCTTACTGGCACACGTTTATCTTGGGGCTTTTCACGTTCCCTCTCTGGGCTTCTGTGTCGTTTGAGATCTGTCGTTATCTTCTTCACGGCGACAGCGGGACTGCCTGGTACTCGGCCGTGGTTGGTGGTTGGGGCGTGTCAGGCTTTTTCAGCTTCTTGGTCAACGTTTATTCGACTTCGTACTTGGTTGACGACCGAAAGCATTTTTCTGATGCTATCAAGCCCAAAGCATTGCTTTGAAATGTGGTTCATGGGCCTTTAACTTTTCGCCAGCGTCTCCTCCAAGCTCGATCGCTCAACAAGTCCATCGTTGTTGGATCGACAGCTCTGCCGTTGCTGGCAAGATCAACCAGCTCGCTAGCGGATACCAAGTGTTACAGGAAGACGTCCCGGGAAGGTGTAGAGGATGAAGTCGGTGGCCGCAGGCGGTCACCGGAGTAGGTATTGGTGGGTAGTGGAGGAGGAGGAGTATCGGTGTGGGAAGCGCTCGCCTCGAACGCAAGCGGGTCCTAGGTTCGAGGTCAAGCGACTTCGAATAGAGGAGGGCCCCAGCTTCGAGCTCACCTGCGTGGAGCGATCGCGGCCGGAAAAGCCGTGCACGGACAAGGACGATGCCACCAACAAAGGGCAAGGCCGTGGTGGACGCCTACGGTGGCCAGGATGGTAGTGCGCGGCGCTGGGAGTCGTTCGCACGTGGGGGGTGTGGAGAGGAGGGCCGAGCGTAGCCGGCCACGTCATCCCGGTGGGTTCAAGCGGGAGACGTGGGAGAGGAGGAGGAGGAGGAGGAGGAGGAGGAGTCTGTCGAGCCCATCCTTTCTTTGTAGTTACAGTAGCTCAATTGAACTTCATTGCTTACGATCATGCTGTGTCAACACTACGTTGTCCGGCCAAAGTTACGATCTCAATCAATCAGAAATGATGTTTAAGTATTACACATTACGTATAGCGTCAAAAATTACGTAGAGTGAGAGACTACGTACAGTGAAATTTACGATGCTCAAAAATAAGTCACCAAGTCATCCCGAAAAGGGAATATCCTCCTTTTTGCCGTTCACGTTCTAGTGTAACAACTTCATTGTCGCTTGCATTTTGATTTGGGAAGCTGCAGCCTGCGTCTGCAATGGCCGAAAATTTCGAAAACCCATATACATGCCCGAGGCTTTGAGCTGCACCAAACCCTCGAATGCGGCTGAGCATGTGCAAGGAAACATTCTATCTCATCGGATAGCGTTATACTGTCATGTGTAAGTAGCTGCAACCCCAATTCCCGGCATCTTGGCCGCTCCGTGGAAAACTGCCGAGAGGCGACCTGGATTGCAAATGATTGCAAAGCAAAGTCGTGGTCAGTGACCACAACGTCAAGGGTACCTGCGCCCCTAATGTGGAGGATGGTACAGTAACGAAAGGCGGGCATGCCCACAGCAAGCTCGACCTGAACGGAGCAGTTCTTGCGGCGGGTGAGTGTCTGGGCGTGGTTCCGCTTCATGGCATCGTGTGGGCTGGGTTGGGTGGTGGAGAGCGAATGGGCTTCGGTTTGGCGGAATCCATCCGGCTCATTGCACTAGGGGCACATGTCGGTTGTGCTAAAGCCCTCGCCTAAGGCTAGGGTGAGCTGATACGAGCTTCGCTTTGAGACAGAGAACTTGTTGGATGTTGGTCTGTGCGTTTGACGTCGAGTCATTCGGGTTTTTACGCAAGGCCAGAGAAGCTACGGCGCACAGTAAGTGTTGTATGGCCAATTGAAGAGCGAGGCGTGAGAACAGAAATGCGACTCGCGGTACGACTGATAGGAATTCGTGCTTTGCGAAAAATATCATACGACGATCCAGACATGCTGAGCTGATACTGCCACTAGTCAGGGACTGTACCTCTTACTCCGCCAACACGTATTGGAGGACTGACCTTGTTGCGCTTGCATAAACACCAACGAGCAGCCACCATGACACCCTCAGGAATCACTTGAATCACTTTCACCTCGTCAGCGTCGATCCTCTCTTGGGACGAGGATCGTTCGTTGACTAACCTTCCGCGCATCACGCCGGCCACGGTCAAGATGAAGCTGGCTGATCTCGAAGGAACCGTGACAAGCTATTATACGATGATCTACCTGTCGCCTCGTGATGCACAAGAGGTGACGACGGAGGCGAACAAGACCAATGCCCAGTTCAGCTTTACAGATGAGGTTGCCGGCTCTCGATTCAACGGCTCATCGGGCAGCTTCATAACCATTGGCCATGGAGCGTTTGATGCCTCTTCCTTCCGCGTCTCAGGAAATTTCAAGATCGTTGACGGCTCTCAAACCGGTGACCTCGCCACTCTGTTTGGCAAGGGTAGTTACGGCAGGTTTGCGACCGATCCAAACAACCCGCATGGACTTTTGTACGTGTTCCATGCAAGCTTGCCTTGATCGCCAAGGATGTAGCCTTGACTTTATGTATGCACATCAACTTGATTGTAGGCCGAAAACGTTGTTGTGACTGGTCCGCGGGGAAGCTACAGCAGATCCGGCATAATCTACCATAGAGCCCAAAATACAAGTTTTAGGATTTGTCTTTCCGTCCATGAAATTATGCAGCTCATCGGGCCACAGGTCTCAGGACAGCTACTTGTCTGCCAATTCTGAATTCCTGACTTTCTCATGCACGCTTCGCATGGGACAGCTCCACACACACACACACACACACACACACACACACACACACACACACACGCGTATATATAGAGTTCGACACGAACCCATCAGCTCTACTCGCTTATTAGCTCCGAGCTCGTCATGCTTTTCCAAAAACTCGTCACCAAGCTGCGTAACCCTTACGTGGTTGCACTCAGCCTGGGCCTTACCAGCAACTCTTTCTTCTTCCACAGCAACCTCGGGGCTAGCATCTTTGGAATTCAACCATCACTCAAGGGCAATGTAGACTCCGTGACCGCTCTCAAGCTGAATTCATGGTATTTTCAAAATGCCAAAGGTATTCTCTCAACTTCTGTCTTCCTGACCTCATTCAGTTATTTGGCGGCTGCCATCGTTAGGCCCAGTTCGCGATTACCGCTTATCATGGCCAGTCTGACAATGGTATCAATCGGTCCATATACGATGTTCTCGATGATGCCGATCAACAACGCGGTTCGCGAAGCGCTTCACTCCGAAGCCCATTCTCGACCTCCTCAAGACAATTGGGACTTGGTTGCACAATGGTCGTCCCGTCACTCTGTTCGCACCATGCTTGGTGGTATCAGTCTCGCTATCGGTACATTTGTTGCAGTAGCATTGTGAAGAGATCATCGTGCGTTCGGTGTCACTTTCAAATGTCGCTAAATTGGACCGATCACTCGATCGACATTAATAACAGGTCTTTGTTTGAACATCCTTGAGGCTTAGTTAGGCCTTATCAGACTTTGCAGCTGTGAAGCATGTGAGAGGGTTAGGGTTAGGGTTAGGGTTAGGGTTAGGGTTAGGGTTAGGGTTAGGGTTAGGGTTAGGGTTAGGGTTAGGGTTAGGGTTAGGGTTAGGGTTAGGGTTAGGGTTAGGG